>NC_058524.1:272486878-272789908 GCF_904849725.1 Hordeum vulgare subsp. vulgare
CAAAGGAAGTGGGTCCAACTATCGTGGCAAAAGCAGTTGAAGCATTTGATCCTAATGCAATAGATAGGTGCAGGAGCAAGAACATAGGAGTTATCGGGATGATCAAAAGGGTTGCTTGCCTTGTTGCTCAGAGGAGGAACGATATACGTCAGACGGATATTCGGTGGAATCCGGGGGTGCGGAGCCTACCGAAATGAATGGCAACGTTCAATAACAATCATATGCACTCAAAATGATGCATGAGCATGGCATGAGAATGCAAGGTGATAAGTTATTAATTCCAACATGTAATAGGTTTAGAGTTGATTTGAATCACATTCGAATAGCAATTCAAACGGGTATTTTCGGATATCGGTTTAATTGATTCGACCTGATGCTCGGTTCATCTTGATGTTAACATGCAAGAATTGTCATATTATGATACTGATTTGTATCTAGGGCAGTGTGTGATCATTGCAAATATAATGAAATTTGAATATTTTTGCAAATTCCATTTATAAGGTGATTAAAAGAATTTAATTATTCCTTATTTCACAATTTAGGGTTCTGTAACTTCTTCAAACATAGTTGAAAATAGCATAATCAGAATCCTTGAATTTTTCTGATACTTTTTCATATATAAATTATTTTCATTGGAGTTACAGATTAATTTCTATGATTTTTTTAAATTTTAGCAATTTCCTGAATTAGTTTTAAACTGGAGATTCTATTTATTGCATCAGCCTGACGTCAGCAGGTCAGCCGACCTGTTCAGGTCAAACCTGACAGGGGGGCCCCACTGGTCAGCCTCTCTGGGACTAATCCCGCGCTGACCAGCCCCTAATTGGGGTTTGACCAGGCGTGGGGCCCTCTGGCAGTGACTGAGGGAGGGCGATTATGCCCTAATGGTCGGCCACGTCGACGGCCACCGGAGGGTGGTCGCCGGCGACCAGACCCGCGGCGGAGGGATCGCCGGAGGCGACCTAGACGGCGCTGCACAACACCAAAACGCACGCGGTTGGCAGCTACAGCATCTGGGGACCATCTGGGGAGGCTAGGGTCGCCGGAAGAGGCGACGGCGACGAGCCGGAGCGGCGGCCGAAGCTCGGGCGCCATCGGGGTCTTTGAATTTGGGAAATCTACGCTCGGTTCTTAGCTGCTACGGCATCTACGCGTCGTCCTGGAGCTGCTGGTGCCCTCGGAAGGACGAGCTGATCATCGGAGGGCTACCGGCGACGAGCGGCAGCGGCGGTCCTCATCGGGCTCCGGTGAAACTAGCGCTAGAGGAGGGGATCGACGGGGGAAACTTAGGGGAAACGACCGCATGCTCACGGGGAGTGCAGAGCAGAGCTTAGACGGCTCGGGGAAGGCCTGGGGGTGACGAATCGATGGGAGAGGTCCGGCGGCCGGAGGTGGAAGACGACGGCATTGCGGGCGTTGCAGGGCTCGAGGAAGCTTCGGCTTCTGCAGAGACGACCAGGGCAACGAGGCGGAGCTAATGGCGTGCTCTGGGAGGGGATCCTATGGCCAGGGGCACGGGCAGCTCGAGCTCGAGCTCGGCTCTAATGGCGGCAGCAAGGAGGGGGAGGAGATCGGGGCGGAGGAGGAGAACCGAGGCGGGGGATGGATAGGGGAGGCTCTGGGAGCTTATCCCCATCGTCGCCAACGCGAGGCAGCGGCCAGGCAGGCACGCAGGTGCGTGGCCGCGCCGGAGGAGGCGGCGGCCACCTCTTGCTGCCTACTGGCGCGAGGGAGGGGACGAGCGGGGAGATGGGCCACGCCAGGCTTGGGCGACAGGTAAGCTTTTTCCCATTTTCTCTGTTTTTTGTTTTTCTGTTTTGCTAATTATTGTATTGCTAATTAATTCAGCTCCAAAACAAAAAGTAAAAACTATTTTAGACCTCCTGAAATATTTGTTATAATATCCCCACTCATTTCCAAGCTTTTCAACATTTTAGGAAAACTATAGTTTCTGATTTCAATTTTTAAATTTGAAACCAGTGGCTTTTGCATTTATTTAAAATGCTTAAAGTGTCAAGAAAATAGTTTTCTCCAATGCTCATTTACTTTCATGATTTATCAGAAAGTTTGAACATTTCTTGAGGCCATTTTGGGTTCATTGATTTTGAACTAGTTTGAGATTTCCTTTAATTGAAATGGTGGCTAGGGTTTTGAGTTTTTCCTTTGCCACTTTGTTGTTTTTGTTGAAACTTCTTAGATGCAAATGCAAAGAAGACATGAGAAGAATGCTATCTTGCTTATGGGTTAGGGATGTGACAACTCACCCCCACTCAAAAGAATCTCGTCCCGAGATTTAGAAGTCGTCGGGAACAACGCAGGATACTCAAGTCGGAGACGTTCCTCTCTTTCCCAAGTTGCCTCCTTTTCAGAATGATTTGACCATTGAACTTTAAGAAACTTGAGGTTTCGACGTCGAGTGGTACGCTCAGCTTGATCAAGAATACGCATGGGGTATTCTCAGTAAGAAAGGTTATCTTGTAGATCAAGCGTTTCGTGGTCCACTTCACGGATAGGATCCGAAAAGCAACGCCTGAGTTGCGAGACGTGGAAAACATCATGAACCTTGGAAAGATGCGGAGGAAGTTCCAACTGGTAGGCAACTTCTCCTCGTTTGGCAAGAATGCGAAAAGGACCAATGTAACGAGGAGCCAATTTGCCCTTGATACCGAATCGATGGGTACCCTTCAAAGGTGTAACCCGAAGGTAGGCCTTCTCGTCAACTTCAAAGGTCACAGCCTTATGATGACGATCATATTGGCTCTTTTGACGAGACTGAGCTGTTTTCAACTTTTCACGAATAATGCGAACCTGCTCTTCTGCATCCTGGATCATATCCGGGCCAAAGAGTTGCCTCTCTCCGGTTTCTGGCCAATTAAGAGGGGTTCGACATCTTCGTCCATAAGAGCTTCAAAAGGGGCTTTCCCCAAGCTTGATTGATAACTATTGTTATAAGCGAATTCAGCGAATGGAAGGCACTTCTCCCAATTCATACCGAACGAAATAACACAAGCTCGGAGCATATCTTCTAGGATTTGATTCACTCTTTCTACTTGACCACTTGATTGAGGATGGAAAGCAGTGCTAAAAGATAAGTGAGTCCCCATGGCATTCTGAAAACTTTCCCAGAAGCGAGAAGTAAAGATACTTCCACGGTCCAAGTTAATTTCCAGGGGAACACCATGAAGAGACACTATTCGAGAGATATATAACTCTGCTAGCTGGCTAGCTGTTATACTCTCACGAACAGGAAGAAAATGAGCCACTTTGGAAAGACGGTCAATGACCATAAAGATAGCATTATTTCCTTTCTTGGTCTTGGGAAATCCGGTAATCAAATCCATGCTAACTTTATCCCATTTCCATTCAGGAATAGCTAAAGGTTGAAGGGTGCCAGCAGGCCTTTGATGTTCTGCCTTAACTCGACGACAAACGTCGCAGTTAGCCACGAACTCAGCAATTTCTCTCTTCATCCTAGTCCACCAGAACCTCTGGCGTAGGTCCTGATACATCTTAGTACTACCGGGATGAATGGTGAGAAGAGAATCATGAGCCTCCTTAAGGATTAACTGCCTTAGATGTGGGTTCTTAGAACCACTAAACGATTCTGGAAGAACACAACACCTTTGTCATTCATGGAAAATTCTTTAGCATTTCCGCTAAAAATATTCTCCTTGATCCGTGATATACCCTTGTCACGCTTTTGGCCAGTTATAATTTGATCCTTAAGAGTAGGCTTCGCCACCAGGGTGGAAAGGAATCCTTGAGGAGCAATATGAAGATTCAACTTCCGAAAGTCCTCATGGAGATGTGGTTGACCTTGTTGTAGCATCAAATTGTTACAATAAGATTTACGACTTAGTGCATCGGCCATAACATTGGCCTTCCCCGGGGTGTAAGTTATCCCTAAGTTGTAATCCGAGATCAACTCAACCCACCGTCTTTGCCTGAGATTCAAATCCGGTTGGGTGAAGATATATTTCAGACTTTGGTGATCAGTGAATATTTCGCAACGATTACCCAAAAGGTAATGTCGTCAGGTTTTTAGTGCATGGACCACAGCTGCAAGCTCAAGGTCATGTGTGGGATAATTATCCTCATGTGGACGCAACTGTCGAGATGCGTATGCGATCACATGACGATCTTGCATGAGAATGCAACCTAATCCTTGTAACGAGGCGTTGCAACAGATAACAAAGTCCTTAGAAAAATCTGGTGGTAGCAACACAGGTGCGGAGGTCAGGCGTCTTTTCAGTTCCTGAAAACTATGCTCACACTGTGGTGTCCACTCGAACCTTTTATCCTTCTTGAGGAGTTCAGTTAGAGGCTTTGCAACCTTGGAGAAATTCTCGACGAAGCGGCGGCAATAGCTCGCTAGACCAAGAAAAGTCCTAACTTGCGTAACCGATTCAGGTTGAGTCCAATCAAGGACAGCTTGAACTCTCTCAGGATTGACAGCAATACCCTTACCAGAGATTACGTGGCCTAGATAGGTCACTTCTGGTAACCAGAGTTCACATTTTGAAAATTTGGCATAAAGGCGATGCTCTCGAAGTTTCATCAATACCAGCCTTAGATGCTCGGCATGTTCTTGTTCATTCTTCGAGTAGATGAGAATATCATCGAGGTATACTACGAAGAATTTGTCCAAATACTCCATAGAGATTGAATTCATCAGCCGAGAGAAGGTGGCTGGGGCATTGGTTAAACCGAAGGACATAACGGTGTACTCATATTGGCCATAACGAGTAACAAAAGCCGTTTTTGGAATGTTCCCGTTCTTAATCTTGATTTGATGGTATCCCAACCTCAAATCCATTTTGGAGAAGACTGAGAATCCAGCGAGTTGATCGTACAGGTCGTTGATCCTGGGGAGCGGATACTTGTTCTTAATGGTGACCAGATTAACTGGTCGGTAATCTACAACCATCCGATCCGTTCCGTCTTTCTTCTTGACGAAGAGGACGGGACAAGCCCAAGGAGAAGATCTAGGACGAATGAAACCCTTGCTCAAGGCCTCATCTAATTGCTTCTTAAGTTCGGCTAGCTCTAGGGGTGCCATCTTATAAGGTCTTCTGGCTATTGGGACAGTTCCCGGAACAAGATCTATCACAAACTCTACATCTCTGTCAGGTGGAATTCCTGGCAGTTCCTCTGGAAAAACATCCGGGAAGTCATGGACTACCGGAATGTCTTCAAGTTCCGGAAGAGGGTTGGCATTTAGGGAATAGAGTTGGCATTTGGCAACTCGAGTAGAGACATTTACTATCTCACCCGAGGGATGGGTAAGCTGGACATTTCTAGAGTGAGTATCAATCTTGGCATAGTGAGCTGACATCCAGTCCATGCCCAAGATGATATTAATATCCGAAGATTTCAATGCTATCAATGAGGCTAGAAAAACTAGCCTGTCTACTAGAATTTCATTATCATAGGTTATCCTAGAGGTTTGCCATTTACTACCAGGGGTTTGGACAACCAATGGAATTGGCATATCACAAAAAGACATGTTATGCAACTGTGCATAACTTTCTGAAATGAAGGAATGAGAAGACCCAGTGTCAAAGAGAACGGACGCTGGGTGATGATTAACAAGAAGCGTACCCAGCATGACGTCGGGATCCTCTACAGCTTCTTCTGCTGACACATAGTTCACACGGCCACGTGCAGGAGTTGGCTTCACGTAGAACGCTTTGCCCGACGTGGCTTGCCCGACGGACTTTCCGGGTTGCTTGGCACCCACATTCTGAGGACACTCACGGGAGTAATGCCCTGGTTCTCCACACTTGTAGCATATCACCTGGTTGGCACGTGGTGCAGCATTGCTAGCTGGACCACCATAAGCTTTTGCTGGAGGGTTGGCCTGATTCGTCTGAGGCGCCACGTAGGATGGCCTCGGAGTGTATCTTGGCGGCAGAGAACTGTTTGGAACCCACAGCCTGCGTTTTGGAAACGCGGAACCAGAAGATGAGCCAAAGTCACGGGAGTGCTTCCTTGTGGCTTCGAAGTCAGTATGACCAGTCTCGGCACTAATCGCCTTGTTGACTAGGGCTTGAAAGCTTGCACACTCATGGAGGCGCAGATCACGACGGAGCTCAGGGCTCAGACCCTTACGGAATCTTGCTTGCTTCTTAGCGTCGGTAGACACCTCCTCGGTTGCATAGCGGGCGAGGTTACCGAACTCGCGGCTATAGGCATCCATAGACAACTTGCCCTGAGTGAAGGCACATAACTCCTCTCTCTTTCTGTCCATCATGCCCTCTAGAATATGGTGCAGACGAAAAGCTACACTGAAGTCTGCCCATGTGGCCACTGGTTCAGCGGGACGCATGGCTTCAAAATTCTCCCACCACAGATTGGCGGGTCCCTCCAGGAAATACGTCGCGAAGGTCACCTTGTCGGCCTCAGACACATTCGCAGAGCGAATCTTGCGTGAAATGCTGCACAGCCAATCATCAGCATCGAGGGGATCGACGGAATGATGAAACTTTGGAGGATTCAGCTTCACGAAGTCATTGAGGGACACTGCAGCATTCCTAGGCTGTCGAGCCGTATTCTGCTCAATACGCTCTAGCACTCGATTGGTCTCCCTTTTGTTTCTTTCTGCCTCAAGCATCACTTCCACCAGAGAAGGCGGGTGAGGCAGGTCTTCCTGCGACGCTTGACTACCCTCACCTTGCTCATGAGCAGGGGCACGGTTCAACCTGCTGAACACCATCCTAACAAACAAACTCATAGCTTAGACCAATATCATATCAATACTAGCTATGGATTAAGAATGTACTGAACACACGGAATGCGGAAATGAATATCCGAACAACATGGTAACAAGCAACTGCTATATATACACCATGGTTCATACACACCCTTACATAGTTCAGTACACCCTTAACCGAAGAGCAAACTACTGAAATTGTGAAACTACTCATCAGAGGCTTACAAGCTGCCTATATATTATTTATCTAGGCCTCCGGAATTCATTTCACATTACTACCATACTTCACAAGTCACGCAGGACTGTGAATGTACGGCTACTACCATACTATCCTTCCGCTCACAGCTCAGGCATCCGCATAGAACATCTCATAGAGATTACCTCCATGGCCTGGAAGCTCAACCTACGGATCAGGAAACACTCTGGCCTGAGATCCCTGGGATCCATAAGGACACGGATGTGGCCTTGGTCCCCTGACTGGTGGTAGGAGGGGTCCCCGAAGAGGTGTGACTCCTCTTATAGCTGGCCAGTCAACGTGAGCCGGAAGATGGGTCCTAACAGGGTTCAGCATCTCCATCTCTCCATACCCTGTCTGGACTACCGGTGCCAGCTGCGTCAGAGCTGTCCACAGACGGGCACGGGTAGCATAAAGCTCCATGCGGAGAGCACGAGCATCCTTGTCTCTGTTCTCTAGCATCTCAACAGTGGTCTGCAGAAGTGGATCCTCCATAGAAGAATCAAAATAGACTCCACTGAGGTATCCCTCTTCACAAGACTGAGAGGCCGGAACATAGCAGAACTCTGAATTCTGCAGCAGTGCATGTCTCGCTCTCATAATAGTCAGCATTGAATAGGCAGCATCTTGTACTGCCATGTCAACGGTGACCCCCAACCCATAGGACCAATGGATTGGCTTCTCAGCTCCAGGGTAGTCTGGTAATACCCTAACAGTGCAGATGTACTGGCTCTGGTTGAAGTCCCGGTACTATTCCTCCACTGTGTACTCGGGGTACCAGCGGTAACCGCACACCGACATCACCCTGACCAGCATGGCCGTATGACCCGGTACATCAATGCACCTGGTCAGACGTACCACCTGACAAGAAGGACGGACAGGCATCTATAATAGAGAGTAATGCAAAAGCATTAGAGCTGCGAATGAAAAATTGGGCAGCATAACGGCTGTAAATGCTCAAAAACAAATTTTGAGACAACCCAAAATGGAATAGCGTCACCACTCAACTATCAAGTTCAACTCTGTGATCATCAAACTTACTTCCTGCTTCCTAGGGATAAAAGAAACCCAATATTTCTCGACCCGTAGTCCTATAAGCTACCGATCGGAAACACGAGCCTAGGAGAAGATGAGTAACCTAGTCCTTAATTCCCGCAGAAAAGACGAGGATGACCAGAATAGAATAACTTGAGAAGAGAACAAGAGTGTTACGTTCCCTTCCACAAACAATTCCCTTATATATAACTAAAGCAATTCTAGACTCAACTTCGACCAGTTTGGCTTAGTAATCCTACGGTCAGTCAGGCTCTGATACCGACGTTGTCGGGACCCCGATCCTAAGCCATACGAATCTAGCCTGTAACACATCGCATCCCTTTGTGGTCTCACGCACGGTTAACTCCACGGCTACAGCCTTACCTTAGCCAGGACCGTTTGCGTATTTTGACTCACGTATGCGATAATGTCGCTAGCAATCCAATGTCAAAGAACCCGGATCGACATGTCTAGTCATAAACCAAAGTGGCAGTAGCGCACAAGGACAGGCATACATGACCCAACAAAGCAGGTGTCGGTCATCGACGAATGTAGACGAGTCGTAGCAAGCTACAAGGACTCCATTACATCGCGTGACATTTCCCCAAAGGGGACAGACACAGCAGCTAAGAAGGACACATGTCGGTCAACCAATGTGTCCGGAGCAGTAGCGAACTACCAAGGCTCATTGGATCACAAAGGGGCATTTCCTTGTAAGGAGTGCTACTAAAGTTCACGACTAGGTATTCGAACCCCATACATATCAAGTATGACACACGTACGCATGGCATACCGATATGTATAGATACATCGATGGCATCACAACATAACCATAAACATACAAGCTTTATTTAAGAGGCTCGGAAGAGCCACACACATAATATTACACATTAAGGGTCTCACGACCCATAATAGCAGTCATACAATACAAGCCAGCGGAAGAGTTCTAAACTGTCTGGGTACAGACAGTGCAGCTAGAAGACACATGGCCTGACTATACTACAGAGCCGACGTAGGGCCAGATCGTAGCTGGGACACCAGCTACTCGTCGTCGTCGATGTCTACGAAGAACCCTCCATTAGGGTCATTAGCAACCTCTGCAACATTTATTAAGCAAACATGAGTACGAAGGTACTCAGCAAGACTTGAGGAGAACTAACTACTCATGCAAGGTATCAAAAGGTATTGTGGGGTTTCAGGTGGAAAGCCAGCATTTGACTCGTGGCTAGACAACTTGCACTTTGAAATTAGTTTTGACAACTTGATTTCTCGCACACGAGTCCACTAACACCACAACAATACACTATCGTGGAATCATTCCGTCTCCATACGGAAATGCCGTCCACGACACTCACGCTTATCTTGACAATTTTATGAGTAACCATTGAAGTTATCTATGAACAACATATGTCTCCAAGTAGTCCATATCCGCGGACGCGGCTATTCGAATAGATCATAACCCTGCAGGGGTGTACTTCGTCACACACGCTCTCGCCACTTATCGCCATGTGCACGTCATGCACCTCGGCAACCTTCAAGCGGAAGCCCAGCGAGGGAGTCAGCCACGACCGTTAACCACAGTAGTAACTAGTCCAGGTTTATCGCCTATCTGAGAGTAACCCGTACGGAAGTCCGGCCGGGGTTTCCGCCACGGCCTCAAACGATGTGCGCAGGGTTCCCAAGCCCACCATCCAGGTGCCACTTGGTACACCGTGCCACTGCCTACCGCATCACGGTCCACCTCTCAGGTCAGCAACATGCACGGCCTCCAGCATTACTATAAACACCAGAAACTACTTGCAACTCCTGGACCGAGTACTACGCGATTAATAGGCCGAGCGGGGTCATATTTCAGGGCCCAGCATGTGGTAGTATCTAGTCTTGGATTACATACACGGAACTCAGTTCCTAAGGACGGTTCCAATGAAACAACCCGCCATGTACTCCTACACAGCCTTTCACCGGTACCTTTACCAAATCAAGTTCAACACACAACCTTTGCTCACCGAACACATTCCTCATTTCTGTTCATCTCCCAGATGACAGACCATACACAACTCTAAGCATAGCATGCATAGCAGGATAAGGCACATCATAGCTCAAGCAACTACCAGGTATGCTAGGTTGCAAGGTTCGGCTATTTACTTTGACAAGGTTAAGTCATGCAAAGGAAGTGGGTCCAACTATCGTGGCAAAAGCAGTTGAAGCATTTGATCCTAATGCAATAGATAGGTGCAGGAGCAAGAACATAGGAGTTATCGGGATGATCAAAAGGGTTGCTTGCCTTGTTGCTCAGAGGAGGAACGATATACGTCAGACGGATATTCGGTGGAATCCGGGGGTGCGGAGCCTACCGAAATGAATGGCAACGTTCAATAACAATCATATGCACTCAAAATGATGCATGAGCATGGCATGAGAATGCAAGGTGATAAGTTATTAATTCCAACATGTAATAGGTTTAGAGTTGATTTGAATCACATTCGAATAGCAATTCAAACGGGTATTTTCGGATATCGGTTTAATTGATTCGACCTGATGCTCGCTTCATCTTGATGTTAACATGAAAGAATTGTCATGTTATGATACTGATTTGTATCTAGGGCAGTGTGTGATCATTGCAAATATAATGAAATTTGAATATTTTTGCAAATTCCATTTATAAGGTGATTAAAATAATTGAATTATTCCTTATTTCACAATTTAGGGTTCTATAACTTCTTCAAACATAGTTGAAAATAGCATAATCAGAATCCTTGAATTTTTCTGATACTTCTCCATATATAAATTATTTTCAATGGAGTTACAGATTAATTTGTATGATTTTTTTAAATTTTAGCAATTTCCTGAATTAGTTTTAAACTAGAAATTCTATTTATTGCATCAGGCTGACGTCAGCAGGTCAGCCGACCTGTTCAGGTCAAACCTGACAGGGGGGCCCCACTGGTCAGCCTCTCTGGGACTAATCCCGCGCTGACCAGCCCCTAATTGGGGTTTGACCAGTCGTGGGGCCCTCTGGCAGCGACTGAGGGGAGGGCGATTACGCCCTAATGGTCGGCCACGTCGACGGCCACCAGAGGGTGGTCGCCGGCGACCAGACCCGCGGCGGAGGGCTCGCCGGAGGCGACCTAGACGGTGCTGCACAGCACCAAAACGCACGCGGTTGGCAGCTACAGCATGCTCGCGAAGTGGCCGATCTGGCAGGACCATCTGGGGAGGCTAGGGTCGCCGGAAGAGGCGACGGCGACGAGCCAGAGCGGCGGCCGAAGCTCGGGCGCCATCGGGGTCTTTGAATTAGGGAAATCTACGCTCGGTTCTTAGCTGCTACGGCATCTACGCGTCGTCCTGGAGCTGCCTGTGCCCTCGGAAGGACGAGCTGATCATCGGAGGGCTACCGGCGACGAGCGGCAGCGGCGGTCCTCGTCGGGCTCTGGTGAAACTAGCGCTAGAGGAGGGGATCGATGGGGGAAACTTAGGGGAAATGACCACATGCTCACGGGGAGTGCAGAGCAGAGCTTAGACGGCTCGGGGAAGGCTTGGGGGCGACGAATCGATGGGAGAGGTCCGGCGGCCGGAGGTGGAAGACGACGGCGTTGCGGGCGTTGCAGGGCTCGAGGAAGCTTCGGCTTCTGCAGAGATGACCAGGGCAACGAGGCGGAGCTAATGGCGTGCTCTGGGAGGGGATCCTATGGCCAGGGGCACGGGCAGCTCGAGTTCAAGCTCGGCTCTAATGGCGGCAGCAAGGAGGGGGAGGAGATCCGGGCGGAGGAGTAGAACCGAGGCGGGGAATGGATAGGGGAGGCTCTGGGAGCTTATCCCCGTCGTCGCCAGCGTGAGGCGGCGGCCAGGCAGGCACGCAGGTGCGTGGCCACGCCGGAGGAGGCGGCGGCCACCTCCTGCTGCCTACTGGCGCGAGGGAGGGGACGAGCGAGGAGATGGGCCGGGCCAGGCTTGGGCGACAGGTAAGCTTTTTCCCATTTTCTCTGTTTTTTGTTTTTCTATTTTGCTAATTATTGTATTGCTAATTAATTCAGCTCCAAAACAAAAAGTAAAAACTATTTTAGACCTCCTGAAATATTTGTTATAATATCCCCACTCATTTCCAAGGTTTTCAACATTTTTGGAAAATTATAGTTTCTGATTTCAATTTTTAAATTTGAAACCAGTGGCTTTTGCATTTATTTAAAATGCTTAAAGTGTCAATAAAATATTTTTCTCCAATGCTCATTTACTTTCATGATTTATCAGAAAGTTTGAACATTTCTTGAGGCCATTTTGGGTTCATTGATTTTGAACTAGTTTGAGATTTCCTTTAATTGAAATGGTGGCTAGGGTTTTGAGTTTTTCCTTTGCCACTTTGTTGTTTTTGTTGAAACTTCTTAGGTGCAAATGCAAAGAAGACATGAGCACAATGCTATCTTGCTTAAGGGTTAGGGATGTGACATTGTGCCAAAAAGAACCTTTATGATTAGTTTTGGTGATAGTTGTTTAATCATGCTGAAAAAAGACAGAAACTTCGTGCTCATGAAATTATTTTTAATTCCTATCCATAAAGAGATTTTGAGTTGATTCTTTTTGCTTCTGATTGATATGTAAATTGCCCTAATTTTCATAATTGTTTCAGAATTTTTGGGATAGCATAGGTATACAAAATATACAAATAGTTACAGACTGTTCTGTTTTTGACAGATTCTGTTTTTGTTGTGTTGATTGCTTATTTTGATGAAACTATGGTTAGTATCGGGGGGTATGAGCCATGTATAAGTGAGAATACAGTAATATAACATCAATCTAAATGGAAATTAAGTTTACTACAGTACCTAAAAAGTTGGTGGTTTGTTTTCTTATGCTAATGATATCACGAGTTTGTGTTTAAGTTTTGTGTTGTGAAGTTTTTAAGTTTTAGGTGATGTTCTTATGGACAACGGAATAAAGAGTGGAAAGAGCCTAAGCTTGTGGATGCCCAAGTCATCCCAAGCCAAATTCAAGGACACCAAAAAGCCTAACCTTGGGGATGCTCCGGGAAGGCATCCCCTCTTTCGTCTTCAATCCATCGGTAACGTTACTTGGAGCTATATTTTTATTTACCACATGATATGTGTTTTGATTGGAGCGTCGTGTATTATAGGAGTCTTTGCTTTTTGTTTTATCGCAATCATCCTTGCTGCACACCTTTTTAGAGGGACATGCACTCATCTTGAATTTGTTAGAATACTCAATGAGCTTCACTTATATCTTTTGAGTTAGGAAATTTAGCTCGCATGTGCTTCACTTATATCTTTTGAGCTAGATAATTTTGCGCTAGTGCTTCACTTAAATCTTTGTAGAGCACGGCGGTGTCATATTTTGTAGAAATAAAAACTCTCGATCTTCACTTACATCATTTTGAGAGCGCTCTCTCTAAGTAACTTGTTAATTGGCGTGTGTTATGAAATTAGTCCTAAATATGATAGGCATCCGAAGAGGATATAATAAAAACTTTCACATTCAAGTGCATTGTTTATTAAGAGAACTTTGATTCCTCACAATTAGTTTTGAGATATGGATATGGTAATATTAGAGTTATGACAGTAGGGTGTTGTGAATCTAGAAATACTTGTGTTAAGGTTAGTGATTCCTGTAGCATGCACGTATGGTGAACCGCTATGTTAGGAAGTCGGAGCATAATTGATTTATTTATTGTCATCCTTTGTGTGACGGTCAGGATCGCGCGATGGTTAACTCCTACCAACCCTTCCCCTAGGAGTAAGCGTTTAGCACTTTGTTTTGATTACTAATAAAACTTTCGCAATAAGTATATGAGTTCTTCATGACTAATGTGTGTCCAGGGTATAGATGCACTCTCACCCTTCCACCATTACTAGCCTCTCTAGTGCCGCACAACTTTCTCTGGTGCACAAAACCACCATACCTACCTATTATGGCATTTTCATAGCCATTCTGAGATATATTGTCATGCAACTTCCACCGTTCCGTCTCATGACATGTGCCATCACTTTCATATTGCCATTGCATGATTGGAAGATAGGTAGCGAGATGTTTCAACGTCATACGCAAAGCTAGATCGTTGCACATCCCGGTACACTGCCGGAGGCATTTCATATAGAGTCATTATTGTTCTACGTATCGAGTTGTAAGTAAATAAAAGTGTGATGATCATCATTATTAGAGCATTGTCCCATGTGAGGAAATAAAAAAAAGAGGCCAAAGATGCGCACCCAAAAAAATGAAATGAAAAAAGAGAGGCCAAAGAGCCCATACAAAAAAATGAGAGAAAAAAAGAGAAGGGAGAATCCTACTATCTTTTTCCACACTTGTGCTTCAAAATAGCACCATGTTCTTCATGATAGAGAGTCTCTTGTTTTGTCACTTTCATATACTAGTGTGAATTTTCATTATATAACTTGGCTTTTATATTCTAATGATGGGCTTCCTCAAAATTGCCCTAGGTCTTCGTGAGCAAGCAAGTTGGGTGCACATCCACTAGTTTTTATTTTTGAGCTTTCATACAGTTATAGCTCTAGTGCATCCGTTGCACGAAAATCCCTACTCATTCACATTAATATCTATTGATGGGCATCTCCATAACCCATTGATACGCTGAGTCGATGTGACCATCTCCTCCTTTTTCCCTCACAACCTCCACCACACTCTATTCAACCTATAGTGCTATATCCATGGCTCACGCTCATGTATTGCGTGAGAGTTGAAAAAGTTTGAGAAAGTAAGAGTGTGAAAACAATTACTTGGCGAATACCGGGGTTGTGCATGATTTAAATTCGTTGTGTGGGGATGATGGAGCCTAGCCAGACTATATGATTTTGTAGGGATAACTTTCTTTGGCCTTGTCATTTCAAAAGTTCATGATTACTTTGCTAGTATGCTTGAAGTATTATTCTTTTCATGTCAATATTAAATTGTTGTGTTGAATCTTATGGATATGAAAATTCATGCCACAATAAATAAGTTACAAACAACAAATATGTTAGGTAGCATTCCACATAAAAAATTCGGTCTTTATCACTTCCCTACTCGAGGACGAGCAGGAGTTAACCTTGGGGATGCTTGATATGTCTCCAACGTATCTATAATTTTTAATTGTTCCATGCTATTATATTATCAACTTGGGATGTTTTATATGCATTTATATGCTATTTTATATCATTTTTGGGACTAACCTATTAACTCAGTGCCCAGTGCCAGTTTATGATTTTTCCGTGTTTTTGATCTTTTTCAGATAAGAATATTAAATGGAGTTTAAACGGAATAAAACCTTTGGGATGATTTTTTCCATAACAGAAGGGATCCATAAGACTTGAGAACCGAGGCAGAGGGCCACGGAGGAGGCCACGAGCCCACTAGGCGCACCCCCGGGGGGCGCCTAGCAGGCTCGTGGGCCTCCCGTGCCTCCTTTGCCCTACCTCTTTCGCTTGTAAATTCCCTAGAATCCCCAAACCAACAGAGAGCCACGAAAATACTTTTCTGCCGCCACAAGCTTCTGTTTCTGCGAGATCCCATCTAGGGACCGTTCTGGCACCCTGTGCTAGCAGTCCCCGGCAATGACACCAGACAAGAGCTGCTTCCAGTTGCCCAACAATTAGCAATTGTCTTGCAATGGCCCACCAGCATGTGGGATCGCGGTAGTTTTCGAGGGTAGATTATTCAACCCAAATTTGTTGGTTCGACACGATGGGAGTGAAAGGATATTCTCCAATATTAGCAGTTGAGGTGTCAGCTCAACCACATCTGAAAGAATAGTATCTGCAAGCAGGATATAAGCAGAAAAGTAGTATTATAGCTACGGTGCAAGAAACGATCTGTTCACAAGGCAGACTATTCCTAACTGTTGTATCAATGGCGCCAGAAAAGTATTGTAGCAGGTAGCAGCAGTGTAACGAGTAACAACAGTGGCAAGTAACAATAGTAGTGACAACAGTAGCAAGTAGCAACAGTGGTGACAGCAGCAGCAGGACAAAGCAAGTAATAATAGCAGCACAGTAGTAACAGCAGCAGAGCAAAGCAAGTAACCGTAGCAGCAAGTAACAGTAGCAGCAACAGTAGTAACAGGAGCAGAGCAAAGCAAGTAATAAAGCAGTGGGACAAAATCGTAGGCAATGGATCGGTGATTTGTTGGATGACATTCATCATGCAATAGTTATAACACAGAGAGATATGTGGCTAGCTCCCGTTCGTCAATGTGATGTAGGCATACATTTCGTGTGTAGTCATACGTGCTTAGGTAAAAGAACTTGCATGACATCTATTGTCCATCCCTCCCGTGGCCTAGGGGTCCAAATGGATACTACGGGATATTAAGGTTCTCCTTTTAATAAAGAACCGGACCAATGCATTAGCACTTGGTGAACACATGAACTCGTCAAACTATGGTCATCATCGGGAGTGGTTCCAGTTATTGTAACTCCGGGGTTGCCGGAACATAACACATAGTAGGTAACTACAACTTGCAAGATCGGATCTAAAACACACATATATTGGTGACAACATAATAATTTCAGATTTGAAATCATGGCACTCGGGCCCTAGTGACAAGCATTAAGCATGGCAAAGTAGTGGCAACATCAATCTCAGAACATAGTGGATACTAGGGATCAATCCCCGTCAAAACTAACTCGATTACATGATAGATCTCATCCTACTAATCACCGCCCAGCGATCCTCCGAATAGATTACTCACGAACGATGAAGAGCTTCATGGAATTGGAGAGGGAAGAAGGTTGATGATGACGATGGCGACGATCTCCTTGATCCGGAGCCCAAAATGGACTCCAGATCTGCCCTCTAGGGCAAGAACGGGATGTGGCGGCGCCTCTGGATCGTGAAACGCGATGAAATCTTCTCTCTTGATTTTTTCCGAGACGAAAGGGAATAAAAAGCGCTGGAATTGGGGGCGGCAGAGCCACGTGGGCCCCACAAGCCTGGTGGCCGCGGCCAGGGGGGAGGCCGCGTCCACATGGCTTGTGGCCCACTGGCCCGTCCCCTCCGGTGGATCTTTGCGCAGGTATTTTTCATATTTTCCAGAAATATTTACCGTAAATTTTCAGGACATTCCGAGAACTTCCATTTCTGCACAAAAACAACACCATGGCAATTCGACTGAAAACAGCGTCAGTCCGGGTTAGTTCCATTAAATGATGCAAATTAGAGTCCAAAACAAGGGCAAAAGAGTTTGGAAAAGTAGATACGATGTAGACGTATCAACTCCCCCAAGCTTAAAACCTTGCTTCTCCTCAAGCAATTCAGTTGGCAAACTGAAAGAGAAATAAAAACTTTGACAAACTCTGTTTGATCTTGTTGTTGCAACTATGTCTAACTCATAACCAGAGTTTCAGCCAGATCACAAGTTAACCACATAAGCAAGTGACACATAGGTCTCACGGTAAACTAATATCAATGGCATAATCAGCTAGGGAGCAAATAATAATTTGTTTCAGATACCAACAATTCAATCAAAACAAGCATGAAGCAGTATGAATAGGTGGTATCTCGCTAGCTCTTTCTGAGACCACAAAACATAAATGCAGAGCACTTTCAAAGATCAAGGGCTGACTAAACATTGTAATTCATAGCAACGAAGATCCAGTCATAGTCATACTCAATATCAATCAAAAGAAAAGCATAAAAATGACAGAGGTGCTCTCTAATTGGTGCTTATATAAGAAGAGGATGACTCAATAGGAAAATAAATAGACAGGCCCTTCACAGAGGGAAGCATTGATTTGCAGAGGTGCCAGAGCTCAAGCTTTGAAAACAGAGATAATAATTTTGGGTGGCATGCTTTCATTGTCAACGCAATGACCAAGAGTTCTCAATATCTTCCATGCTACTCATGCTATAGGCGGTCCCCAAACAGAAAAGTAAAGTTTTCACTCCCCCACCACCAACCAATCACACTCCACGGCTAGCCGAATCCTCGGGTACCGTCCATACTAACATCAATCCGGGGGGAGTCTTGTTTTACAGTTATGTTTTCGATTTAAGCGTGGAACTGGTCATTCCAATTACCAGCCCCTTTCTCGTGAATGACAGTGAATAAACACATGTCGAGGAAACACGCCTAACATGGAAGATACAAATACCCCACTATCACCACATGAGCGGTTCGGGCATGCAAAACAGATTATTTCTTGAAGGTTTAGAGAGTGGCACATGCAAATTTACTTGGAACGGAAGGTAGATATCGCAAATATGTAGGTATGGTGGACTCTCATGGAAAAACTTTTGGGTTTATGGAAGTGGATGCACAAGCAGTATTCCGCTTAGTACAAGCGAAGGCTAGCAAAAGAGTGGGAAGCGACCAACTAGAGAGCGACAACAGTCAGCAAGATGCAATGAGTTTGACTAACATTGAGTGCAAGCATGAGCAGGATATAAATCACCATGAACGCGAACATCATAGAGGATATATTGATTTTGTTTAAACTACATGCATGAATATGCGCCAAGTCAAGCCACTTGAATCATTCAAAGGAGAATACCATCCTATCATACTACATCATAGTCATCTCAAAATCTATGTTGGCATTCAAGACAAACCATTATAAGCTCCTAGCTAATTAAGCATGGCATCAGAAACTATGATCTCTAAGTTGTCATTGCAAACATGGTTCTCTCTCAACAAAGCTGAGTCTGGGAATACAAGCTAGTCATATTTACAAAAACAAAATAGATAGAGTTCATAACAGCTTTTCCAGTCACAGTCACTTCATCATATATCATCATTATTGCGAGTACCTTGCATGATCGAACAATGTGAACAATAATAAGAGTGCTCGTGCATTGGACTAAGCTGAATCTGCAAGCAAACACAAAGGAGAAGACAAAGTAATATGGCTCTTTAACAAATGAACAGGTATGCATGCAAGAGCCACTAAACATTGTAACCATTATCTTCTACCTTGACCCACAGAAAAAGAAAACTACTTACACGGGAAAGCTCCCAACAAGCAAAATAAGAAAGGAAAATCTTTTTGGGTTTTCTCAAAAGGACACAAAACAAGAAAACAAGAAAGAGAAAATAAACTAGCATGGATAATACAGTGGCAAAGTGTAAACACCAACTAACAAAGTGAAAGCATAAACATGAATGTAAAGTTGGTGCAAACACGTACTCCCCCAAACTTAGGCTTTTGGCCTAGCTTGGTCTACTCCCAAGGAGGGAAATAACCAGCTCCGGGGTACTCCGGAGCGGACTGTGGATGCCACTGCTGTGTGAGCTCCTCCAGCTCGCACTGATAAAATGGCGTCTGGTACTGGACTGGCGGCTCACGCACGGGCACCTGTGGTTGGGCCAAGCCCCAATATGCGTAGATGTCCGAGGGCGTAATAGTGTACCTGCCTGCATGAAGATCGAACAAAGAAGGAGCAGACAAAGTAATAGTCTCTCGAGTACCCTGACTAAATACCAGGTTATAAATCATCCGTCTACTAGCATCTCTATCCAGAAAATCATGGCGAACCATGCTGTCATAATCCTGATATTTCTCAGGAAGAAGCATCTCTTCTCCCCCAGTCTAACGGGTATCTCAAAGTGTGTGGCAAGACGGGTAGCATAGGTACCTCCATAGAAGACACCTTTGGAACGGTTTGTGTTCAACCACTGAGCTACTATAGCACCTAGGCTATAAGTCTTATTATTATAAAGGCCTTCGCGCAAAACCGCAAGGTCTTGAGAGCTAAGTGATCGAGCCTCCCCACGGCCAATCAAACATTTTCCCACAAATAATGAGAAGTACCGAAGCACAGGAAAATGTATGCTAGCAATTCTAGCGCGAGAAACTCCTCTCTCCTCTCCAACAGGAATAGTATCTATGAAAGCCTCCAAGTCCCGTGGACGAGGATCATGAATATCCCCAACATAAGTTAATTTTCACACATTGCAAAAATCCTGTAGTGTCATGCGCTGGGGGATATCGTATAACATGAACTCAACCATAGGAGGATTCTTCCTCGGATAAAAGTTGAAGCTTTGAACGAAAATATTGGTGAGGAGGAGGTATTGTGGGCACTTATCTTCAACGAACGCGGTAAGACCTGCGTTCTCCACCAAGTAATAAAAGTCTTCATAAAGCCCAGCGGCGCGCAAAAATTCATCACTTGGCCACTCGAACGCTCGAACTTCTGTGACTCGAGGAACCACGTACTTGGGGTAGGTCTTCTCATCCTCCTTGGGGTTACGGCTTGAAGAGCCTCTCAAGAACCTCCTCATCTTTCCCCTTTTCTAACTCTGAAAAATTCTGAAATGTTTAGAGACTTCAAAAGAAAGGTGAGTAAGGATTAACCCAACTCGTAGCAACTACTCCTACTAGTGCCTAGAGACCGTATCACACGCTAAAACTACTTGGGACCAGCTAAAATCAACATTTCAAGCTCAAGAATAGGGTCACCAAGGTAGCAGGAATACCCGAAGGATAAAGCACTAGAGTAGAAACTAATTGGACCAATGGAGGAGTCACATACCAAGGAGCAATTTCCCCAAAACGGTTCGGAGAATAGTGCTTTGAGCAAGGAGATCGAAAAATCACAGCCAAATGAGCAAGAACACGGGTTTGAGCTGTGAAACGATTTTTTCTGGAGGTAGCAGAAGAGGATGGGAGCTGGAATGAGTGGAGGGGGTCCCTGTGGGCCCCACAAGCCTGGTGGCTGTGGCCGGGGGGAGGCCGCGGCCACAGGGCTTGTGGCCCACTGGTGTGGCCCCCAGGTCAGCTCTTAGTCCCAGTATTTTTCAAGAAATCCAGAAAAAAAATCATATTTGATTTTCAGGACCATCGGAGAACTTTTATTTTTGGGGTACTTTTCTCCGGGACGCTAAAATAGAAAACAGGAAAAAGTAAACTAAATCTATCATTTTCCTTCTAAGCAACAGAAAGTGAAAGCTTAAAACACAGGTATGTGACTCCTTGATTGATCAAATCCTCATGACAAAACTTTTTTGAATCGCAAAAGAAACAAAGAATTGTCAAATAGCCACTAAGTCACCTCAATGGGGATATGAATCGCCCCAACAAGCAAATCATACTTCATCTTAACACAAGGAATATGGCATTCAAAGCTCCCAATAAGAATCGATGAAGTTTTTTCGATAGCATTGATGCAATGTACTTGATATCGTTTCTTCGGAAAGTGCACCGTATGATCATTACCGTTGACATGGAAGGTGACATTGCCTTTGCTGCAATCTATAACAGCCCTTGCGGTTTTAAGAATGGTCTTCCAAGAATGATCTCCATGGCATCATCCTCAGGAATATCCAGGATAACAAATCCCGTCAAGATAGTAACGTTAGCAACCACAACAGGCACATCCTCGCAAATGCCGACTCGGAAAGCAGTTGATTTGTCGGCCATTTGCACAGAGATTTCAGTGGGTGTCAACTTATCCAGTTCAAGTCTACGATAAAGAGATAGAGGCATAACACTAACACCCGGTCCAAGGTCACATAAGGCAGTTCTTACGTAGTTTCCTTTAATGGAGCAAGGTATAGTGGGAGCTCCGAGATCACCAAGTTTCTTAGGAGTTCCACCTTTGAAAGTGTAATTGGCAAACACGATGGAGATCTCAAGATCTGGTATCTTCCGTTTATTGGTCACGATATATTTCATGTACTTGGCATATGGAGACATTTTGAGCATATCAACTAACCGCATCTGCAGAAAGACAGGTCTCAACATTTCAGTAAAGCGCTCAAAATCCTCATCATCCTTTTTCTTGGATGGCTTAGGAGGAAAGGGCATAGGTCTCTGAACCCATGGCTCCCTTTCTTTACCATGCTTCCTAGAATGAAGTCATTCTTATCGTATCTCTTAGGCTGTGGGTTATCAAGATTAACCGTAGGTTCAATATCCACATCCTTATCATTGCTAGGTTGAGCATTATTATGAACATCGCTATCCATATTGTCACCAGGTTCATGTTCATCACCAGATTGTGTTTCTGCATCAGACGCAGAAATATCATTTGGTTCTTCAGGTGTAAAAGTATTTGGTCAAATGACATGTAGGTTTCTATCATCCTTCTTCTTATTCTTAGGATGAATGGGTGTATCAGCATTAATTCCTTGAGAATCTTGATCAATTCTCTTAGGATGGCCTTCAGGATACAAAGGTTCCTGAGTCATTTTGCCTCCTCTAGTAATGACTTTGACAGAGTTGTCATTTAATTCATTGAGCAAGTCATTCTGAGCTTTAAGTACTTGTTCTACCTGAGTAGTAATCATAGAGGCATGTTTACTCAGAAGCTTCAGATCATTGACATTTCTGTCTACACAAGCACTTAAATGACTAAGCATACGAGTACTTTGTTCCAATTGTCTGCTAACATAATCATTGAAAATCTGTTGTTTGGCAACAAAGTTGTCAAATTCATCAAAGCATAGGCTAGCAGGTTTTTCAAAAGGAATATCACTCTCATTGAATCTACACAGAGAATTCACCTCTACTACTTGTATCGGGTTATCAAGACCGTGGATCTCTTCGATAGGCGGTATATTTTTGACATCTTCAGATTTAATGCCTTTCTCTTGCATAGATTTCTTGGATTCTTGCATATCTTCGGGACTGAGGAATAGAATACCTCTTTTCTTAGGAGTTGGCTTAGGAGGTGGTTCGGGAATAGTCCAAGCATTATCGTTGATGAAGATGTTATTCAGTAGAATCTCAGCTTGTTCTACAGTTCGTTCCCTAAAAACACAACCAACACAACTATCTAGGTGGTCTCTAGAGGCATCGGTAAGTCCGTTATAGAAGATTTCAAGTATCTCGTTCTTCTTAACAGGGTGGTCAGGCAAAGAATTATGTAGCTGGATGAGCCTTCCCCAAGCTTGTGGGAGACTCTCTTCTTTGAGTTGAGCAAAGTTGTATATTTCCTGCAAGGCAGCTTGCTTCTTATGGACAGGGAAATATTTCTCACAAAAGTAATAGACCATATCCTGGGGACTACTCACACATGCAGGAGCAAGAGAAGTGAACCAGGCTTTAGCGTCATCCTTTAGAGAGAAAGGAAACATCTTAAGGATATAGTAGTAGCGGATCTTCTCCTCACTAGTGAAAAGGATGGCTATATCGTGTAGTTTGGTAAGATGGGCTACGACTGTCTCAGACTCATAACCGTGGAAAGGATCAGATTCGACTAGAGAGATTATCTCAGGGTCGATAGAGAATTGATAATCCTCATCGGTGATAAAGATAGGTGAAGTGGCAAACTTCGGGTCGTATTTCATCCTAGGTTTCAGAGATTTTTCCTTCCACTTGAGAAGTAATTTCTCAGCGTCATAGGCATCCTTACACGCAAGAAAATCCTCAGCTATCTCTACCTCCATAACATAACCCTCAGGTATAGCAGGCAATTCATATCTATGAGAGCTAGATCTGGCAGGAGCAAAAGCAGGTTCTATCTCAATAGTATCTGCAGTTTCAGAAGCATCGCGAGCATTGGCAGTAACTTTAACAATATGAGCATCAAGGAATACCCCTAGTGGTATATCAGGAAAAGTAGCATCTCTAGCAGTATCAAGCATAGCATCATGGATAGCAGTATCAGGCATAGCATCTCTAGCAGTATCAGGCATAGTATCTCTAGCAGTATCAGGCATAGTATCTCTAGCAGTATCAAGCATAGTATCTCTAGAAGTAGTAGCATCATAAGCATCATCAAGCACAGGAGACATATCAAGATTTCTAGCAGGAGGTGGTGTCGCAAACTTACTCATAACTGAAGGTGAATCAAGTGTAGAGCTAGATGGCAGTTCCTTACCTCCCCTCGTAGTTGAGGGCAAGACTTTGGTTCTTGGATCTTTTAGATTCTTCATAGTGATTAGCAGATATAAATCCAAAGTGACTCAGAGAATATAGCTATCCCCTCCCCGGCAACGGCGCCAGAAAAGAGCTGCTAGCAGTCCCCGGCAAGGATGTCAGACAAGAGCCGCTTCCAGTTGCTCAACAATTAGCAATTGTCTTGCAATGGCCCACCAGCGTGTGGGATCGCGGCAGTTTTCGAGGGTAGAGTATTCAACCCAAATTTGTTGGTTCGACACGATGGGAGTGAAAGGATATTCTCCAGTATTAGCAGTTGAGGTGTCAGCTCAACCACACCTGAAAGATTAGTATCTTCAAGTAGGATATAAGCAGCAAAAGTAGTATGATAGCAACGGTGCCAGAAATGATCTGTTAACAAGGCAGACTATTACTAACTGTTGTATCAATGGCGCCAGAAAAGTATTGTAGCAGGTAGCAGCAGTGTCAAGGAACAACATTAGTGACAGTAGTAGCAAGTAGCAACACTGGTGGCAGCAGCAGCAGGACAAAGCAAGTAACAGTACCAACAAGTAATAGTAGCAGCATGGTAGTAACAGTAGCAGAGCAAAGCAAGTAACAATAGCAGCAACAGTAGTAACAGCAGCAGAGCAAAGCAAGTAACAATAGTAGTGGGACAAACTCATAGGCGATGGATCGGTGATTTGTTGGATGACATTCAGCATGCAACAGTTATAACACGGAGAGATATCTGGCTAGCTCCCGTTCGTCAATGTGATCTAGGCATACATTTCGTGTGTAGTCATACGTGCTTAGGGAAAAGAACTTGCATGACATCTATTGTCCATCCCTCCGGTGGCAACGGGGTCCAAATGGATACTACGGGATATTAAGGTTCTCCTTTTATTAAAGAACCGGACCAACGCATTAGCACTTGGTGAACACATGAACTTCTCAAACTATGGTCATCACCGGGAGTGGTTCCGGTTATTGTCACTCCGGGGTTGCCAGATCATAACACATAGTAGGTAACTACAACTTGCAAGATCAGATCTAAAACACACATATATTGGTGACAACATAATAATTTCATATCTGAAATCATGGCACTCGGGACCTAGTGAAAAGCATTAAGCATGGCAAAGTAGTAGCAACATCAATCTCAGAACATATTGGATACTAGGGATCAATCCGCGTCAAAACTAACTCAATTACATGATAGATCTCATCCTACTCATCACCGCCCAACAAGCCTACGAATAGATTACTCACAAACGATGAAGAGCTTCATGGAATTGTAGAGGGAAGAAGGTTGATGATGACGATGGCGACGATCTCCTTGATCCGGAGCCCAAACAGACTCTAGATCTGCCCTCCAGGGCAAGATCAGGATTTGGCGGCGCCTCTGGATCGTGAAACGCGATGAAATCTTCTCTCTTGATTTTTTCCGGGATGGAAGGGAATTAATAGCGCTGGAATTGAGGGCGACAGAGCCACGTGGGCCCCACAAGCACTTGCCGCGGCCGCGGCCACATGGCTTGTTGCCCACTGGCCCGTCCCCTGTGTTGGATCTTTGCGCAGGTATTTTTCATATTTTCCAAAAATATTCTTCGTAAAATTTCAGGACGTTCCGAGAAATTTCATTTCTGCAAAAAAACAACACCATGGCAATTCTGCTGAAAAGAACACCAGTCCGGGTTAGTTCCATTAAAATCATGCAAATTAGAGTCCAAAACAAGGGCAAAAGAGTTTGGAAAAGTTGATACGATGGCGACGTATCACCCTGCCGGAGGGGGATTCAGACACGGAGGGCTTCTTCATCAACACCATTGCCTCTCCCATGTTGCGTGAGTAGTTCACCACATACCTTCGGGTCCATAGCTAGTAGCTAGATGGCTTCTTCTCTCTCTTGGATCTTCAATACGAAGTTCTCCATAATCTTCATGGAGATCTATCCGATGTAACTTTCTTTTGCGGTGTGTTTGTCGAGATCCGATGAATTTTGGATTTATGATCAGATTATATATGAATATTATTTGAGTCTCCTCTGATTTCTTGTATGCATGATTTCGTATCATTGTAATTCTCTTCGAGTTATGTGTTTCGTTTGGCCAACTTGATCTATAATTCTTGCAATGGGAGAAGTGCTTGCTTTTGGGTTCATACCGTGCGGTGTCCTCACCTAGTGACAGAAGGGGTAGCGAGGCACGCATCGTGTTGTTTCCATCAAGGGTAAAAAGATGGGGTTTATGTCATATTGCATGAATTTATCCCTCTACATCATGTCATCTTGCTTAAGGCGTTACACTATTTGTTATGAACTTAATACACTAGATGAATGCTGGATAGCGGTCGATGTGTGGAGTAATAGTAGTAGATGCAGAAAGTATCGGTCTACTTGTCTCGGACGTGATGCCTATGTGTATGATCATTGCCTTAGATATCATCATGACTTCGCGCAATTCTATCAATTGCTCGACAGTAATCTGTTCACCCACCATAATACTTGCTATCATGAGAGAAGCCTCTAGTGAACACTATGGCCCCAGGGTCTATTTTACACATTATATATTCAGATCTACATACAAAAATACCAAAAATACCTTGCTGCACTTTTATTTATTTATTTATATTTACCTATTATCAATATCAGATCTCACCTTGCAAGTAACCGTGAAGGGATTGACAACCCCTTTATCGCGTTGGGTGCAAGTTTGTTTGTCTTTGCGCAGGTGCATTGGTGCCTCCTCTTGATACTCCTACTGGATTGATACCTTGGTTCTCAAACTGAGGGAAATACTTATCTCTACTTTCCTGCATCACCCTTTCCTCTTCAAGGGAAAAACCAACGCAAGCTCAAGAAGTAGCACGCACACGTAGAAGTGTCACAAGTTGTCTGCGATTTCTTATGTATCACCAATGTTTTAGTTTATATCTCGTGTGATTTTCCTGTAGATCACATGCGGTTACGGTATGAGTTAAGTGTGCTTTCCGTTCTGGATCACACACGCTTAGTTGCTTAAATCGTGTGCGCTTAAATGGCCAGGTTATTGCAATATATCACATTTGAATCACCGTGTGAATAGCAAATACGCCACAATATGCAATCGAACAAATACTGTCCACATGAAGACCATTCATCATAGTTCACCACAACATGCAATTGAAAAAATAGTGTCAACATGAAGAACATTCATAAAAATTTACCAAAATATGGAATTGACCAAATAGTGTCCACAGGAAGAACATTCATCAAAATTCCCGACAATATGCAATTGAACAAATGCTAGCTAAATTCCACGAATGTATGACCATATGCACTACATAATCATAGTGTATGAAATAAAAAGACGTAATCCCAAGGAAAACCATGCATCCATGTGTATATGTTTAGCCGATAACACTATATGAATGCAAACTTATTCTTGGTAGGTATGAATGTTGAAATCTTCATAGTCTTAACTGTGCTTGATATAGTGTTTCACAAAGAAGATGCTGATAAATTTCCGAACAAACAACAATTCATCTGCGGTGAGTGGTTCAGATGTCACCGGACCAAAGATCAACTGCATGATTTTTACATCAGAATGTGACATACGTGTGGAGTAGAAGATATTAATTAATAAACAGACTTAATTGTTCTATTTTGTTAGCATTAACACCACATTTAACATGTGTGGAGAGGTTCATCATGTATGCGCAAACGTAGTATCCACATACGTTGGTCCTTCTTGTTGTTGAGGACACTGATTTGTTTATACAATATTAATCATGTATTTTCCCTGTTAGGAACAACCTAATCGGTTTAAGTTCTTTATTATTATTTTTCTTCGGAGAGAAATAGAAAGAGATTTACTTATAAACTTGAACATCCTACTAGAATTTTCTGAAAATAATGGATTTTCATGTCTTACCGGAGAAACAATCACATGTCGGGGAAACCGACACCTATGGGAAACTCGAGGAGTCCCTTAATCGTCGGCGGGGATAGAGCGATACGGCGTCCAGAGCGGAGCTAGCGATTAACACCAGCAAGTTCCTTTACCCAGGTTCGGACCGCTTGGCGCGTAAAACCCTACTCCTGCTTAGTTTGTATTATGTGCTTACTGTAGGGTGATTTTCTACAGTAACTTAGTGGGTGATTAGGGAGTCTCCAATCCCAAAAAGTCCAACCCTTAAGAATGAGCATTGGGCCTCCTTTTATAGGCTAAGGGGTCACCAACAACGTGCTCACGGGGTGAATAGTGAACAATATTCATCGCTATACTTCTTCGGTGGTGTCAGGGGCAGTAAATGCCCTATCTGACCCCTAACCTGCCGCAAGTTGGTCGCAACATGTATCCAGGTGAATCGACACGTGGTTCTTGTGCTGGCACACGATGGATGTGCTGTAGCGGTTGGATTGTGGTTGAAACGGGGGAGGACACCTGGCGAGTGAAAGGGGCTTGCTGGCTTGGAGTCTCTGTCAGGTGACTTGATCACCTTCCCGACAAGGAGGCTTGCCGGTGGCTTTGAACACTTTCCCAGCAAGGAGGGCTTGCCGGGGGCTTCGCCAGTCTGTGCGATCCTTCCTCGCAAGGAAGGCTTGCCGGGGTCTTGCTAATCTTCGGGAGCCTTCCCGGCGAAGTGGGCTTGCCGGGGCCTTGCGAATCTTCCCGACTAGGAGGGCTTGCCGGGGCCTTGCATATGGAGCCCTTGTACTCCACGCCCCACGAAGAGAGGGAAGGGCGTGGCCTTGGTGGGTCTTGGATTGCCTTTCAGCTATTCTTCAAGGTGCATTGTCGTCAGGGGCATTGCTGATGCCCGTGCACAAGTCTGGGGCACACGGGACCCCAGTCTCCAGTGCACCGACAGGAGCCCTCGGGCCTGGGCTACGCACGTGCGCGGGGCGTTGCTGGGCCAGGCCCGAAGTAGTGCACGGGCTTCCTTGGTAGGGGATTTTGTAGCTTCGGAGCCGTTGCAGGCGGCCCTTCCCCACGTCGCGCATCAAGCGCGAGAGGTGGAGAAGTGCGCTCACAGTAGCCTCCCCACCTCCTGACGCGTTACTGCCACGCGTGAAGCATGCACAGTAAAGGTCAGGCAAGTGGCGTTCGTGGCCATAAAGCCCAGAGTCGTGGCAGGGCACGCCGCCGCATGCATTGGTGCAGCAGGGCGGTTCCCTGCTCACTCGTGATAATGGGTGATTGGGCGAGAGGGGCGGCGGTTTCTGCAGTGAGGGGAGCTAGCTCCCCACGCCTCGCCCTATAAATTAGGGAGTTCGTGAGGGGGTTGTGCCCATCCACCAACTCGCGAAATATCCACCTCCCCCAGCTTGCATCTGCGGAATCTTTTCTAGCTCCAGGTGGTGCTCGCTCCTAACCATGGCTAGGGGACGAAGGAGGCCACCATCGACCGCTAGGGCGGCAAGGGGATCCCACTCGGATCGTGCCACAGCTTCAGGGGCCGCAGCGGAGGAGGGCGGCACGAGCGCCCGTGGTGGCGGAGGGGCGAGGGGCCACGGTCGCCGTGGAGGCCGTTGCCGGGGGAGGCGGAGTGCTACCCCAGCACCCCCGTCTACTCCTCCGCGGGGCGGGTACTCGGACGGGATGGTTTTGGAGTTTGTACTGGAACTGCACGGTGTCCCTCGGGGCCATTTGCACCTCCCTTGCCCCTTTGCTAGGGCGATGGGGGCCGCCAAGCCCCCTGTCTTGTGGTTGCGGGCTTACGGTTGCTCCCACGGTGCTATGCTGGTGCATGTGGAGTACCCAAAACACAGCTCCATGTTGCTCGGGCGGGGCTGGAAAGCCTTCGCCCGCGCCCACAGCCTCAAGGATGGGCATATCCTCTGTTTTAAGCTAGCGGAGGATAATATGCTATCCGCCAAGTTTTATGGGCACACAGGTGTGCGTCTCGGCTGCTGCGATGAGAGCTCGAGCGGCGACGAATGTCCCTCCTCGAGCAATAGCGACGAGGAGTACAACGGCGGTAGTGGCGCTCTTGGAAGGTCAGGATCTCGGGGGGCCAAGTCAGAGTACGACTCCCCGAGCTCTGACTGATTGCCGGCCCTACCGCCAAGAGCTCACGCCTCTCCCCGCATGGCGGGGTTATCTTGCCAGAGCCCGCATCGGTGCCTCGTCTTTGAGGAGGTGCGATCGTGGGCTTTGGCTACTCCATCCCCTCCGGCAGCCCTGTCCTCCGCCCCCATTCTCCTCCGTGCAGTGCTGGTCCTGGGGGAGCCAACCCTGACCGCGCCGCGTGCTTCGCCTTTTTGTCTTCTTGAACTTCTGTCCAGCGAGCATGTCCCTCACCAAAAGACAGTACCATAGGTTAGAGTACCAAAAATCATTCATGTAATATGTTTGAGTTTGTTTCAAACAAATGAATGAAATGTTGTTTCCTTTGCGTCCGATCTTTCCCCTTGTATGATATGCCTTTTGCATTTTCCGGAAGCTCACCGACGCAACTGGTCCTGCCGCTAGTGCCTTGAGGAACGGGTCCTTAGCAGTTTGCTTGAGGGGCGTTACCGGCAAGACTGCTTGCCGCACTCAGTGCAACTGTTAGATCATCGAGCGTGGCTCGAGGCGAAATAAGGTGTTGTGTAGACGCCTAGTCTGTTGAACAGGTTCGAAACATTGTGAAGGCGCTCTATGGCCGTTTAGGTCGTTGAACTAGTTCGAAACAGAACTAAGGCGCACTGATCCTGACAAGGTTCGAACTACGCGCAAGTTTCTTAAACAAGGTTTGGGATCTTCCAGAAAGGAAACAACCTATCTACTTTGAAATCTCATATGAAATATTTATCACTTATCTGTCGTGCCGCGGCACTTCTCGCTCCGGCGCTTGGGTTCTTTGTCGGGCCCTCAAGTCCTCGGCAAGCAGGAGGCTATACCTTCCCAGCAACTTCCCCTCCCGCAAGGTACTTGCCGATAGCTCTCAACTATCATACAGACGGGGGGTTGCCACAGCATAACTCATTTTCCTGTTTTGCCAGGCCATGTTGACGGAGCCCCCAAGCGCACGTGTGGCGACAACGTGGTGCTTCCAGGGGGGAGCGTTTCGGCTGGAGTGTGTGCCTGGGTTCCGGGGCCCATAGGCTCATTATCAACAGTTATGCCCCTCTCTGTGGAGGTGCGGCGGCCGGAGTATGCGCTGGAGGCCTCGCCGGAGCCCCCACGCACACTATCGATAACAGCGCACTGTCCCGGAGCGGCGCGTCAGCCACTTGCCAAGCAGCCGATTGGTCTCTGTCTCCCTAGCCTGCGCTCGTGCAGCAGGGCACCCGCGCAGGCGTTAGGAGGCCGTGGTGAAGTAGAGCGACCACCGCTGCACCCTACTCTGAGGGACCGCAGTGGTGTGCCCAACTTCCCAAGATCTAACTTGGAACTTGCTTGAATCCGCGAAATAGCTCTCAACCACCACTACCCCTACCTGGCGCGCCAAAGATGTCGGGGAAACCGACACCTATGGCAAACTCGATTGTTCGGTAGGAAGAGAGAGATACGGCGTCGAGAGCGGAGCTAGCAATCAACACCAGCAAGGTCCTTTACCAAGGTTCGGTCCGCTTGGCACGTAAAACCCTACTCCTGCTTAGTTTGTATTATGTGCTTACTGTAGGGTGATTTTCTACAGTACTTAGTGGGTGATCAGGGAGTCTACAATCCCAAAAAGTCCAAACCTTAAGAATGATCCTTGGGCCTCCTTTTATAGGCAAAGGGGTCACCAACAGTGTGCTCACGGGGCGAATAGTGAACAGTATTCACCGCTCTACTTCTTCGGTGGTGCCAGGGGCAGTAAATGCCCTGTCTGACCCTTGACCTGCCGCAATGTGGTTGCGACATGTATCCAGGTGAATCGACACCTGGGTCTTGTGCTGGCACATGAGGGATGTGCTGTAGCGGTTGGATTGTGGTAGAAATGGGGAAGGACACATGGCGAGTGAAAGGGGCTTGTTGGCCTAGAGTCTCTATCGGGTGACTTGACCACCTTCCCGGCAAGGAGGGCTTGCCGGGGGCTTCGAACACTTTCCTGACAAGGAGGGCTTGCCGGGGGCTTTGAACACTTTCCCGGCAAGGAGGGTTTGCCGGGGGTTTCGCCAGTCTGTGCGAGCTTTGCCGACAAGGAAGGCTTGCCGGGGTCTTGCTAATCTTCGGGTGCCTTCTCGACGAAGTGGGCTTGTCGGGGCCTTGGGAATCTTCCAGGCAAGGAGGGCTTGTCGGGGCCTTGCATCTGGAGCCCTTGTAGTCCACGCCCCATGAAGAGAGGGAAGGGCGTGGCCTTGGTGGGTATTGGATTGCCTTTCAGCTATTCTTCCCGGTGCACTGCCGTCAGGGGCGTTGCTAATGCCCGTACAAAAGTCCGGGGCACAAGGGACCCGTGTCTCAAGTGCACCGACAATCACATGCTGTAGAGGTAGTTGTCCGTGGAACCGTCTCCCTCCTAAAGTTATGTTCCTTGACAATACATTGAAAATGAAGATGAATTTTCAGATACTCAAGTCTTGAACCAGATATGAATACAACATATTAACATCAAATAATGCAATACCTATCCATGAAATCTTGAAGATTATTCAGATCATGAGGCTTATTCGACTCTTTGAGAGAATCCACGTATTAAATTGTGTTGCGTTTTGGAAAAATGACCACCAAGATCCAATGATGGCGGCAGTTTAAGAAGACCTTGAAATTATGAACTATGTCAAAAACTGACACACAATCAATGCATGTATGGTTGTAAATCTAGCTTAGCCTTCATGATATAGTCACGTGAAGAAGTCTCCTACATGTAACCACCACAAGATAATGGCGACACATTCAATGCAATCCTTGTGTGTACCATTATGATGTAACGAAATGTCATTTGTTAAATCAGGATATATGAAATATGCATACACCAATATTAATTTGTGCGCCTTCAATCCCCTGAGAACAATACACTCTATTAACTTTTTTTCATTTACAACCTTGTATGGAGAAAAAAAATTGAAGCTGAAAAACAGTAGAGAGTCTCCTAGTGCATATATTTTATATTAAGACATGTAACAACAAGTACATATGTCTACATGTGTCCTCAGCTATTTGAAAATTGGCAAATAAGGGGGGTGGGGTTGTGGAGGGGGGGAGATTACCGAAGACTAGTTTTATACTATAGAATTGATCAGATCACCAATGTGAGAATGTAGGCTTTCAAGAGTTCTGTATTTTAGGTTATGAAGACCAGTCTGAAACCGTCTCTGCCAGTCTTGTATTGTCAGCGTAATCCCTCTAAAGTATTTATTATTCCTTTTCTTCCATATGTTCCAGGTAGCCAGTAGAAAAGCATCCATGAAGATCGGTTTTCTCTACTACTTTTTTGCGTATGTGAGCAATTCCAATATGCTGTCCACATTGTTTCATTTAATCCCCAACTTATCCTAGCATCGTTGGCTGAAAGTGCACTTGAAGATCATGTGTTCTGTATTTTCTTCTATGTGTCAGACACAAAGCAAGCACCCTAGATCATCACCTATTTTATAATGCCTCCGTTTCAGCATGTTTCGTGTGTTAAGCCGACCACACAACAAGAGCCATCCAGACACTTTGACTCGGAGGTTGCTTTTTGCCTTCCACAACCACTGGTAAGCTGTGTGCACTTGCACATCGCGAAAATAGAAGGCATAATATTGGTTGGGTTTAAATTTCAAGGCTCCCAACACATATGTGCATTCATCCTCTTCTTTCCTTGGTATCTCCATCTCTCTGGTTATCTCCTGGAGCTCCCTGACTTCCTCACGAGCCTGAGGCGAGAGTGGTAGCCAGAACACATCATTAAAATTCATTGTACCCAAAAAATCCATTGCTTATATGTCTTCTTGAGTGGTGTAGGAGTAGGCGCGTGGAATAGCTGATGACGTCACTTCATCGTACCATTTGTCTTTCTAGAACATCACTGAGTTTCTCCTTCCAATTTGGACTGTTCTGATCCCACGGAACATCGGGGCTAGTTTCATGACATCTCTCCACCAGAAGGATCCACAGGGTTCCGTAGCATGTGGGATATCATTTTGGTACTATGTCTCCAATATCAGCCTAACCCAAGGGGTATCATGGTGATTGTAGAACTTGTGTAAGAATTTCAGGAGGAGTGCATCATTCTGCACCTTTCAATCAATAACTCCCAGTCCACCATGTTTCTTGCGTCTGCAGACAAAGTCCCAAGTAGCTAGTGAGTTGCATTTGTCCCCATTTTTGGTTTTCTTGTTCCACAAGCAAAATCTTCTTATTTTATCTAATTGGGCTATAATTTTGGGATCAACCTTAAGAGTGCACATTGCAAAGATGGCCAAGGATGTGAATATTGAGTAGACCAGCGATACTTTTGCTCCATAGGATGATATCGACATGGTGGAGATGACTCAACGTTCTGACTTGCAGACAAGTGGCATGAGGGCTTGTATAGATGGTTTGGTGGTCCCTAATGGCATCCCAAGGTAGGTGAAAGGCATCGATCTCGTGCTGCAACCAAAAATATCAGCAATCGTTTGGCATACAATGTCTGGTGTATTTATCGGGATGAGTGTAGATTTATGAAAGTTGATCTTCAGTCCAATCGATGTGGCATAGTCTTTCATGATTTTCTCATGGTTTTGGCTTTTTGGATGCAAGCAGGCATCACTAGAATCATATCAACATACTGTATGACTTGGTAGTCTACATTGTCTCAGTGTTGCATGGGCAATTTTAGCATATTTTTTCTCAAGGCGTGGTTTATTGCAACTTGTAGGAGGCCCGTGGCAAGAACAAAGATGAGAGGTGATTGTGGATCTCCTTATAGGACTCCACATTTGCATGGTAATTGATGTCCCAGGACACCATTGAGAAGCACCAAATATTTACTCGAGGAGAAGATGCAGTCAATCCATTGCAACCATTTATCATTGAACCCCATTTGTTTCATGATGAGCCTAATTTCCGAGTGACCTATTTTGTCAAATTCCTTGGAAAAGTCTAGTTTCACAAGAATAATCTCCTTCTTGGAGGTCTGGCATTGGTACATGTATTCAAAGGCCCATGCTAGACAGTCTTGTATGGATCTTCATTTGATAAATCCGTATTGGATTTTGTGGATTAATTGTAGGATTATCTTCTGCAGTCAATTGGCAAGTAACTTAGTGATCACCTTGAGGCAGCAGTTGAGTAATGTGATTGGCCTGTAATCATTGGTGGATCTTGGGGCATTGTTCTTGGGAATAAGAGTGATGTAACCATAATTCAGATTGTCTAGTTTTAGAGATCCCTCATGGAATTCAGAGAACAACCTACAGAAATCTTCCTTTATGATGTGCCAACATGATTTGAAGAAGGCGTAACTAAAGCCGCGAGGTCGTGGAGCTCTACCTTACGGCATTTTCTTGATCACGTTGTCAATTTATGTTTTAGTGAATTTGCAGGTAGAGTTGTTCTACCACCAGGTTGGGTCCAAACATGGAATGGGGATTACCATTCGATGGCGTCTTCTCCTTCCTGGTCGGTGGCACCTCTTGCATATCTGCATTCCAGTCACGGCTGCACATGATAGTAATTTGCACATTATAGCATTCTCTTGATCCACCAAGTTGGCGTACTACAAAACTTTTGGGGATCAGTCGCATATGAATCACACTGACTTTGAGCACAACGTACCTACAATCTTGACGTTGGTTGTACCAAGAGAGCACTTCCCCATCCCCCCATACTTGTTGATGTAATGCTCTATCTCATAGTCATATGTGAAGCCAAAGTATAACAACCAAAGCATGTATGGAGAAGTTGACCAGAGTTTGTGATGTACTTACAACATCAAGCATTTGACAAGAGTGGCAGCAAGCTTATTGATATGTCTCCAATGTATCTATAATTTTTGATTGTTTCATGTTGTTATATTATCATCCTAGGATACTTTTTAGGTCATAATTCACCAATTTATATTATTTTGATCACTACCTTGTTAACCGAGTGCCTAGTGCGAGTTGTTGTTTTCTGTGTGTTTTTTGTTTTTCAGGTTTTCAGTTGGAAATGACTTCCAATTGCCACAAAACTTTTTTATGATTTTTTCTCGTCCAAAATAATTCCTAGAAGCTTCATGAGGAAACCTGAAGCCACACGAGGGAGCCACAAGGCAACATGGCGCCACGGGGGTGGTCACACCCTAATGCCTTGACACACCCCGATGGCCCCTCTTGCCTCGTTCTCTAGCCTATAAATTAAAAAATATTCCAAAAACCCTAATGTGGGGACCCCCACTCATAAGTCATGATCACCGAATGCACGTGTATAGTGATCCTAGAGATCAATGCTCACTGAACACACAAAAGCTGAATAACAAGAGTCTTATATCCATACATACCGTCTCATACAAATAGAGACCATTAAGGTCAAGTCTTACATAGATAGGGACTCGAAGGCTGACACATCAAACACTACTAGCAATGGATATCTTGAACGAAAGCATGAACCCATGCCATCTGCCTTAACCTATATGCATTCTAGCTGGAAAGCGTCCTAGTTTGCATGTTCATCACCGACGAACTTATCTCCAGGTTCCTACTCTTCCATGCCTGGCCAATTATATAACGAGTGGCAAGCCAATGAGTACTTTGAGTGGCAAGCCAATGAGTACTTTGAATGTACTCGCAAGCAACCAATGATGTGGAACAAGGAAATAATGAAGTATGATATAACACAAATAAGTATTTTGCGGAAAGCAGATTTTTCCCTAGTGTAATGACATGATCAACTGTGGGTATGCATTATAAGGTAAATGATATCCGTGTGAACATGTTACATATATCAATATCAACTGTGAGCTGAACAACCCGTGTTCACCCATCATGCCAAGTCATGTGACTTAGATCAAGTATCATTTTTATCACATAACCAACTTTCTCACGCACGCACACTATTTGGTAAACATGGACGTAGCTGAAGAGCGCTTATCCAACTCTCCGTGACCGTGGACACGACTATTTGAATAGTTTTACACTCTCCAGAGGATGTACACTTTACCCACAATACTCGGGAAACTTCCGTGTCAAGACACGACTGGCGGTGTTTCTCACACCCCAGGTAAGTACTCGAACAACAACTTTCCCATGACGATACTAGAAGAGACACCACGTGTTGGTGACAACTCCTCGTGATGTACATCACACGTATCATCCACGAGGGCACACAACGGTGTGCCCTGTGTCTGTGAAAACTTTCCATTGCCACCATTTCTTGGCATGACCCTATTTCGAGAGTGACCACGTCACTCCTACCACTAGTAATGCAGTTCTCTACTAGCACCAACCATATTAATCAACAAATCCCTATCCCATAAGGGGTACCGTGGTCGTGCATGTAAGGTTGGAGTAACGGTCGCAACTTAAACCAATCCGATTTCGAAAACCTCACACTCACTAGCCTCGGCATACCACTTTCTCAAGTGGCTACCTAGCTCACACCATCTCCCTCGATCATTAGTGGCACCCGACGGGATTTTCGTAAAACCTTGGAAATCACTTGCCTTTACCGCCACCATGCAAGTACCCAATCGCATGCGTAGCACTACTAGCAACCTAACTACATCCTATCCGCACAACCCTCATAGGTAGGTAGGGTTATGCCCAAGTGCAAGTGTCAACGAGGAGCTATCGAAAACATCCCACCGAGGTAGTTACCGATTCAACTTAATCTTATGCATCGGAATGAAATGCTAAATATGACATGCATGAAAATAATTTCTTAGACATGGTCAAGGGGTTGCTTGCCTTGCTCAGCAAAGTCTCCAAGGTCTTCAAAGTCCTTTGGTCCAAGTCCCTCGTCAACAATGCAATCTTTTCTCGCAATATCAACAGGCAAAAAATAAGCACTCAACCAAAAATAGAGAAAATAATCTACACAAAACAGTGACACACCATTTTTGGAAAATAGTAGGGTGAGCATAACTTCTGTAAAAATTGTTGGGTTTTATTTTGGGAGCATAAAAGGTTGTAAAAATCATTTTAACAAAGTGTTCAAATGCCCTAAACAAGGTTTTAAAATAAAAGAGTGCATGCAACCTATTGTAAAAATTACACAAGTGGAACCCTAAAATACTACACAATATTACAAGATTTTAGGTGGAGGAACATTTGAATTTGGACAAATATTTAAACTTAGGAGATTTCTGTAAGATTCTGGGAAAATAATAAAAAGAAGGGCCATTGTTCCCCATGGTCCAAATTGGCTCGACAGAGCCGACCCAGAGGGGAACCAACCTACGCCAGCTGGCCATGTCGAAGGCATAAAGGTGGTTTACGTCTCCAGCCGACAAGACGCACGCACGACCTGCTGTAGGATCGGAAGTATGCCTATAGGGGGTGGGGTGATTAGACTACTTGACAAGATAAAAATTTAGCCTTTTCCCAATTTTAGTTGAGGGGCAGTTTTGGCAGTTATGGCAAGTCAAGTACACGCTACACATGCAGTTCTAAGAGTGTACCAGCGGAATGTAAAACATGCAAGTGTAAAGTAAAAGAATAAGGTAGGGAGATCAAACGCATGAGGTTGACACGACGATTTTTGGCATGGATCCGATAGGTGGTGCTATCGTACATCCATGTTAGTGGAGACTTCAACCCACGGAGGGTAACGGCTGCGAGATTCCATGAAGGGCTCCACCCACGAGGGGTCCACAAAGAAGCGGTCATGTCTATTCCACCACGGCTTCCGCCAACGAAGGAGTAGCCTTACTCAAGGTATATATTCCCGAAGTAGGCTATCTCCTTGCCCTTACAAACATCTTAGTTCAACTCCACAACACGAAGTAGGAGGCTCCCAAGCGATACCTAACCAATCTAGGAGGCACCACCCTCCAAAAGGTAATAGATGTGGTAGAACGATGAACTCCTTGCTCTTGTGCTTCTAAAGATAGTCGCCTCAACACAAAATTGCGCTCTCACAGAATAGGCATGGGTAGGAGAGATTGATTTGGCGGAAAGCAACTTGGGGAGGCTACAGATCAAGTTTCAAATGATTGGATTAGAATATCTTGGTCAGAACACATGAGAAGGTGGCTCTCTCTTAGAAAAATGGATCTGGCAATGAAGTGTGTGTTCTGAGTGCTTCTCCCACGAATGAGAGGTGGGTGAAGGGGTATATATAGGCACGACATAAAATCCAACCGTTACACCTAAAGTGGCAAACTCGGTGAGACCAAAGTCATAAACTCGGTGGTACCAACTTGCACTAAAGGCCACAACTTTTGAATCTCGGTGGAACAGATATACACAACTCGGTGGCACCGAAAAGCTAGTTAACGGTCAGATGACACAGCTCGGTGACACCCATACTCAAACTCGAAAATTCTGATTTTGTGTACTGAGGCAACAGAAAGTTGGTCACCTAAGATCGGCAGGACTGATATGGTTTCGGTTGCACCGATTTGGTGGGAATGGCTAGGATTTTGTCTGAGATGAAACTCGGTGGTGCCGAAATGGAAAAGTTGGTGGCACCGGTTTTGACTGTGTGGTATTGGACATAATGGTTATGTGGAAAAAAGGACTGAGTATTTTGGTTGCTAACTTTGAGCACTTGAGCAACCAGTTCATTTTAATACCTCACCCCCTTTTAGTAGTGTTGGCTTTCCTATGGACTCAAAAGTGATTTCTCACAAATATGAAATGAAAAGTCTTCTAGCTCGAAGCTTGAGCCAATCTTATTCCTTAATTGCATCAAGGGGCATCTCCACATAAGCTTTTAGCCAAAGCATCTTTTGAACTTTTCTGAAATATACTTGGATAAACATATTAGTCCAATGATGCATATGTTGTGATCAATTATGATAACCTACCTAGGGAGCAATTGTGCTTTCAATCTCCCCCTTTTTGTAATTGATGAAAAATATAGATCAAAGCTCCGACAAAAGATATAATCAATGATTAGCATCGACGCTTTGAGAAGTATGTGAAAAGCAAGAGCTCCCCCTAAATTTGTGCATTATTTAAAATTTGCTTTTGAATGCAAATGCACAATCAATTAGGATTGTGGGTCACTCTTCCATGTCACATACATCTTGTTGGTGCGCATACAAGATAAGGATAAATAGTAATGCACATGACACCAACAAGATAAGTGTATGATCATCACATAGATAACTTGAAAGATAATAACATAGTATCAACCAAGAAAAGCGTATGATCACACACAGTATCCAAAAGGCCAAAGTTTTGTAAAATAAAATGACAACAAGTAAAGTCAAAAGCTCGCTCTCTCTCGAAGCCCTATGATCTGTCCGTTTCTCCCCCTTTGGCAACAAGTTACCAAAAAGTTCAAAAGTATAGAGCTAATCATATCTCTGGGTAACTGATGACAGAGTCGATAGAAGAGCGTCCACGAAGTCTTATGTTGAGTGTCATGGAGCTGGAGGAGTGGATATTGGAGGTGCTTGAGCTGGAGAGGGAGCTGAAGGTGAGGATGCTTGAGATAATGAAGTCTGTCTTGTCTCCGGAGCAGGTACAACAGCTACCTAGGCCTAGTGCTGAACCGAGTGGTAGTAAGAGGAGGTGACTCTTCATCATCATCATCTCGGAGTGGAATATGCATTGAGTCAACTTCATGTTGAAGCTGTTTGACTATAGTTTTCAACTCTGTTACCTTCACATCCATGTCATGAAACTTTGTTTCCATGACTCTCTAGGCTCTTCTGATTTCGCATAAGCTCCGAGATGTTCTTCTCCATACCTTGGACAGAGCTAACTAGAAATTCCATTTGCTCAACTTGAGTTGTGAGCTGTGGAACTAGTGGTGGCACATTTCTAGCAGCCTCAGCTTCTGCTGCCTCTGATGCCATTCTAACTGCAGCTGAGCTAGGATCATATTTCTGGCTGAAGAGGTATATGGGGATGATCAAGGAGATATGCATGCTTGCCTAGCTTGGCATTGATAATCATTTGAATGTACGGGGCATATCCACAATATCTTTTCTGATCAGCAGCAGTCCTCCGGATAGTCTCTACTATCAAGTCCATCACTCTGAATCTAGTGTGAGAGTCTGAATGGTGCAGCAAATTGCTGGAGTGACCTCTAATCATCCTATCATCACCTGATTTAGGCATCAAAGTGTGTCTCAGAATGGTGTTAGTTGTGGGTATTCCTTCTTGCAAGAAATACACTAAGCCCATCTTGTGAGTTGCCAAAAACTTGTGAGGAATTAGCTTGTACATGTTGGCCATGGAATTGTGACTCATCTTCAGCTTAGAGTACACATCAACAACACTCTCTTTATGCTTAGGGGCACCAATGATAGTGGCCCACTCATCAATTGTTGACTCATACTTGTGACCATCAGTCATCCAGACAATAGAACCATGTCCATAGAAATGAACAGTTGAGTAGAACTGCATGATTATGTCATCATTCCATGGGGTCATCTATTTTCCAAAAAAATCTTCAAGGTCTACTAACTTGAAATTGTCTTGCACATGGGGAAAGAAATTTTCATTGGCTTTGATGTAAGCCCAGTCAAAATATCTCATATCACTAACAGCTGGACTTTTGTCATACAAAACAGTCTCATAAAAGTCTTGTTATTCCTTGGTATGAAACCTTGGATCAACAACAACCTTCTCCTTATGGCATATGGATCTGCAACTCTCCATTTCCTCAAACCTGCATCTTTCCTCTTCTTCATATCTTCAACTACTGGATGAGCAGCATTGTGTAGTGGCAGATTTGGTCTTAGCTTTCTGAGAATAGGTGCATTCTCTTCTTCTTCCTGTGTAGCAAAGGCATTGGAAGCAGGGCCTTTCTCCTTGGCAGCTGTAGGAATATCCTTTGTAGTCTTATTATGAGATACATCCTTTTTAGCCTTAGAAGGAGGCTTAGGAGCAGATTTCCTAGGCATGGCATCCACAATGAGATTCTTCTTCATAGGAGGAGCTGGTATCTCACCTTCTCCAGCAGCATCTTCTTGGTCCTCATACATAGAAGTTTCTCTCCCAACAACATGAATTACCCTCTTCCTGACTCTCTTCACACCAACCTTCTTAGCAGGTTTATCAGTGGCGAGTGCCGTACTCTGCCTTGCAGACTCACGAGCTATAAGATTAGCAGGTCTTGCATACTCTTTCCTGACAGTCTTGTTATGAGCCTTTGGAGGAGCTGAAGTTTCCTCTGGCACAAAATTTGAGTCCTCTTCATCTGAATTAAGCTTCTTTCTATGCCTGGTGGCTGCCTTGGGCAAGTCATGGGAGCTGTAAGAACCAGGGTCAGAGTGTGTTTTCTCACGACTTGTGAGTGAGTTGATCTTAAGACTATTTTCTCTGAAATCATTCTGGCTATCCTCAGATCCTGACATCTTGGCAGACAAGCAACAACGCACCATCAAACTAGCAAACAACAATCCCGTGAAATAGATATAGAGGAGCAGAAGGGTGGAGGATCACAAAACACAGAAGAAATTTTTCAAAATTTGAATTCAGAAACTTAGGGTATGATCTTCTGCAGAATATAAATCGGTAGCACCGGGTTGGTCATTTCGGAGTCACCAAGAAAATCCACTCGAATAACAGAGACTTGACAGTCTTTTCGGTGTCATCGAAAAGAACTGCTCAGTCTCACTGAGTTGCTTCTTAGGAACCCTAAAACTAAAATTGGTGGAACCGATTTTACCAACTTGGTCTCATCGAGTTGCATGATGCGGTAGATCAAATCCTAAATTCCATCGTTCTCTATGCTATGAGATTCTCAGGTGGAAGGAGGAGTTTGCACATGGTGTCTTGTAGAGAAAAATTCCTAATGTGCATGAATTGGATTAAAGGAGTGCAATAGGAGATCGGAACCGTACCGTAGCTCGGTGGCGGTCCGGGTATGGTGACGACAGCGCTGAAGGTTCCGTCGACGACGACGAATCCCAACGACGGCGGTGCTCGGGGAGGCTAAGGCGAACGACCAAGGGTCCTTCAGCGGCAGCGTAGGGTTCGGGAACAAAACATTTGAGGAGTGGATTTCAAAACATCCGGTGTCGGTGTCACCGAGATTACAAATTTGGTGTCACCGAGATTACAAATTTTGTGTCACCGAGTTCCTCTGCCGTGAACTGACAGGGAAACTCGATGTAACCGAGTTGGTGATTCCCGTGGAACCGAGATTGAAAACCAGATCAACTTTGGGAATTCAATGGAACCAATTTTGTGGGGGTTTTTTCACCGAGATTCACAAAGAGGTTTTGGAAGGTTTGTGATGCAAGTTTTGTGCTCCTTTACACATAGGGACCGACAAGTGCTTGTTCAAGTTTTGGGATGAAGCATGAATAGAACTTGAGATGAGATATCATAGATAGCCAGAGGAGGGTCCTAGGCATTCTTGTCAATCCAATTGGCAAAAGATAAAACAAGAGCCAAATAACAACAATTGGATATCCTCGAATGAGCAAAAATATGCAGACCAACATGCTCACACAATAAGAGGATAAATAAAATATGGTGAACATGCAGAAACATCCTAGCATCTATCAAACTCTTGGGCGATGACAAAGTCATCTATATATGAGTATATTGATTTACGAGCCATGTAAGAACACTTGATCATAGGTCATACTCATTGTTAAGCACAAGTGGGATTACCACTTTTACATAAGCATTAATGTGTTTGTATCCTTAGGAAATGCTTATACTCAAGATTTGGAGTAAAGCTCCCCATTGGGTTTTGTCATAGAAGACTTCAAGTAGGTGAAGTAGTGGTGGATGCTCAATGTTGATGAAGATCATCTTGACTTGGGAGCAATCCTTGTTGTTTCTTACTCTTCTCACCTTCATGGGTTAGTCCCAAAGCACAAGGAACATATGCAAGAAAATCTATGGACATGGATTGAAGTACATATGAAATGATGTCTAAAGATGCATTAAATAGCTTGTTCCTTGCTTACCTTTGAGGGAATGTGTGACACCTTGAACTAATGCATATGGTTGAGGTTGATTGCATATAGTTCTTGCCAAAATGAATAAGAGTGAATTTCATTGGCGGAGTCACCCCTCAAGAATTTTCTAGTTCTTCTTCTTGGGGATCCACATCAACTTGATGGGAATCCCTGGAGTTGTGGTAGCACTAGAGGAGGTAGTGCTAGTAGTGTCCTTGGGAATCCAGTTGACCTTGACTTGGGGTTCCTCTTCAAATAAGTCAATTTCCTCTTGAATCTTTCCCTTTCCCTTGTGGTCTTGTGGTAGAAGGACATCTTGTGAGCTTGTTCCTTTGGGAGGAGTAGGATCATATTTCTCCTCTTAAGGAACAAACTTAGGAATGTGATATGGACCTTCTTCCTAATCATCTCTATTGACGTTGAAGTAGCCAACACCTTGTTTATTTCGATGTCCTCCTTGCTTGCGCACACTTTCCTCAAATTGCTTACTTCCGGCAAGACTCTTGAACACACCTCTCTCTATAACCACTTTCAATAAATCATTTTCTTGTTCAAGTGTAACTTGGCTAAGAGAATCATTAGTGGAATCAAGAGAGCTACTAGCAAAAACATCATTAGATTTAGCTTTAGCATTGTTGTTACTAGATGAAGAAACTTTCTTGCCTTTGTTACTAGTGTTCTTAGGTTTAACTTGTGGAAGAAATGTAGACAAGAGTAATCATTTGTCTAGATAAGAAGAACATTTCTTTCGAAGATCATCATTGATCGCTTTTGGGAACTCATGTTCTTGCTCCAAATTGAGCTTCTCGAAGTGTAGCTTGTCATGAGTTCTTGCAAGCTCTCTATGATCTTCTAGGGTAGTTTCATGAGCTAACTTAAGAGTGTTTAATTCTTGAGCTAGTCATCCAATCTCTTTCTTATCATCATCACTCGATTTCCCTTGACTAGCACGATTATTAGCAAGTTCATTTTCAGTGCAATCACTAGCTTTATCAAAGAGCAAGTGATCTTTTCCTAACAAGTCATCCTCATCAGTATTAAAATCAAGATACTCAGGGTGTGCTACCTTGGGTTTTAGCCATGAAGCAGTTTCCGAATCCCTCATTTGGTGAATCAAATAGGTCGTAGGAGTTGGAGCAAGCAAGTGCAATGCCGGCAACACCTTCATCTTGTCTATAGTTGGAGTTGGAGTGGTAGCTTCTCTCAGATTGGTTGTCAGACTCCAAGCCAGGAACCCATTCACCAACATGAGCTTGATGTCTTCTTCTCGAGTTGCTCTTGGTGTATTTGACCATCTTCGACGATTCTTTGGCTCTCCATGAGTGTCTTCGTTCATAACGATCTTCTCCACTCCTTCTCTCTCTGCGAGGTGACACATCTCTTGAGCTTCGTCTTCGAGGTGACTCTTCGCTTGGTTTGTAGGGAACCGAGCACTCATTGGAGTAGTGTCCGGGCTTCCCACAGTTGTAGTAGTGCCGATCACGATTGGACGAAATCTTCTCATCATGTCTTGAGCTTGAGCTTCTCTCTTTGCCTCTACGCTTGTAGAACTTATTGAATTATCTGGCCATGAGGCCTATCTCTTCATAAGTGAAAAGATTGTCCTTTGAAGTAGCAGGAGCATCACGTGATGGGTTTTAAGCACCGCTTGACTTGTTGTGCAACTCACATTTGTCCTTGAGTGACATCTCATGAGAAACAATCCTACCAATGACTTCAGTTGGCTTGAGATATTTGTAGTTTGGCATCATTTGGATCAATGTGCACATGGTGTCATACTTTCCATCAAGAGCTCTAAGTATCTTCTTGATGATGAATTTGTCAATCATCTCTTCGCTTCCTAAGCCCGCAATCTCATTGGTGATGAGAGCTAGCCTAGAGTACATTTCAGTGACACCTTCACCATCCTTCATCTTGAACTTGTCAAGCTGAATTTAAAGAACATCCAACTTAGATTCTCTCACAGAATCAATACCTTCGTGCATATTGGTCAAAGTATCCCAAATTTTTTTGCATTCTGAAGGCGTCTGATTTTGTTGAATTTTTGGGGGCATAGACAGTTGAAAATGATGTCGCAAGCTTGTGCATTGAGTTGCAACTTCTTCAATTCATCGTTTGTCGCATCACGATACGGTTCATGCCCTTCTCCGAAGAAATTACCTTGCACACCAACAGGAACAATAGCCCATATGTGAGGATTAAAACCAAGAATATGCATTTTCATCTTATGTTTCCAACTAGCAAAATTAGTGCCATTGAAGTATGGACCTCTACGGTGATAATTTCCCTCACTTGACGCCATACTCTCCTAGGTTGTGAAACCAATGCAATGGAGACCAAAGCTCTGATATCACTTGTAGGATCGAAAATATGTCTAGAGGGGGGTGACTAGACTACTTGACAAGATAAAAAATTGGATTTTCCCAATTTTAGTTAAGGGGTAGTTATGGGAGTAATGGCAAGTCAAGTACACCCTACACATGCAGTTCTAATAGTGTAGCAACAAAACGTAAAACATGTAAGTGTAAAGAAAAGGAGTAAGGTAGGGATATAAAACGCATGAGGTTGACACGATGATTTTTGGCATGGTTCCGATAGATGGGGCTATCGTATGTCCATGTTAGTGTAGGCTTCAACCCATGGAGGGTAATGGCTACGACAGTCCACGGAGGGTGTAGGATCGAAAGTATGTCTAGAGGGGGGGTGATTAGACTACTTGACAAGATAATGTTTTTGCCTTTTCCCAATTCTACTTGAGAGACAACTATGACAATTATAGCAGGTCAAGTACACCCTACACATGCAATTCTAATAGTATAGCAGCGGAAAGTAAAACTTGCAAGTGTAAAGTAGAGGAGTAAGGTAGGGAGATCAAACGCATGAGGTTGACACGTTGTTTTTTGGCATGGTTTCGATAGGTGGCACTATCGTACGTCCAAATTAGTGGAGACTTCAACCCATGGAGGGTAATGGTTGTGAGAGTCCATGGAGGGCTCTACCCACGGAGGGTCCACAAAGAAGCGGACTTGTCTATTCTACCACGGCTTCCGTCCATGGAGTAGTAGCCTTACTCACGATAGATCTTCACGAAGTAGGTGATCTCCTTGCCCTTACAAACATCTTGGTTCAACTCCACAACACGAAGTAGGACGCTCCTAAGCAACACCAACCAATCTAGGAGGCACCACCCTCCAAATGGTAATAGATGTGGTAGATCAATGAACTCCTTGCTCTTGTGCTTCTATATATAGTCTCCTCAACACAAATCACTCTATCATATAATATGCATGGGTAGGAGAGGTTGATTTGGTGGAAAGCAGTTTGGGGAGGCTAGGGATAGTGTTTCAAATGATAGGATTGGAATGTCTTGGTCTCAACACATGAGTAGGTGGTTCTTTCTCAGAAAATGGATCTGGAAGTGAAGTGTGTGGTCTGAGTGCTTCTCCCAGGAATGAAACGTAGGTGACCGGGTATATATAGGCAGCAGCCAAAATCCAACCGTTACACACAAAATAGCAAACTCGACGACACCGGAGTTGAAAACTCGGTGGTACCGATTAGCACAAAGGTGTGAAATTTTGAATCTCGATGACACCGATATATGAAACTCGATGGCACCGAAAAGGTGGCTAATGGTCAGATGGCCAAACTCGGTGGCACTCATACTCAAACTCGGAAATTTTGATTTTGTGTATTTTGGCAATAGAATGTTGGTCATACTGAACTCGGTAGCACCGGTTTCGGTTGCATTGATTTGGTGGGAATGGCTAGGGTTTCTGTCTGAGGTCTAACTTGGTGGGTCCGATATGGAAATGTTGGTGACACGGAATTTGTGTATGTGGATCTTGACAGAGTGGATATGTGGGAAAAATGACTCAGTGTTTTGGTGGCTAACTTTGAGCATCTGAGCAATAAGTTCATTTTACTACCTCATCCGCTTTTAATAGTATTGGCTTTCCTATGGTCTCAAAAGTGATTTCTCACAAATATAAAATGAAGAGTCTTCTAGCTTGAAGCTTGAGCCAACATTATTCCTTTCTTGTATCCAGGGGCATCTCCACATAAACCTTAAGTCATATCATCTTTTGAACGTTTTCTGAAATATACTTGGAAAACATAGTCCAATGATACATATGTTGTGATCCATTATCAAAAGCACCCTAGGGAGCAATTGTGCTTTCAATCGCCCCCTTTTTGGTAATTGATGACAACATATAGATCAAAGCTTCAACAACAGATATAATAAATGATTAGCATCGATGCTTTGATAAGTATGTGAAAAGCAAGAGCTCCCCCTAAATTTGTGCATTATTTGAAATTTGCGTTAGAGTGTGAATGCACAATCGATTAGGATCATGGGTCACTCTTTCATGTCACATACATCTTGGTGGTGTGTAATCAAGATAGGAATGAATAGAAATACACATGGCACCAATAAGATAAGTGAGTGATCATCACAAAGATATCTAAAAGATAATAATGTAGCATCACACAACATGAAGTGTATGATCAATCACACAGATAGGATAAAGTCATCCAAAAAACCAGAGTTTTTAAAACCAAACGAGAGGAAATAAGGTCCAAAGCTCTCTCTCACACGAAGTCTATGATCTATACATTTCTCCCCCATTGGAAACAAGTTACCATAAAGTTCAAAAGGTATAGAACTACTCGTCTCTCTGGGCTGCTAATGACGGAGTCAACAGAAGAGCATCCGTGAAGGCTTGTGCTGAATGTCCTCGAGCTGGAGGAGTTGATACTGAAGGTGCTTGAGCTGGAGCTCGTGCTGAAGGTGTTGAAGCTTGTGCTGAAGATGTCTGTCTTGTCTCCTGAGCAGGTACATCAGCTGACCTAGGCCTGGTGCTGAACTAAGTAGTAGTGGGAGGAGGAGACTCTTCCTCATCATCATCATCATCTTCATCTTCATCTTCTGAGCATGGGATCTCCACTCAGTCAACTTCATGTTGAAGCTGTTTGGTTATAGTTGTCAACTCAGAAACCTTCACATCCATGTCATGAAACTTGGTTTCCATGACTCTCTCAAGGCTTTTCTGACTTAGTAGTATCTCCTTAATGTTCTTCTCCATGCCTTGGTTAGAACTAACTAGAAATGCCATTTGCTCAGCTTGAGTTCTGAGTTGCGGAACTGGAGGTGTCCTATTTCTAGAAGCCTTAGCTTATGCCGCCTCAGCTGCCATTTTTGCTACAGCCGAGTTGTGATCATTGTCATCCATTACCACTTCATTGTCTTCAAACTCTCTCTCAAGAGGTAGATGGGGACAATCAAGTAGATATGCATGCTTGCCTAGCTTGGCATTGATAAGAATTTGAATGTAAGGAGCATATCCACATGAACTCTTCTGATCCGCAGTAGTCCTCTGGATAGTCTCTACTATCAAATCCATCACTCTGAATATGGTATGAGTGTCTAACAGGTGCAACAGGTTGATGGAATGTCCTCTAATTATCTTTTCATCTCCTGATTTAGGCATTAGGCTGTATCTAAGAATAGTGTTTGTTGTAGGAATGCTTGCTTGCAGAAAGTACATTGAACCCATCTTGTGACTATCAAAGTACTCGTGTGAAATTGTCTAGTACATATTGGCCATTTAGTTGTGACTCTGTTTTGCTTCTGCATACACATCTACATCTCGATCTTCCTGCTTGGGGGAACCAATTATAGCAGCCCATTCAACAATTGTGGCTTCATACTTGTGACCATCACTCATCCAGACTAAAGAATCATCATAGAAATGAACAATTGCATAGAATTGCATGATTAGCTCGTCATTCCCTCGGGTCATCTCTTTGCCAACAAACTTTTCAATGTCTACTAACCTGAAGTTCTCTTGGACATGGGGAAGGAAATTCTCATTTTCCTTGATGTATCCTGAGTCGACATACCTCATATCACTGACAGCAGGACTCTTGTCAAACAAGACAGTCTCATAAAAATCTTGTTGTTCCTTGGTGTGAAACTTTGGATCAACAACAGTTCTTCTTCTGACAGCATATGAATCATTAGCTCTCCACTTTCTTAATCCGACATCCTTCCTCTTCTTCATATCTTCTTCTATTGGATGAGCAGCATTGTGAATAGGTAGGGTTGGTCTGAGATTCCTAAGAATTGGCACATTCTCATCTTCTTCCTCCTCTGCAGTATGGGCACTAGATGCACGACCTTTGCTATTGGCAGCTACAGGTATGTCCTTGGTAGTCCTTCTGGGAGCTACAACCTTCTTTGCTTTGGCAGGAGGCTTAGGGGAAGATTTCATAGCATCAGCCATCAACTTCTTCTTCTCGGGAGGAACTGGGATCTCCCTAGGAGCTTCTTCCTCAACATCTTCTGGGTCTTCATACATTGAAGACTTTCTCCCAACAAGATGAACAATTCTCTTCCTAGGCCTCTTCACACCAGCCTTCTTGGAAGGTACATCCTTGGAAAGTGTCGTGTTCTTCCTGGCATATTCAGGTGCTCTGATATCAGCAGGGGTAGTAGTTACTTTCTTGACAGTCTTCCTTGGAGCCTTTGAAGGAGCTGAAGTTTCCTTTGGCATAAAATCTGAGTCCTCTGCATCAGAAACCAGCTTCTTCCTTTGCCTGGTGGATGCCTTGGGCAAACCATGAGAGCTGGGAGAACTTGGGTCTGAAGCAGACTTATCTCAACTAGTGCCTCAGTCCATCTCAACACTCTGCTCTCTGAAGTCATTTGGACTATCTTTTGAACCAGACATATCTGACAGCCAAGCACAAACTCAGCAGCAAACAATAAATCCTGAGAAGTGGATATAGGAAATATAGAAAGGATGAGCATCACAAAATTCAGATGTTTTTGAAATTTGAACAGAGAAATCCTTAGTTTTAACTTTATGCAGAACACATATCGGTGGAACCGAGTTTGAACTTTCGAAGTCACCGAGACACATGAACTCCTTAACAGAAACTTGGTCATCATTTCGGTTGAACCGAAAATGACAACTCGGTCTCATCGAGTCCTTTCTCACAAACCCTAGGTTCATAATCGGTAGCATCGAGTTTTGCAATTCGGAGTCACTTAGATGGGGTCTGTGGATTATTAACCCTAAAAACTTCCTAGTTCTCTAATCTACGGGATTCATCTGGTGGATAGAGAGGATGCACACACGGTGGCTTGTGGATAAAAATTTCCCATTGCATATGAATCAGATGGAGAAACGCAGAGGTGGTCTGAACCATATCCTAGCTTGGCGGTGGTCCGGAAAAGGCGGTGACGACGGTGAGGATTCCGTTGGCGGCGGCTATTCCGAGCGACTGAGAAGCACGGGGACTCAAGAGCGACGAACAGGGGTCCACGAGGCAGCTTAGGGTATGAGGCTAAACGACTTTTACGATTGAAAATCAAAGAATCGGTCCGCTGGAATACATACCCATTCGTTGTCGGTGTCACCGAGATTATGAAATTGATGTCACCGAGTTCCTCTACTGTCAGCTGATAGGGAAACTCCGTGGAACCGAGTTTGTGATTCCGGTGGTACCGAGATGGAAAACCTGGATTAACTCTAGAATTCGGTGGAACCGAGTTTGAGAAGTTGGTTTCACCGAGTTCATTTACACATAGGTTTTGGAGGTCATCCAATGACGATACTAAACTCCGAGTGCTCCTTCACACAGAAGGATCGACAAGTGCTTGTTCAAGTTTTGTGATGAAGCATGAATAGAACTTGAGATGAGATATCATAGATAGCTTGGGAAGGGTCCTAGGCATTCTTGTCCATCCAATTGGCAAAAGATAAATCAAGAGCCAAATACCAACAATTGGATGTCCTCGAATGATCAAACACATGCAGAACAACATGCTCACACAATAAGAATGATAGAGAAAAACACGGTGAACATGCATAAACTTCCTAGCAGCTATCAAGCACTTGGGCGATGACAAAGTCATCTATATATGAGCATATTTCCATAGGAGCCAAGTAAGATTACTTGATCATAGGTCATACTCATCGTTAAGAACAAGTGGGGTTACCACTTTTACATAAGAATTATGTTCGGATCCTTAGGAGATGCTTATACTCAATTCTTAGAGTAAAACTCCCCGTTGATATGATATCCCCACTAAGAGGGATCAACTAACCTTGGGTTTTGTCATAGAAGACTTTAAGTAGGTGAAGTAGTGGTGGATGCTCAATGTTGATGAATATCAACGTCAGTTGGGAGAAATCCTTGTTGTTTTCATACTCGTCTCACCTACATGGGTTAGTCCCAAAGCACAAGGAACATATGGAGTGAAACACAAATGCGATGATGTCCGAAGATGCATTAATTACCTTGTTCCTTGCTTACCTTTGAGGGAATGTGTGACTCCTTGAACTAATGCATATGATTGAGCTTGATTGAAAATGGTTCTTTCCAAAATGAATAAGAGTGAATTTCCTTGGCGGAGTCACCCCTCAAGAAGTTCCCTAGTTCTACCTCTTCGGGATCCACATCAAATTGATGGGAATCCTTGGAGTTGTGGCAACACTTGTTGAGGTAGAGCTAGTAGTGTACTTGGGAAACCACTTGACCTTGGCTTGGGGTTCTTCTTCAAATAGGTTAATGTCATCTTGAAGCTTTCTCTTGCCTTTGTGTTCTTGTGGTAGAAGGCCACCTTGTGAGCTTGTTCCCTCGGGAGGAGTAGGATCATACTTTTCCTCTTGGGGAATAAACTTATGAATGGGATATGGACCTTCTTCCCAATCATCTCCGTTGACGTTGAAGTAGCCAACACCTTGTTTCTTCCGATGTCGTGCTTGCTTGCGCACAATTTCCTCGAATTGCTTACTTGCGGCAAGACGCTTGAAGACATCTCTCTCTATAACCCCTTTCAATAAATCATTTTCTTGCTCAAGTGTAAGTTGGCTAAGAGAATCCTTAGTGGAATTAATAGAGCTACTAGCAACAACATTACTAGATTTAGCTTAAACATTGTTGTTACTAGATGAACAAACTTTCTTGCCTTTGTAACTAGTGTTCCTAGGTTTAACTTCTGGGACAAAGTTATATATGAGTAATCGTTTGGCTATATAAGAAGAACTCTTCTTTCGACGATCATCATTGATCTCTTTTAAGAACTCATGCTCTTGCTCCAAATTGAGCTTCTCGAACCGTAGCTTCTCATGGGTTCTTGCAAGCTCTCTATGATCTTCTAGAGTAGTCTTATGATCTAAGTTAAGACTGTTTTATTCTTGAGTTAGTCGTGCAATCTCTTCCATATCATCATCATTCGATTCCTCTTGACTAGCATGATAATTAGCAAGTTCATTTTTATTGCAATCACTAGTTTTATCAAAGAGCAAGTCATCTTCTACTAACAAGTCATCCTCATCACTATTAATATCAAGATACTTGGAGTGTGATACCATGGGGCCTTTAGTCATGAAGCAGTTTCCAACTCCCTCATTTGGTGAATCAAATAAGATGTAGGATTTGGAGGAAACAAGGGCAATGTCGGCAACACCTTCATCTTGACTATAGTCGGAGTTGGAGTGATAGCTTCTCTCGGAGTGGTGATCACATTCGGAGCCAGAAACCATTCACCAACATGAGCTTGATGTCTTTTTCTTGAGATGCTCTTGGTGTATTTGTCCTTCTTGTCTGATTCTTTGCCTCACTGTGAGTGTCTTCGTTCATAGTGATCTTCTCTACTCCTTCTCTCTCGGCGAGGTGACTCATCTCTTGAGCTTCATCTTCGAGGTGACTCTTCTCTTCATTTGTAGGTAGCGGAGCACTCATTGGAGTAGTGTCCGGGCTTCCCACAATTCTAGTAGTTTCGGTCACGACTAGACGAATGCTTCTCATCATGTCTTGGGTTTGAGCTTATCACTTTTCCTCTACTCTTGTTGTGCCACTCGTATTTGTCCTTCAGTGATACCTCATGAGCAACAATCCTACCAATGACTTCAGTTGGCTTGAAATCTTTGTAGTTTGGCATCATTTGGGTTAATGTGCATACTATGTTATACTTACCATCAAGAGCTATAAGTATCTTCTTGATGATGGATTTCTCGGTCGTATCTTCACTTCCTAAGCCGACAATCTCATTGATGATGAGAGATAGCCTAGAGTACATTTTAGCGACACCTTAACCATGTGTCGGTGCACTAGAGACTGGGGTCTCCTGTGTTCCAGACTTGTGTACGGGCACCAGTGGCACACTTGGTGGCAGTACACTAAGAGAGCCGACGGGAAGATAAACCCCAGGATCGCCAAGGCACACCCCAGCAAAGATGTGAAGAACCAGCACAGGATACAAGGCCGTGGCAAGCCCTCCTTGCTGGGAAGACACACAAGGCCCCGACAAGCCATCCTTGCCGGGATGACTCGCAAGACCCCGGCAAGCCCTCCTTGCCGAGAAGACCTCCGAGGCCTTGGCAAGCCCTCCTTGTCGAGAAGACGGGTGAGGCTACTGGCAAAGATGCCAGGCCGGTAGGCCCCCTTCACCCGCCAGGTGTCCCTCCTGTCACAGTGCCACAGATCGCCACCGCTCCAGCGCATCCCTCATGCGCCAGCACAAAGCCTAGGTGTCAATACACCTAGGTCCGTGTCAATGCCACATTGATACAGATCTAGGGGATTCACAAGGCATTTACTGCCCCTGACACTGCGGTAGATAGATAACGGTGAACCCTGTTCATTATGCAACTCGTGAACCCACTTCAGAGCACTGTTGGTGACCCCTTTGCATATAAAAGGAGGCCCAAAGCTCAGTTCTAGAGGTTGGACCTTTTGGGATTTAGACTCTTTGATCACCAACTAATTACTGTAGCAAATAACCCTACATTAAGCACCCAATACAACAAACAAAGTAGGAGTAGGGTTTTACGCGCCAAGCGGCCCGAACCTCGGTAAACGACCTTGCCGGTGTTGATCGCTAGTTCCGCTCCGCCGAATGATCTAGGGATCCTCTGAGGTTCCCATAGGTGTCATTTTCTCGACATATTTGGCGCGCCAGGTTGGGGGCTGCTGAGAGCTTTTTCACGAATTCGAGCAAGCTCTCCACCAGATCTTGGGAAGTTGGGCGCACCACCGTGGTTCGCCAAAGCGGGACACAACGGTGGTCGCTCCACTTCGCTATGGCCTCCTAACGCCTGCACGAGCGCGCCGCTGCGCAAGCGTAGACCAATCAGGCAGAGACCCCTAGTTAGATGGCATCAGGCTAATGCGCCACTCCAAGACAGTGTGTTGCTGTCAGGGTGTGCCTGGGGGTTTCGGTGAGGTCTCCGAAGCATACTTCGGCGAACGCACCTCTACGGAGTGATGCATAGCCGTCGAGGATGCGCCAACAGGTCCCGAAGCCCCGGCACGCACTCCAGCAGAAATGTTTTCTCCCCTGGAAGTGTCGCATCGCTGCCGAAGATGCGCTCGGGGGTTCCGCCTGCACCGTCTGGCAAAAGATGAAAAAGAGTTATACTCCGACAACCCCTTACCTATAGGATAGTCAAAGATTATCGACAAGAATCTTGCCGGTGGGGGGGGGGTTGCCGGGGATCTGAGGCCCCACAAAAGATCCAGATGTCACAAGAAGAAGTGTTGCCGCACAACAGATAAGTTAGAGAAATTCTAGATGAAATTCTCGAGTAGATAGGTTGTTTCCTTTCTAGAAATCCCAATCTTTGTTTGAGAAACCTGCGCGTAGATGGAACCTTGTCAGGATCAGTGCACCTTGGCTTTGTTTTGAACTCGTTCAACGACCTGAATGGCCACAAAGCGCCTTCACACTATTTCGAACTTCCTCAACAAATCAAGCGGCTACGCAGCGCCTTATTTCGCCTCGAGCCGCGCTCGACGATCTAATGGTTAAACTGAGTGTGGCAAGGAGTCTTGCCGGTAATGACCCCTCCGACGAACTGCTAAGCATCTGCTCCTCAAAGCACTAGCGGCAGGACCAGTCACATCGGCAAGCTTCCGGAAAACACAAGGGGTGTATCATACAAAGAGGGGGATCATACAAAGAGGGGATCAGACAAAAGGGAAAACAACATTTCATTCATATGTTTGAGGCAAACTCAAACATATTACATGGATGATTTTTACTACTCTAACCTATGATATTGTCTTTTGGCAAGGGGCAACCTTGCCGGGCAGAAGTTCAAGAAGGAAAATATCAGCAAGGCCCCCCAGCGCAATCCAGGCTGGATCCTCCTGGACCAGCACTACGCAGAGGAGAACAGGGACAGAAGGGACGACGGAGCTGGCAACCAAGCGCTGCCCGCAATATGCGGCAGCATCGGTTCTTTTGGGTCATGGGTCCCAACTCGGGAGGAGGAGAGCCGTGGACTGACGATGATGGTGCGGCCAACTTTAGTCCGAGATCAGACCCTCGTACCCAGGCTTATCCTGTCGAGGGTCTGACCCATACCCGCTACCGCTACCGTCTGTCCTGTCCTCGTCGCCCTCGCGCGAGGAATGGATTTCAGTCCTGCTCGAGCTCTCTTCGCAATAGCTGAGGCGCACACCTGAGCTCCCGTATATCTTGACAAAGAGCAGGTTGTCCGCCATCATCTTGAAGTGAAGAACGTGCCCATCCCAAAGATTATGGGCACGAGCGAAGCTCTTCCACCCGCGGCCGAGGAACAGGAGCCGAGACCCCGGTTGCTCCACGGCCACCGGCATGGCGTCGTTGCCGCAGCCATGCACCCAAAGCCACAACATCGGGAGCTTCTCTTTGATCATCACCTTGGCGAAGGTGATGGGGAGTTGAAGCCGGGTCCTGATGCGGCCTTGCAGTTTGACAAGGAACTTTAGCGGAGTCCTTTCAACATGAGTCCCCGCGGGAACAAGCGTGGGAGAAGGCGGGGGTGCTGGAGTAGCATCCCGCCTTCCCCGGCCATGGCCTCACCGGGACCGCGGCCCCTCGCCCCTCTGCCACCTCGGGCGCTCGGGCCACACTCCGCAGCTGCGGCCCCTGAAGCTGTGGCATGGTCTGAATAGGATCCTCTCGCTGCCTTGGCGGTCGGTGGAGGTCACCCTCGTCCCCTAGCCATGATTAGGGGCGAGCGCCACCTGAAGCTAAGGAAGATACTGCTAAAACAAGCTGGGGATGCTGAGTGTTTCAGGAGTTGGATGTATGAGAAAAACCTCGTCGCAAACCCCTAATTTATAGGGCGAGGCATGGGGGCTAGCTCTCCTCACTACAGAAACCGCCGCCCCTCTCGCCTAATCACCCCTGATCACGGGCGAACAGGGAGCCACCCTGCTGCGCTAATGCATGCGGGGGCGGGCCCTTCCACGACTGCGACCTTTAAGGCCACGATCACCACTTGTCTGACCGTTACTATGCATGCCTCACGTGTGGCAATAATGCTTCGGGAGGTGGGAAGGCCATTGTGCGCACGCCTCTCCACCTCGCACGCTCAATGCACAGCATGGGGAAAGGCCACATGCAAGAGCTCCAAGCTGCCAAATACCCTATCACAGAAGCTCGTGCACCAGTTTGGGCCTGGCCCAACGACGCCTCACGCACGTGTGTGGACCAGGCTCGGGGGCTCCTGTCGGTGCACCAGAGGCTGGGGTCTCTTGTGCCCCAGACTTGTGTGCAGGCACCAGCAGCACCCTTGGCGGCAATACACTAAGAAAGCCGATGGGAAGATAAACCCCAGGCTCGCCAAGGCCACACCCCACCAAAGGTGTGAAGAACCAGCTTAGGCTACAAGGCCCCGGCAAGCCCTACTTGCCGGGAAGACCCACAAGGCCCGGCAATCCCTCCTTGCCGGGAAGACGTGTTAGGCCACCAGCAAGGACGCCAGGCCGGGAGGCTCCCTTCACCCGCCAGGTGTCCCTCCTGTCACAGTGCCACCGACCGCCACCGCTCCAGCGCATCCCTCATGCGCCAGCACAAAGCCCAGGTGTTAATACACCTGGGTACGTGTCGATGCAATCTTGATGCAAGTCAGGGGGTCTGACAAGGCATTTGCTGTCACGACACTGCGGTAGATAGATAGCGGTGAACCCTGTTCAATATGCCACTCGTGAACCCACTTCACAGCACTGTTAATGACCGCTTTGTCTATAAAAGGAGGCCCAAAGCTCAGTTCCAGAGGTTGGTCCTTTTGGGGTTTAGACTCTTTGATCACCAGCTAATTACGGTAGGAAATAACCCTACAGTAAGCACCCAATACAACAAACAAAGAAGGAGTAGGGTTTTACGCACCAAGTGTCCCGAACCTGGGTAAACGACCTTGCTTGTGTTGATCGCTAGTTCGTCTCTTGGCGCCACCTCTCTCCCTCCGCCGAACGATCAAGGGATCCTCTGAGGTTCCCATAGGTGTCATTTTCCCGACATAAACTTCATATTGAACTCTTCATGATGACTTGGAAGCACATCCAACTTAGATTCTGTGACAGAATCAGTACCTTCATGCATATCAACCAAAGTATCCCACATTTCTTTTGCGTTCTCAAGACGACTGATTTTTTTGAATTCTTTGGGGCATAGGCAGTTGAAGATGATGTCGCACGCTTGAGCATTAAGTTGCAACATATTTTGTTCAACAGCTATCGCGTCACGATCTGGCTCATGCCCTTCTCCAAAGAAGCTACCTTGCACACCAACACGAATAGCAGCCCAAACATGAGGATTAAGCTAAGAATATGCATTTGCATTTTATGCTTCCAACTATCAAAATCAGTGCAATCAAAATATGGACCTCCACGATGATAATTTACCTCACTAGGTTGTTACATACTCTCCTAGGTTGTTAAATAAATGGAATGGAGACCAAAGCTCTGATACCACTTGTAGGATCAAAAGTATGTCTAGAGGGGGGTGATTAGACTATTTGACAAGATAATTTTTTTGACTTTTCCCAATTCTACTTGAGAAACAACTACGACAGTCATAGCAGGTCAAGTACACCCTACACATGCAATTCTAATAGTATAGCAGCAGAAAGTAAAACATGCAAGTGTAAAGTAGAGGAGTAAGGTAGGGAGATAACACGCATGAGGTCGACACAGTGATTTTTGGCATGATTCCTATAGGTGGTTCTATCGTACATCCATGTTAGTAGAGACTTCAAACCATGAAGGGTAACAGCTGGGAGAGTCCACAGAGGGCTCCACCCAAGGAGGGTCCACAAAGAAGCGGCCTTGTCTATTCCACCATGGCTTCCGTCCACACTGGACTAGCCTTACTCATAGTAGATCTTCATGAAATAGGCGTTCTCCTTGCCCTTACAAACATCGTGGTTCAACTCCACAACATGAAGTAGGTGGCTCCCAAGCGACACCTAACCAATCTAGGAGGCACCACCCTCCAAAAGGTAATAGATGTGGTAGATCAATGAACTCCTCGCTCTTGTGCTTCTAATGATTGTCTCCTCAACACAAATCTCTCTCACATAGAATATGCATGGCTACGAGAGGTTGATTTGGTGGAAAGAAGTTTGGGGAGACTAGAGATCAATTTTCGAATGATAGGATTGGAATATCCTGGTCTCAACACATGAGTAGGCGTTTCTTTCTCAGAAAATGGATCTGGCAGTGAAGTGTGTGTTCTAAGTGCTTCTCCCCCGAATGAGAGGTGGGTGACAGGGTATATATAGGCAGCAGCGAAAATCCAACCGTTACACACAAAAGGGAAAACTCGGTGGTACCGATTAGCACAAAGGTGTGAGCTTCTGAATCTTGGTGAGACCGATATATGAAATTCGGTGGCACCGAAAAGGTGACTAACGATCAGATGGACAAACTCGGGGGTACCGATACACAAACTCGGAAATTCCGATTTTTTGTATCTAGCAATAGAATGTTGATCACACTGAACTCAGTAGCACGTACTTGGTTTCGGTTGCACCGATTTGGCGGGAATGGCTAGGGTTTGTGTGTGATGTCAAACTCGGTGGGTCTGATATGTAAATGTTGGTGACACCGAATTTATGTATATGGATCTTGACAGAGTGGATATGTGGGAAAAATCATTGAGTGTTTTGGTGGCTAACTTTGAACATTTGAGCAATCAATTCATTTCACTACCTCATACCCTTTTAATAGTATTGGTTTTCCTATGAACTCAAAAGTGATTTCTCACAAATAAAAAATGAAGAGTCTTCTAGCTTCAGCCAACATTATTCCTTTCTTGCATCGAGGGGCATCTCCACATAAACCTTAAGCCATTGCATCATTTGAACTTTTTCTGAAATATACTTGGAAACATATTATTCTAGTGATGCATATGTTGTGATCAATTATCGAAACCACCCTTGGGAGCAATTGTGCTTTCAGAGGGCTCCACCCACAAGGGGTCCATGAAGAAGCAGCCTTGTCTATTGCACCACGGCTTCCGCCAACGAAGGACTAACCTTACTCACGGTAGTTCTTCATGAAGTAGGTGATCTCCTTGCCTTTACAAACTTCCTAGTTCATCTCCACAACACGAAGTAGGAGGATCCCAAGCGACACGTAACCAATTTAGGAGGCACCACCCTCCAAAAGGTAATAGATGTGGTAGAATGATGAACTCCTTGCTCTTGTGCTTATAAAGATAACCTCCTCAACACAAAATTGCTCTCTCACAGAATAGGAATGGGTAGGAGAGACTGATTTGGTGGAAAGCAACTTGGGGAGGCCAGAGATCAAGTTTCAAATGATTGGATTGGAATATCTTGGTCTCAACACATGAGTAGGTGTCTCTCTCTCTCTCAGAAAAGCGGATCTGGCAATGAAGTGTGTGTTCTGAGTACTTCTCCCACGAATGAGAGGTGGGTGAAGGGGTATATATAGGCAGCACACAAAATCCAAAAGTTGCACCTAAAGTGGCAAACTCGGTGGCGCCGAAGTCATAAATTCGGTGGTACCGACTTGCACTAAAGGCAACAACTTTTGAATCTCGGTGACCGCGATATACACAACTCAGTGGCACCAAAAAGGTGGCTAATAGTCAGATGACACAACTTGGTGACACCGATACTCAAACTCAGAAATTCCGGTTTTGTGTACCGAGTTAACAGAAAGTTGGTAACCTGAACTCGATAGCACCGATATGGTTTCGGTTGCACCGATTTGGTGGGAATGTCTAGGGTTTTGTATGAGGTGAAACTCGGTGGTGCCGAAATGGGAAAGTTGGTGGCGCTGATTTTGAGTGTGTGGTATTGAACATAATGGTTATGTTGGAAAAATGACTGAGTATTTTGGTGGCTAACTTTGAGCACTTGAGCAACCAGTTCATTTTAATACCTCACCCCCTTTTAATAGTGTTGGCTTTCCTATGGACTCAAAAGTGATATCTCACAAATATAAAATGAAGAGTCTTCTAGCTTGAAGCTTGAGCTAATCTTATTCCTTTCTTGCATCAAGGGGAATCTCCACATAAGACTTTAGCCAAAGCATCTTTTGAACTTTTCTGAAATATACTTGGATAAACATATTAGTCCAATGATGCATATGTTGTGATCAATTATCAAAACCACCCTTGGGTGCAATTGTTCATTCACGTGCGCATTCAAACCTGACCGATGGGCCCTAGTGATCGGCAAAAAGGGAGGGGCAGAGGAGGATGACAGGCGGGCCCCGCCGGAGTCATCTTCAACCTCTAGACAAGATGGGGCACTGTAACACAACAATTTTTAAAATTTGATTTCTTTGACATTGAGTTGTTTTAAAAGGGCTTTAAAAATTTGGCTTGATAAAAACTCTGGAGTTTTCTTGAAAACCTTTTGAGAAAATCTTTTGAGATTTCGGTCCCAACATGTATGGTTTAAGAAGGACTTTTGTTTGCCTCCTTTCAAAATGATTTGGTTTGAAACTTCTGTTTTTTCTTTTAACAAAACTTTGGAATAAATTTCCATAGGTTCCCTTGTCCCACTTCTTCAATATTTCTCCTTCCTCCATCCCTTATGATTTCTATCATATGACACCTGTCCATCATCTAGGTTTGCATCATAGATGGTTTCTCAAGGTTTTAGAAGGGTTTAACCACATTTCAAATTTATTTCAGTTAAAAGGGTTTCTTGTAATCAATTTTGACCTCAGCAAATTTTCAAAGGAACTCATAGTTTCCTTTGGACTTTGAGACCCAAACTCCTATACTTAAAAGACTTCATTAACTTAAAACCATTTCACAGAAAACCTTGGGTTCACAAGTTTGAAAATTTCAAATTTGATTTGACTCAAGTTTGACCAAAATATTCTGTTTTTATTAGAAACATGTCTTAAACTTTTCCAAAAAATATGAAAATTTGCAGACTATCTCTGTACTTATTGAGAGGCCATCTCATAATTTTTTAGCTCCAACAACCTTCTCCACATGTCATTTTTGATTGATCAAGCACCTGGTGTGCACTTGGCCACAGTATGTGAAACTTGTTCAATCAAAGTTCGCAATCTTTAGAGCTTCGTCGATTCAGTCTCTGCCGCCTCGTCAATCATAGCAGTATTAGCGGGGATCGCTCACCCCTATCCTCAAACCTATCCACCCACCGCACGCTTCTTTGGACGCTTGCTCGCATCGGTGGTGAGCTGGCCTGAGCGAACCAGCTCTGCCACCACCTCCGTCAGCGGCTGTTGCGGCTACCAGAGCCTCCCCTACTATAGCCCTTGCCGTTTCGGCACCGCCCATCGCCCATGTGAGCTGCACGTGTCCCTGGCCTGAAGTGCATGCCGCGTTTGTCATTGCCATGCCCCGGGCACTGCAGAGCACGCCCTCTACTGCCGCCGTGTGCGGAGAGAACCGCAACACTGAGCCGCGTCCTGCGCCGATGATTTTTCTAGATTTGACCAAAAATGGAGTCCCTGCACTGAGTAGGTACTGACCGGACCTCATAACCGCTTGATTAAGCCCATGGATCACCAGAATTGATCACCGGAGTTAAGCTCCATGGCACCCCTCTCGGTCTTCTATAAATAGAGCTCCTCCATTGCTGCTAAACCCATCAGCAGCTTCACCTCCTCCTTCCCTCATCTGAAACCTTGCCCAAGCTAGAGAAGGGCCTCGGAGAGGCCTTCTTCTCCGACTCCGGCCACTTCGATCCGCTCCTGTTCTCGACGGTAAGCGGAGAGGTGCGCCCTCCGAGCCTCTTAGTAGCTCCCTCGTGAGCTCCTCTTCCTGAATCCCCTTTCCAATTTGGTCGCAGGCCATTCCTTTGGTGAGATTTGGTGGTGACCGACGCCGTCGTTCACTGAAGCTAGGTCCCTTCGATAAAGAGCACCCTATTCAGTCCAAACCACCTCCCATTGACTCATGAGAACTCGTTGAGTGCGTTGGTGACCTTAGTTTGTCCTTCCCCTCCTTCTATCAATGCCGGTGACCACCGCACGCCTGTGACGCCGTTGAGATTCGAACCTGATAGGGCGGGATCCCCTCGTCAGAGTTCTATTCTTTTCTGAACCATTTTTGTCGAAGGCAACTTCTCCAGGAGCTTTTTTTGCTGCGGGTTGGCGCATAACCCTTCGGGCATTTTGAGTTTTCTCAAACTAGCCCCTCGACAGGTTCTGTTTCATTACAAAATGGTCCTTATCTTGGTTTTCTTATAACTATTAATATATAATAGCTTTTGAATTGATTCTTTTTGCAAAATCTGGCTCCGATGGTCTAGTTTATTTTTATATTTATTTGAAAATTATTTGGAGACAGTAGCTAGGCCTCAACCCTTACGATGGTATGTGTTGTATGACATAGATTCTGATGAAGGAAACGTCAACGTTAATTCCACCGAGCTCGATCCCAACTACGTGGAACCATGCAAGCATGTTTGAACTTTTGATGTGTTGTTTGCTCACAAACAGAATTTAACATTCATCCATTGCATTAATCAAGCATATTGCATCTCTCATAAACAAAGTTAAAACATGACTATGGCAAGCGATGGTTGTGAGAGGTCGTGGATAACCTAGTCACGCCGAACGTGATAGGTTATGGCCTGGTCATGACAAGTAGATGATAGTGATGGAAAGAAAGTAATAACTCTAGTATCGACCTAGATCGAGTCTTGTCAGTGTCTTACTTTCATTATCATGTTGCCACAGTTTCCTAGATGAGGATTCAATATAGTCGGTTGTAGGGCTATTATCAGTTGCACACCAAGTAGAGGGGCCGTGATGAAGGTATCCATGGCCCTGGACTAAATCCAGTCATCCAGTCAGGTGGCATGGGTGTTTCCAGTCTGGAACTGAGAGGGAGGGCACCCCCTTGTAGCACGCGGTATAAATTTGATCCCATGCTAGTCGAGGCCGGAGCCTTCACGTCTTATAGTTTTCCCTGGCAGCGTAGTCTGGGTGAAGCCGGGCTTCGCGGGGGTAAAATGGGTGTGTGTGCGGATTTTGAGTGTCTACTTTTAAAATACCGTACGCTGGATTAGTCATATAGACTATGGAACCCGTGAGCTATGGGTAAAGAGTACATCCTCTGCAGAGTGAAAACAATTCGAGTAGACAGGTCCACGGATAAGGACGGTCGTTTGACAGGTCAAGTGTCGGCCTTAGGGTCGGTCATTGGAGCACAAGTTAGTTGAATGATAATGATTGTGGATATCTAACGGTGTTGTGAAAAATTTATTATTAACTTTTTGATTCTAAAATTATCTTGAAGGTTGGTTGTACCACTAGGATAATTGTTATTTATTTTTATGCCCTTTGTGTGGTGTCGCTAAGACGCCCAACTCCGGCTTGTTGTTTATTTTATGCCCTTTCTATGGTGTCGCTAAGACGCACGACTATGGCTTGTTATTTATTTATATGCCCATTCTGTGGTGTTGCTAAGGCGCCCGACTGCAGCTTGTTATTTATGTATATACCCTTTCTGTGGTGTTGCTAAGACTCCCGAGTGCGGCTTGTTATTTATTTTTATGTCCTCTATGAGGTGTTGCTTAGACGCCCGACGGTGGTAATTTAATTACTTGTTAACCTTTCGAGGCGTCGTTCCAGACACCCGATCGGTGCATTTTATTTTTTTGTTGGGATATCTTGGGATAATTACCGACCGATTTATCCACTAACTGAACTGTTTCTAACATCTCTATTATGATAAATTATGATCTGAAAACATGCATATTAACAATTAACTGCATGCATCGCATCTTTTGTGCAAACTGTTTGCGAGTACTTTTCGAAATACTGACCGGCTTGTTGATGTGGCCAAATATGGATGAAATAGACCTCATGGATGAAGAGTTCACTAGAGAGTCCGATGTCTAGAAGAGTCCAAGTCAGTCTTGCAATCTTGGAGTCTACCGTTGTATTATTTCACTGCTTCCGCCACCACGAATAAATCGTCAAGCCTCACTGTGACGTTTGGCATGTAGTAGTACTTATCAGGTCACATTACTCTAATGTGACGTGACCCTTTTTATCAGAGTAGTAGAGTTATCCCATTACCACTGCAACATATCCGGCTTGGACATGTTGTAATAATTTGTAGAGCGACCTCCGCTCTACTTTGTTTAATATTAAGTACTACATGTTTTTTGTATGAAGATGAGTCTATCAGTGGGAAATATTTTTCTACACTGGTGACGCTCATGACTGGTTTCCAATAAATTATTTTATTTGGAAATCAGTATTGACAACCTTGGCATAGAGCCAGAGTGATTGTAGGAAACCCCTAGTCGCGATCGCTAATCAGAGTAGCTGTTTTTATTATTCTGCATGATGTAGATATTTTTCTGTTAGTGGACAAATATTTATGTTATGACTATATGAAAATTTTGCCGGTCTCAGGTGTTTGCCAACGAGCGAGTGGGATTTTCACGACTTCTTTTCTTCATTGCCAAGATTGCAATTGGACCGACGACTCGCACCGAGTACACATTCTACTGCCACAAGATCAGCGACTCCCTGACTATGCATCAGGCTTCGGTGCATTTTATTGGTGGGCGACCGGAAGCCCGTCGTCTTCCTTTCGTCGGGAGAGCCATGCCTATAGAGAGGCAGTCTATTTAGATTGCAGCTAGGGAGGCAATGGCCCATCTCCGGGACACCCTCCTAGTGATGAAGACTCGCCCTTATCACTACCTGCCAGGCCACATGCCGTACACAAGTCACTATGCTTTTGCCTGCTCCACAGGAGAGGAAGACAATGCTAGTGGGATGCTTGTGTAGTACCTCATAACCTTGGAGTTAGCCTTTGACGACTTAGTGGATGACTTGGTGGCTGCTCGCATGGAGGCCCTTACTCGCCCTCACAGCAGGACTGAGCTCCTTCGCTCCGCACCACCTTGGTCATGCACATCTTCCTCTGCTTCATGCACTCCGCCAGCCCAGCTTCCCGCCAGCTGCCTACGATTGAAGAGTTCAATCAAGTCATTGCTCCTGCCCTCATTAGAGCTGCTATGCCTGCAAGTCCAGTTCGTGCTTCTCCATCTCGTGTAGTCCGCCTAGAGCCCGTGCTAGAGGAAGTGGACTCCCGAGCTCCTCATCTGGGACTTTCCCTAAGCCAGCCGATCCAGGTCACTTCCAACTCCACCTAGAGATGGTGTAGTAGAACGTCCGTGCACTTATATGATATGTATGATGGTGTGCTCTTAGTTGAAGGGAAGTATTTGTGTTGCTTCATGTAGGACCACGAGAAGTGCACTAGCTTGAATAATATGTCAGGCATACGAGAGTACAAGCTGAGTGATATGTATAATTATGCGCTATGTAACATGTACCTGTTGGGGAACGTCGCAAGGGAAACAAAAAAATTCCTACGCGCACGAAGACCTATCATGGTGATGTCCATCTACGAGAGGGGATAAGTGATCTACGTACCCTTGTAGATCGCACAGCAGAAGCGTTAGAGAACGCGGTTGATGTAGTGGAACGTCCTCACGTCCCTCGATCCGCCCCGCGAACAATCCCGCGATCAGTCCCACGATCTAGTACCGAACGGACGGCACCTCCGCGTTCAGCACACGTACAGCTCGACGATGATCTCGGCCTTCTTGATCCAGCAAGAGAGACGGAGAGGTAGAAGAGTTCTCCGGCAGCGTGACGGCGCTCCGGAGGTTGGTGATGATCTTGTCTCAGCAGGGCTCCGCCCGAGCTCCGCAGAAACACGATCTAGAGGAAAAACTATGGAGATATGTGGTCGGGCAGCCGTGAGAAAAGTCGTCTCAAATCTGCCCTAAAACCCCATATATATAGGAGGAGGGAGGGGGACCTTGCCTTGGGGTCCAAGGGATCCCCAAGGGGTCGGCCGAGCCAGGGGGGAGGACTCTCCCCCCCCAAACCGAGTCCTACTTGGTTTAGTGGGAGGGAGTCCTTCCCCTTTCCCACTTCTTCCTTTTTTTTTCTTTCCTTTGATTTTTTCTCTCTTGGCGCATAGGGGATTGGTGGGCTGTCCCACCAGCCCACCAAGGGCTGGTGTGACCCCCCCCAAATGCCTATGGGCTTCCCCGGAGTGGGTTGCCCCCCTCCGGTGAACTCCCTGAACCCATTCGTCATTCCCGGTACATTCCCGGTAACTCCGAAAAACCTTCCGGTAATCAAACGAGGTCATCCTATATATCAATCTTCGTTTCCGGACTATTCCGGAAAACCTCGTGACATCCGTGATCTCATCCGGGACTCCGAAAAACATTAGGTAACCAACCATATAACTCAAATACGCATAAAACAACGTCGAACCTTAAGTGTGCAGACCCTGCGGGTTCGAGAACTATGTAGACATGACCTGAGAGACTCCTCGGTCAATATCCAATAGCGGGACCTGGATGCCCATATTGGATCCTACATATTCTACGAAGATCTTATCGTTTGAACCTCAGTGCCAAGGATTCGTATAATCCCGTATGTCATTCCCTTTGTCCTTCGGTATGTTACTTGCCCGAGATTCGATCGTCAGTATCCGTATACCTATTTCAACCTCGTTTACCGGCAAGTCTCTTTACTCGTTCCGTAATACAAGATCCCGCAACTTACACTAAGTCACATTGCTTGCAAGGCTTATGTGTGATGTTGTATTACCGAGTGGGCCCCGAGATACCTCTCCGTCACACGGAGTGACAAATCCCAGTCTTGATCCATACTAACTCAACTAACACCTTCGGAGATACCTGTAGAGCATCTTTATAGTCACCCAGTTACGTTGCGACGTTTGATACACACAAAGCATTCCTCCGGTGTCAGTGAGTTATATGATCTCATGGTCATAGGAATAAATACTTGACACGCAGAAAACAGTAGCAAGAAAATGACACGATCAACATGCTACGTCTATTAGTTTGGGTCTAGTCCATCACGTGATTCTCCCAATGACGTGATCCAGTTATCAAGCAACAACACCTTGTTCATAATCAGAAGACACTGACTATCATCGATCAACTGGCTAGCCAACTAGAGGCATGCTAGGGACGGTGTTTCGTCTATGTATCCACACATGTAAATGAGTCTTCATTCAATACACTTATAGCATGGATAATAAACTATTATCTCGATACAGGAATTATAATAATAACTATACATTTATTATTGCCTCTAGGGCATAATTCCAACAGTCTCCCACTTGCACTAGAGTCAATAATCTAGCCCTCACATCACCATGTGAATTACATCGTAATAAATCTAACACCCATACAGTTCTGGTGTCGATCATGTTTTGGCCGTGGAAGAGGTTTAGTCAGCGGGTCTGCTACATTCAGATCCGTGTGCACTTTGCATATATTTACGTCCTCCTCCTCGACGTAGTCGCGGATGAGGTTGAAGCGTCGTTTGATGTGTCTGGTCTTCTTGTGAAACCTTGGTTCCTTTGCTAAGGCAATGGCACCAGTGTTGTCACAGAACAAGGTTATTGGATCCAGTGCACTTGGCACCACTCCAAGATCCGTCATGAACTGCTTCATCCAGACACCCTCCTTAGCCGCCTCCGAGGCAGCCATGTACTCCGCTTCACATGTAGAATCTGCTACGACGCTTTGCTTGGAACTGCACCAGCTTACTGCACCCCCATTAAGAATAAATACGTATCCGGTTTGCGACTTAGAGTCGTCCGGATCTGTGTCAAAGCTTGCATCGACGTAACCTTTTACGGCGAGCTCTTCGTCACCTCCATACACGAGAAACATCTCCTTAGTCCTTTTCAGGTACTTCAGGATATTCTTGACCGCCGTCCAGTGATCCACTCCTGGATTACTCTGGAACCTACCGGCCATACTTATGGCCAGGCTAACATCCGGTCTAGTGCACAACATTGCATACATGATAGAGCCTATGGCTGAAGCATAGGGGATGGAGCGCATATGCTCTCTATCTTCATCAGTTGCTGGGCACTGAGTCTTACTCAATCTCGTACCTTGTAACACTGGCAAGAACCCTTTCTTGGACTGTTCCATTTTGAACCTCTTCAAAACTTTATCAAGGTATGTGCTTTGTGAAAGTCCTATCAGGCGTTTTGATCTATCCCTATAGACCTTAATGCCTAGAATGTAAGCAGCTTCTCCTAGGTCCTTCATAGAGAAACTTTTATTCAAGTAACCTTTTATGCTCTTCAAAAGCTCTACGTTGTTTCCAATCAGTAATATGTCATCCACATACAATATTAGAAACACCACAGAGCTCCCACTCACTTTCTTGTAAATACAAGATTCTCCAACCACTTGTATAAACCCAAATGCTTTGATCACCTCATCAAAGCGTTTGTTCCAACTCCTAGATGCTTGCACCAGTCCATAAGTGGATCGCTGGAGCTTGCACACCTTGTCAGCATTTTTAGGATCGACAAAACCTTCGGGTTGCATCATATACAACTCTTCCTTAAGGAAACCGTTAAGGAACGCCGTTTTGACATCCATCTGCCAGATTTCATAATCGAAAAATGCAGCTATTGCTAACATGATTCTGACGGACTTAAGCATCGCTACGGGAGAGAAAGTCTCATCGTAGTCAATTCCTGGAACTTGTGAAAAACCCTTTGCCACATGTCGAGCTTTATAAACGGTCACATTACCGTCAGCGTCCGTCTTCTTCTTAAAGATCCATTTGTTATGAATAGCCTTGCGGCCCTCAGGCAGTATCTCCAAAGTCCACACTTTGTTCTCATACATGGATCCTATCTCGGATTTCATGGCTTCTAACCATTTGTTGGAATCTGGGCCCACCATTGCTTCTTCATAATTTGCAGGTTCATTGTTGTCTAACAACATGATTGATAAGACGGGATTACCGTACCACTCTGGAGCAGCGCATGATCTCGTCGACCTGCGTGGTTCAATAGAAACTTGAACTGGAGTTTCATGATCATCATCATTAACTTCCTCCTCAACCGGCGTCGCAATGACAGAGGTTTCCCCTTGCCCTGCGCCACCATCCAGAGGGATGAGAGGTTCGACAACCTCGTCAAGTCCTATCTTCCTCCCACTCAATTCTCTCGAGAGAAACTCCTTCTCGAGAAAAGTTCCGTTCTTAGCAACAAACACTTTGCCCTCGGATTTGAGATACAAGGTGTACCCAATTGTCTCTTTTGGGTAACCTATGAAGACGCACTTTTCCGCTTTGGGTTCCAGCTTTTCAGGCTGAAGCTTTTTGACATAAGCATCATATCCCCAAACTTTTAGAAACGACAACTTTGGCCTTTTTCCATACCACAGTTCGTATGGTGTCGTCTCAACGGATTTCGATGGTGCCCTATTTAAAGTGAATGCAGCTGTTTCTAATGCATAACCCCAAAACGACAACGGCAAATCAGTAAGACACATCATAGATCGCACCATTTCTAACAAAGTACGATTACGACGTTCGGACACACCATTACGCTGTGGTGTCACAGGCGGTGTTAACTGCGAAACAATTCCACATTGTCTTAAGTGAGTACCAAACTCGAAACTCAGATATTCACCACCACGATCAGACCGTAGGAACTTGATCTTCTTGTTACGATGATTTTCCACTTCACTCTGAAATTGCTTGAACTTTTCAAATGTTTCAGACTTGTGCTTCATCAAGTAGACATAACCATATCTACTTAAATCGTAAGTGAAGGTGAGAAAATAACGATATCCGCCGCGCGCCTCCACGCTCATTGGACCACACACATCGGTATGTATGATTTCCAACAAGTCACTTGCACGCTCCATTGTTCCGGAGAACGGAGTCTTAGTCATCTTGCCCATGAGGCATGGTTCGCACGTGTCAAGTGAATCAAAGTCAAGTGACTCCAAAAGTCCATCAGCATGGAGTTTCTTCATGCGCTTTACACCAATATGACCCAAGCGGCAGTGCCACAAAAATATGGCGCTATCATTGTTTACTCTAACTCTTTTGGTCTCAATGTTATGTATATGCGTATCTCTATCAAGATTCAATATGAACAATCCTCTCACATTCGGTGCATGACCATAAAAGATGTTACTCATAGAAATAGAACAACCATTATTCTCAGACTTAAAAGAGTAACCGTCTCGCATTAAACAAGATCCAGATATAATGTTCATGCTCAACGCAGGCACTAAATAACAATGATTCAAGTTCATCACTAATCCCGATGGTAGTTGAAGTGACACTGTGCCGACGGCGATTGCATCAACCTTGGAACCGTTTCCTACGCGCATCGTCACTTCGTCTTTCGCCAGCCTTCGTCTATTCCGCAGTTCCTGCTTCGAGTTGCAAATGTGAGCAACAGAACCGGTATCGAATACCCAGGCACTACTACGAGAGCCGGTTAAGTACACATCAATAACATGTATATCAAATATACCTGATTTTTCTTTGCCCGCCTTCTTATCTGCCAGATACTTGGGGCAATTGCGCTTCCAGTGACCCATACCCTTGCAATAGAAGCACTCTGTTTCAAGCTTAGGTCCAGCCTTGGATTTCTTCGGCGGATTGGCAACAGGTTTGCCGCTCTTCTTCGAATTTCCCTTCTTGCCTTTGCCATTTCTCTTGAAACTAGTGGTCTTGCTCACCATCAACACTTGATGCTCTTTACGGAGTTCAGACTCTGCGACTTTCAGCATCGCAAACAACTCGCCGGGAGACTTGTTCATCCCTTGCATGTTGTAGTTCAACACAAAGCCTTTATAGCTTGGCGGCAGTGATTGAAGGATTCTATCAGTGATAGCTTCTTGCGGGAGTTCAATCCCCAGTTCAGCTAGACGGTTTGAGTACCCAGACATTTTGAGCACATGTTCACTGACAAACGAGTTTTCCTCCATCTTGCAAGCATAGAATTTATCGGAGGTCTCATACCTCTTGATCCGGGCGTTCTTCTGAAAGATAAACTTCAACTCCTGGAACATCTCAAATGCTCCATGACGCTCAAAGCGACGTTGAAGTCCCGGTTCTAAGCCATACAAGACTGCACATTGAACTATTGAGTAGTCCTCCTTACGTGCTAACCAAGCGTTCTTAACATCCTGATCAGCCGTAGCGGGTGGTTCATCTCCTAGCGCAGCATTAAGGACATAATCCTTCTTTCCAGCTTGTAAGATTAGCTTAAGATTACGAGCCCAGTCTACAAAGTTGCTTCCATCATCTTTCAACTTAGCTTTCTCTAGGAACGTATTAAAATTCAGGATGACACTTGCGTGAGCCATGATCTACAACACAAATATATTCAAAGTGGACTTAGACTATGTTCAAGATAATTAGAGTTCAACTCAATCAAATTATATGCTAAACTCCCACTCAAAAAGTACATCTCTCTAGTCATTTGAGTGGTTCATGATCCACTTACACTATCCCAAGTCCGATCATCACGTGAGTTGAGTATAGTTTCAGTGGTAAGCATCCCTATGCTAATCATATCAACTATATGATTCATGATCGACCTTTCGGTCTCCTGTGTTCCGAGGCCATGTCTGCACATGCTAGGCTCGTCAAGCTTAACCCGAGTGTTCCGCGTGCGCAACTATTTTGCACCCGTTGTATGTGAACGTTGAGTCTATCACACCCGATCATCACGTGGTGTCTCGAAACGACGAACTGTAGCAACGGTGCACAGTCGGGGAGAACACAATTTCGTCTTGAAATTTTAGTGAGAGATCACCTCATAATGCTACCGTCGTTCTAAGCAAAATAAGGTGCAAAAAAGGATTAACATCACATGCAATTCATAAGTGACATAATATGGCCATCATCACGTGCTTCTTGATCTCCATCACCAAAGCACCGGCACGATCTTCTTGTCACCGGCGCCACACCATGATCATCCATCAACGTGTTGCCATCGGGGTTGTCGTGCTACTTATGCTATTACTACTAAAGCTACATCCTAGCAAAATAGTAAACGCATCTGCAAGCACAAACGTTAGTATAAAGACAACCCTATGGCTCCTGCCGGTTGTCGTACCATCGACATGCAAGTCGATATTTCTATTACAACATGATCATCTCATACATCCAATATATCACATCACATCGTTGGCCATATCACATCACAATCATACCCTGCAAAAACAAGTTAGACGTCCTCTAATTTTGTTGTTGCATGTTTTACGTGGTGACCAAGGGTATCTAGTAGGATCGCATCTTACTTACGCAAACACCACAACGGAGATATATGAGTTGCTATTTAACCTCATCCAAGGACCTCCTCGGTCAAATCCGATTCAACTAAAGTTGGAGAAACCGTCACTTGCCAGTCATCTTTGAGCAAAGGGGGTTACTCGTAACGATGAAACCAGTCTCTCGTAAGCGTACGAGTAATGTCGGTCCAAGCCGCTTCGATCCAACAATACCGCGGAATCAAGAAAAGACTAAGGAGGGCAGCAAAACGCACATCACCGCCCACAAAAACTTTTGTGTTCTACTCGAGAAGACATCTACGCATGAACCTAGCTCATGATGCCACTGTTGGGGAACGTCGCAAGGGAAACAAAAAATTTCCTACGCGCACGAAGACCTATCATGGTGATGTCCATCTACGAGAGGGGATGAGTGATCTACGTACCCTTGTAGATCGCACAGCAGAAGCGTTAGAGAACGCGGTTGATGTAGTGGAACGTCCTCACGTCCCTCGATCCGCCCCGCGAACAATCCCGCGATCAGTCCCACGATCTAGTACCGAACGGACGGCACCTCCGCGTTCAGCACATGTACAGCTCGACGATGATCTCGGCCTTCTTGATCCAGCAAGAGAGACGGAGAGGTAGAAGAGTTCTCCAGCAGCGTGATGGCGCTCCGAAGGTTGGTGATGATCTTGTCTCAGCAGGGCTCCGCCCGAGCTCCGCAGAAACACGATCTAGAGGAAAAACTATGGAGGTATGTGGTCGGGCAGCCGTGAGAAAAGTCGTCTCTAATCTGCCCTAAAAGCCCCATATATATAGGAGAAGGGAGGGGGACCTTGCCTTGGGGTCCAAGGGATCCCCAAGGGGTCGGCCGAGCCAGGGGGGAGGACTCTCCCCCCCCCCCCAAACCGAGTCCTACTTGGTTTGGTGGGAGGGAGTCCTTCCCCTTTCCCAGTTCTTCCTTTTTTTTTCTTTCCTTTGATTTTTTCTCTCTTGGCGCATATGGGATTGGTGGGCTGTCCCACCAGCCCACCAAGGGCTGGTGTGACCCCCCCAAATTCCTATGGGCTTCCCCGGAGTGGGTTGCCCCCCTCCGGTGAACTCCCGGAACCCATTCGTCATTCCCGGTACATTCCCGGTAACTCCGAAAAACCTTCCGGTAATCAAATGAGGTCATCCTATATATCAATCTTCGTTTCCGGACTATTCCGGAAACCCTCGTGACGTCCGTGATCTCATCCGGGACTCCGAACAACATTCGGTAACCAACCATATAACTCAAATACGCATAAAACAACGTCGAACCTTAAGTGTGCAGACCCTGCGGGTTCGAGAACTATGTAGACATGACCCGAGAGACTCCTCGGTCAATATCCAACAGCGGGACCTGGATGCCCATATTGGATCCTACATATTCTACGAAGATCTTATCGTTTGAACCTCAGTGCCAAGGATTCGTATAATCCCGTATGTCATTCCCTTTGTCCTTCGGTATGTTACTTGCCCGAGATTCGATCGTCAGTATCCGTATACCGATTTCAACCTCGTTTACCGGCAAGTCTCTTTACTCGTTCCGTAATACAAGATCCCGCAACTTACACTAAGTCACATTGCTTGCAAGGCTTATGTGTGATGTTGTATTACCGAGTGGGCCCCGAGATACCTCTTCGTCACACGGAGTGACAAATCCCAGTCTTGATCCATACTAACTCAACTAACACCTTCGGAGATACCTGTAGAGCATCTTTATAGTCACCCAGTTACGTTGCGACGTTTGATACACATAAAGCATTCCTCCGGTGTCAGTGAGTTATATGATCTCATGGTCATAGGAATAAATACTTGACACGCAGAAAACAGTAGCAAGAAAATGACACGATCAACATGCTACGTCTATTAGTTTGGGTCTAGTCCATCACGTGATTCTCCCAATGACGTGATCCAGTTATCAAGCAACAACACCTTGTTCATAATCAGAAGACACTGACTATCATCGATCAACTGGCTAGCCAACTAGAGGCATGCTAGGGACGGTGTTTCGTCTATGTATCCACACATGTAAATGAGTCTTCATTCAATACAATTATAGCATGCATAATAAACTATTATCTCGATACAGGAATTATAATAATAACTATACATTTATTATTGCCTCTAGGGCATAATTCCAACAATACCGCAGTCCTCCTCCAAAGCAACGATTATTTTCTAAAAAATATTTTCGCGGTGTTCCCTTGGATAAAATTATTTTTTATGTTTCCCTTGAACTTGGATTTCTCATTTGGTTTTTACGACATTAACCCAGCTTTGAGAAAATGAGCCGTACCTGGACACGCTCCATGCCAAAAATGCAGGGAGAAAATCAGTCTGCCGAGACAGGAAATGATTTCACTCAAGGACAGTCAAGCCAACACGAGAGCAACCCATCATTTTCAGAAGTTTGTCGTCTCCATGAGCAGAGCTAGCAATAGCCCCACGAGATGATGAACCAGCTAATGAATATGCGAAATCAACATGGGACACACCCACAACAATCCAGGTTGGCTGAATTACAGAAGACACGTCCACCAACTTTTTCGCACACCGACAAACCTATGTAAGCAGACGATTGGCTACATGACATTGAAAGAAAGCTTACTACTGCGCAATGTTCCGACCATGAGAAGGTACTCTACACACCTCACTATCTGAATGGAACCGCAACCTCGTGATGGGAAAATATCCTCCGCGTACTCACTGACGAGAACAACATCACGTGGGCCAAATTCAAGGAGAGTTTCCATGGGGAGCACATTCCAAACAGCGTCATGAAAATAAAGAAGAGCGAATTTGAATACCTCAAACAAAGGAGTTCCACTGTAATGGAATACTTGGACCAGTATAACTACTTATCCTGTTAAGCAAGTGCAGACTATAAGACAAAAGATAAAATAATGGAGAAGTTCCTGGATGGACTCGCTGCAGCATTACAATGCCAGCTGGTCGTTCACACCTTTCCAGACTTCAAAACTCTTGTGGACAAGGCCAACATGCTTGAGGCCGAACATCGTAGTCTGGACGACATTCGTAAACGCCGTCATAACAACTCGGCACCAACTCGCAACATCAAACACAAGACTAAGGACACAAAGAATCAAACTCCTCGTGCCCCAACTTCAACCAATAGAGTCAACACCCACTTTTATGCGAGGAACAATGATTTTACTCCCCGCCCCTGTGTCACATGTTTTGCCTACAGAGAGGCTGGACGCTTCCCCCGACAGAGCCCAAAGGCTGGGAATGCTACGACTAAAGCAAACCCTCCCAGCTATGACTCAGCACCAAAGCGCAACAACTTCAATCCCAACAACAATCACAAGAAGGGCCATGTGAATATTGTCGCCAAAGAAGATGCTATGAACGCACCAGAGATAGTACTCGGTAAGTTTCCTGTCAATAAAATTCCTACCATGGTTTTGTTTGATTATGGAGCTTCCCGTTTGTTTATTTCGGATAATTTTGCCTTGAAACACAACTTTTCAACCCCCCCCTTTGAAAATTCGATGACCATCAAGTTCTTGGGAGTACACCAGATTGCACAAAAATATTGCAAGGATGTTACCATTGAGATCGAAGGTTTGACGTTTTGGGAAAATCTCATTGTGATCTGAAGCCACAATCTTGATGTTATTCTGGGGATGGACTAGCTAAATACCAACAAGGGATTTATTGACTGCTTCAACCGAACGGTCACACTCACCCACCATCAGGGTAAAAGAGTAAAAGTTGCAGAATGAGAAAGGAAGAAGTCAACTCAAGCTCGACTGAATAAAATGGAAGCTATTGAGCTAAAGGACGTCCCAGTGGTTTGTGAATTTTTGGATGTATTTCCTGTGAACTACCAGGTATGCCACCCGACAGAGGAATAGAATTCGTTATTGAGCTTGCACCTCGTACAACCCCAATATACAAGAAACCATAACGCATGCACCTACTAAATTAGTCGAACTCAAGAAGCAAATAAAAGAGCTGTTGGTCGAAGAATACATCAGACCCAACTCTTCGCCTTGGGGATCGCCGGTATTATTTACCAAAAAAAGAGATGGGACACTAAGACTTTGTGTCGATTATCGAGCCCTCAACATGGCCACCATCAAGAACAAGTATCAACTGCCCAGGATAAATGATTTGTTTGACCAATTAGCACAAGCAAACGTATTCTCAAAAATTGATTTGCGGTCAGGGTATCATTAGCTTAAGATACGTTCAGAAGACATTCTAAAGACAACATTTACGTCACGATACGAATTGTGTGAGTTTATTGTGATGCCTTTTGGACTAACAAATGCGTCGGCTTACTTCGTGCATTAAATTTAAAGTGTGTTATATCGACTAGAGGGGGGTGAATAGGTGATTGTTACAACTTCATCACTAAGGAAATTCCTAGTGAGGAAAGTCCTAAGTCATGAACTGAGTGCAACAGAATTAGAACCATACGAGGAGCGCAAAAACGTCTACTGCTAATTACTTAGCGAGACTTCAGAGATTCAGTTTGCACAGGTCACAAGTATAGGATAAGCAGGTGAAGATTAACTCAGGTGTAGAATTTGATGGTGCAGAAATTCATAGAAAGTCTTCAGTCAAATTCTTCAAAGAGTACACATGAAAGGCTTCAACATACTATTGAGTTAATGAGAGAGTTGAAGAAATAGAACTAGTAGCTTGATGAAGACAGTTTTTGATGACTCAGTTCCAACTGCTGTGACAGTTGTATGTGTGGTTTGGAGCCTCTTGGTATTGAAACCAAAGGACACACAGTCCCGGGACATGCAGTCCCTACCGCATTGTCCTTGAGCTAAGTACAAAAAATCCTCGCTCAACACTCGTGGTAAGTTTTCAGGACAGACTTCCAAACCCTCACAAACTCACTCACCCGGGGATCCACAATTGACTGCTTGATGCTCTAGACCATGACGCCTAGCCGTCTAGAGGATGCACAGTCCTCAAAGGTAACAAGCGTCGGTTCCACACATCAATAACTTCTTCAGTGATGCAAAAGCACTTGGGTTTTGGTTTGGGTTTGGTGTTTAGTGTATTTCCTTACTTGATGATTTTTGCTCGAAGACTCTAAGGAATTTGGGTTGCTCTAAATGAATAGTGTCAGTTTCTCTCGGAGCAGCCAACGAGCTAGTGGTTGCGGGGGCGGCTATTTATAGATTGGGAGCATCCTGACATGATCTGACATAAATTCCCTTTAATAATATGACCGTTGGGTGGATAAGATCTGTGATAGGTGGCGCGTGGCGCGGCAACGGTCGAAACTTTCAACAGTGGGAGTCCTCATGTCTCTCATATTCCTCACTTCGAGGGTTTGGTAGATGTAGGTTTTGGTTGAGCATCATGAGGAAATTCGATCCATAGTTTTACCTCGACCCCCTTTAAAAGTACAGTGTTCCTATGACTCAAGTGTAAAGAAAATGAAACAGAAAAAGTAAATATTCAAGCTTCAAAGGCTTCAGAGTGTTTTCTTCAGGACACACCGAATTCCTCATCTTCAATATCTTCATGGGGAATATCAATTTGTTCGCAATTTATTTTCTATCAAAATCTTCAAGGAATGACCAAAGTCTTCACCCGAAGACATAGAATTTTAAGGGTCGATTTTCATCGAACAACTCAAACTCCTCAGCGACTTATAGAGCATGTGTACACTCACAAACATATCAGTCTCTTAACCTATAAGTCTTCAAACCACCAAAATTACTAAGGGGCACTAGATGCACTTACAATCTCCCCCTTTTTGGTGGTTGATGACAAGTAGGTTAAGTTTTGAACGGGGATAACAATATGAAATGTAAGTACTGAGTTTGAAGAATTTGAAATCAAGATACAGAGAAACTGCCCCTCAAGATGTGCATGTTTTGTGGAATTTTCTTTGAACAGCAGATGCACATTGCTGCTATATATCATGGAGTTATCCCCCTGTATCTTGTAATTCATGCATGCATTTTAAATAAAGTATGAGGAATTTGAAATGCATGATGAAAATGGTGTCTCACGAATTTAAGCATGCACGCATTAATTAACTTGAGGAATAAGCATGCGAGGAAAAACGTTCAAAAGTGTCAGAACACCATCGGGCATAAGTTACAACTCATTACATTAAAAACTTCACAATAACCAAGAGTTTGTAACTTAATGAAGTTTATAAGCCCATAAATTAATCCCGCTTGAAGTCTAACTCTCAGATTTCTCCCCCTTTGTCATCAAGTGATGAAAATGGACGAAACCAAGGACTAACGCCCATGAACATCTTCACTTCTTTGTTGAGGAAGAGGCGCGAGTAGTCTTCGAGTAAGACTTCCTTGCTGGGCCAGTTGCAGTATCCTGAGGTTCTTCATCTGAACAGGAGTGCAGAGTGAAGAAAATGAGCTGTCCACCAAGTCAGGAACTAGAATAGACTTGAATTTCTTCTTAGGTGACCATGACCAATCAAAATCGCGAGAGAATTCCAATTCTTCAAGTTCCTGTGGAGTCTTCAGGTGAGACAAAATGTCCCAAGTGTGATCAAATACCTCATGAAGATAATAGTGATTTTTCTTCACATCATTTTGAGTCTTGTTGAGGGTTCTCACAATGGAGCCAAACTGGCGTTTTACCCACATGTGATTGTGATTGACTTTTTGATGAATACTGAGGAGAAGCTCTCTGTTAGTCATCACCCTTGGTGCGGTTGGTCTTGGAGGTTTTGAGTGGCAGTGTCATCATATGAGGAATAAGAGGCAACCTTGCAAAATTGACCATCCAGGGGTTGATTTCCTTCATCAATCACTGACTTTCCTTTGCCTTCAACTGGTTCAAAAGATTTCTTCATGACTCTGATTGGCGACAGATAACTGAGGTGATGTTGAAAGTCAGCTTGGTAGTTGATGGCGGATCTGTTTCTCATGAATCTCATGATCCAAGGCGCATAAATCTTCATCTCAAATGGTGACAAAGCATTATCGGCCAAAGTCCTCAAGACGAAATCATGAAGGTTCATTGGGATGCCATGAATGACGCTGAACAAGATATTCTTCATGATGCCAACAACATCTTATTCCTTATCATGCCCTTTGATTGGTGCAATGGAATATGCCAAAATTTTGTACATAGTTCTAGGCACATATGTCAATTCCTTCACGGGGAATCTTGTCCTTGGTGGTTGGCCCAGAGCTAAAGGTTTCATAGGGACTTCCATGAGCATATATGACAGTTCTCTTTCATCATACAATCTGACTGCGTCTTATAAAGGAATTGATATAGGAAGAGGTGAAGCAATTCTGTGGCTGGAGATTTGTAGTGAGTATGTTGTGTCATCTAGTCCAAGACCCACGAGTTGATGTCTTTGGGGTCACCAGAGATATGCAGTGTGGCATAGAACTGAAGAATAATGTCAGTATTCCAGTCACCGATATCTGTGCAGAATGGCAATAGCCCTGCTTCGTGAAGAACACTTAGTACTGGGGTGAAGCAAGGAATTTGCTCCATGTCACAATGAGGAAAGTGGGTGTGATGAAACACCTTCCTTCTTCCATAGAGAATAGAAGCATAATAGTTAAGTTGAGTTCTGGTCAAGAACTTTTTGTGCCTGATATGAAGCCTATCGTAAGGGTTTTCTCCAGTAAACAAATGATGTTCATCCTAGAAGCCTTCCTTCAGAAACTATGGCCTCTTTGAGAAGGGATGATGAGGCTTTGGTTGACAATTATGTTGTTGATCATCTTGAAGATTGCTGGCCACCACAATTGCAGTTTCAGGATTTGCAACCACAATTGCAGTTTCATCAGTGGTATTTCTATCGTGTGATGAGGAATTTTCATCAGGAGCTTGTTCTTCAACTTGAGGAATTTGCTGATCTAAGGGAGCAGATGCAGTTTCTAACGCAGCAGTTTCCTTCTCAGTTTCTTCAGGTGAAGCAGCTGATTCTTGATCTAGTGCTGATTTTTCATGTGAGCTCTTTTCTTTAGAGCCAGTCAGAATTTCAATGGCAGTTGGAGTTTGAGGAGTTTGAGTGGTTATAGGCGAGTTTGGGTGAGTCTTTTCCCAAAATTCATCATCTATAACAGGTGTGCTGCTACATATGTCTTCATCACCCTCTTTTTCTTCAGCAGTTATTTCTTCAGTTTAAGGACTGTGATCTGCTTGAATTTCCTCATCAATTAGCATGGATGCAATAGAGCGACGTTCATCCATTTCCTCATCCTGTTCTAGAATGATGTGCTCTTCACCAAATGGAACAATCATATATGATGGTGCAACACTGAGAGGAGTTGCATCGACTGGAGGTGATGATGTAGTAAGCATAGTCTTCGGGCGTTTTGCCTCTGAAGGCTTTGTAGGTGTTGAAGCCTTTCTCTTCTTGACCTCCTTCTCAGCAGCTTTTGTTTTCTTCACGTCTGATGCAGACGGAAGAGTCGCTTTCTTCACCTTTGAAGACTTTGGTGAAAGAGCATTTTCATCAGGCATTACTTTAGCACTGTCTGGCCTCGCAGATTCTTCAGATGTAATATTCTGAGTAATTTCATCAGCAGTTAGTTCTTCATCTTCGTCAACCAGTTGCAGAGTATATCTTGGCTGAGGATTTGTTGGTTTCTTTGGAGCAGCAACCCTGCTGTTGTATTCATCAATTGCATCAGTTGCAGCTTGGACAAACCACACTTTGACACCCTTACGGTCCACATGAAGACTTGTGTACTTGTCAGTGAGGGTTTTCAATTCTGCCTGAGTCGAGACAAGTTTTTTAGGCGTCGGGTTAAGGATGTTTTCCTTCAAGTACTTCTCCTTTTTAACCTTCGCAACCTAACTTGTTTGGCTTGCTGGTCCTTCCATTTTGCTTCATTGATGAATGAAGTAACCATGTGACTGAGTCCTGCTGGAAGTTTCAAGTCATCAATTGGTGTGTTTGGATCCTCATACCAAAGTTTGATGAAGTTCAGCAGTACTTTGGGATCCAGTGCGAGGGGAATGGTGTTTCCAGTAGCTTGTCCAACCCATTCTTGCTTGTTTCTGATGATGGCTTGAAGAGTTTCATCATCATATTCTTCACTTCCTTTTGACGCAGAAGGAATGTTGATAACCTTGCCTGGACTTGGCCTTGTACCTCTACCAGCAGTCATCTTTATCTTCAATATACCAGGTGAAGATTTTGGAGCTGAGCTTGAGGCACATGGTATAGTGGAACTTGGATTTTCTGTTTGATGGTTACTGGGCTGTGACTGCGGAGGAGGTGAAGACTTTGGTGCAGTTGAGGATTTGGCAGTTGTTGCTACTTTCTCAGGAATTTGTTGTGTTGAGGGTTTTGGCTTGAGACCTTGTTTCTTCAACAAAACTTTCTTCTCTGGTTTTTCTATAGCAGAAGCCTCAGTAGAACAAGAAGTAGCAGTAGTTGCAGAAGTAGCAGAATCCTCTTTAAACTTTGTGACAACTACTTTTGCCTTTTTCTGAAGCTTAGACAAATACTTGTCTTTTTCATCATCATAGTCCTCAATTGTGGCTACGCTTGAGGGATGTGCTTCTTGTTGGTCTCCCTGTGGCAATATTTTGCAAGGAGGTTTGAGGGCAAACTTCTTGGCAAACTTTGGAGTGACATATATGTATTCCTTCCACTCGTTAGCCCATCTGCGTTCAATCTTTTGAAGCCTTATCTTGCGTTTTTCCATAGTCTCTTTTCCATGAATTTCTTCATCTGGCATGCAGTACTCAGCATATATCTCCTCAGGGATCTCAAAAGCAGTGCTATGTTCTAGTTTCTTGCCACCCTTCTGTTTTCTGTCGTCCTACATTTTCTTCAGCTATGGTTTTTGCTGAGGAATTTGTATTCTTGAGAAATCTGAGGAAACAGGTAATGTTTCTTCAAGAAATGATGCAAATGAGTTAAGTTGACGAGAACTTAGTGATTCATCAGCTGACATTTTGTACGTGTGAACAGAGTATAGGTGCGAAGAATATGGAGAGGTCATATGCGTTCTCAGATTTAAGGAAATTGAAAAAGTTCTTAAGTTGAGGAATTTGACTAAGCATTTTGATCTTGGGTTCCAGGGTTGTGGAGATTCAAAAATTTACACAATTGAGTAATCTCATGAAGAATTTAAGGGCTTAGTGAAATTCATCAAGTGTTCTAGACATGGGTGTGCACAACTTAGAGATTCTTTGGGGAAAAACTGATTTCACAAATTCAAAGATAATAAATGGATCATACGGGATGACAAAATATAGTTTTAATTACCGTGTATGGAGAACACGATGAACTGGGAGGTAAAAACGGAAGTTCTTCGGCTCAGATCTTCAGTGCCCTAACTCGGCGACTGAAGACAACTACGACAGCGGCGGAAGAAGATGTTCCATAGTCGGCGTGAGTCCGGCGATGGCGAGGTCGAGGTCGAGGCAGTGTAGCTGTTCCTCACCGGCGACGAGGATACTAGCGGCGGTGCTAGGTTTTGAGATCGAGCGGAGGAGTCGAGAGGGAGGAAGAGTTTTCTACTGGGGGGGGTAAGGGACTATTTATAACTTCGGTGAAAATGGTCTGAAGCAAAAAATTCGAACGGAACTTCCCTTGCCCCTTTGTGTGTGCATGACATGTGCTACCCACGATCGAAGCGATGGAGATCGTGGTTATCCTATATCGAGTAGTGGCTGCGGTTACTGTGGTAATGTTAAAATAATTTTTGAATTTTTGACGATTTTGTTGCAAAGTCCTCAGATGACAAGGACTCAGTGAGGATTTTGAAAAAGTGTCAACCAGAACGCATATGAAGAATTGAGAATAGATTGGGTTGAGCTTAGCATAGATGGGAGTCGGGTCCGATCACATTCACTTAGAAGAAATACAAAATTGAAGACTTAGCAATAAGTGAATGTTGTTGAGTACATTGAAAGCTCGTTATATTATATATAGTCAATGAAGATCATCACAGAAAATTTTGAAGAATTTGAAAATTTGAAACTTTGAAAAATTTTAGGAATTTGTGAAAAGTCTCAGATTGACGAATTTCAACTTTGAAGGATTTCCAACTTGAAGAATTTGAGAGTTTGGTGGTGGCGTTACCCACCGTATAAGAATGATGATTTTAGGCGTCGCGTACAATTGTCGTATGGCCCTGAGAACCAAATTCTTCATCAATTTATTCACACTTAGAGTGACATTCTTCATTCATTGAATAAAATTGTTACTTTGTGCATTGCACATCTAAGTCAGCAATTTTGCATAAGTGTTAGAATGTGTGCATGTTTACAGAACATTTGAAGATTCTAAGATATTAAGCTCACACTACAACTTGAAAAATCTTCTCTCATCCAAGGGCTTTGTGAAGATATTTGCTAGCTGGCCGTCAGTATTCACATGGTCGATGATGATATTTCCCTTGAGTACATGATCACGAAGAAAATGATGACACATATGACTATGCTTGGTCTTGAGTGTTGTACTGGGTTGTAGGCGATCTTGATAGCACTCTCATTGTCACAGTAGAGGGGCACATTCTTCAGGTTGATGCCGTAGTCTCTGAGGGTTTGCTTCATGCATAACAATTGAGCACAGCAAGATCCAACAACAATGTATTCAGTTTCAGAAGTGGAGAGTGATACACAGTTCTGCTTCTTTGAGGACCAGCAGACTAAGGATCGTCCAAGATAATGACATGTGCCTGATGTTGACTTGAGATCCACACGGTCACCAGCATAATCAGAATCAGAATATCCAACGAGGTGAAGATTTCAGCCCTTGGGGTACCATAATCCTAGTGTTGGTGTGTGAGCTAGATATCGAAGAATATGTTTCACTGCATTATGGTATGATTCCTTCGGTTTTGCTTGGAAACGTGCACACATGCAAACACTAAGCATAATATCTAGCCTAGATGCACATAAGTACAATTAAGAGCCAATCATAGAACGATATACCCGCTGATCGAAATCTATACCATTTTCGTCACTGCAAAGGTGTCCGTTGCTAGGCATAGGAATCTTGAGGCCTTTGCATTCATGCATGCCGAATTTCCTCAGAACATCCTCGAGGTATTTCTCTTGAGATATGAAGATGCCACTGCGTTGTTGACGAATTTGCAGACCTAAGAAGAATTTCAGCTCCCCCATCATGGACATTTGATATTCCTCACCCATCATGTAGGAAAATTCATCACTGTAACGTTTGTGAGTACAACCGAAAATAAAGTCCTCGACATATATTTAGCAGACGAACAGTTCATTGTCATAGGATTTTGTGAAAACAATAGTTTCAGGTGAACCTGGTTTGAAGCTTGTATTCATGAGGAATTCCTTTAGTGTATCACACACTACTGGAATCAGGGAATTTGCCATCAGCCAGTTCTTTGCCGTCTGCTGGCTGATGGCAAAGAGCCTCTTTGTCGTCCGCTTCTAGAAAACAGACGACAAAGATCTGGCTGATGGCAAAGAGCCTGTTAGCCATCAGCCACCTCTTTGCCGTCTACCAACAGACGGCAGAGATGGTGCAGGCAGACGACAAAGAGTTGAATGTTGGCAAAAAACATATTGTCCATCAGCCACCTCTTTCCCGTTTGCCAATGAACGACACCGAAGCTAAAGGTAGACGACAAAGGGGACGTCCGGCGCCAACCCTAACGGCCAGAGCCCACCCCACCAAACGACACCGAAGCTGAAGGTAGACGACAAAGGGGATGCCCCCTAAGGGTCCTCAACCCCACCCGCTCCCCACTCTCTCTCCCACTCTCTCCACCCCACGTGCACCCTCTCTCTCTCTCTTGCCCCTGCACATCCTAGTGTCACCGCCGCACCATCGGAACCGCTCCGGCCGCCACCCCGCCCCGGCCACCCACTCCACCCCTCGCCGGGCCTCCTCCCTGCGTTGCATCCCCCACTGCACCCCTCGCCGACCCTCCTCCTTGCGCCTCTCCGCCACCCTACCCACCCACCCCACCCCTCCTCCCCCCACGCCGGCGCCTCTGCCACGCTCGACGCCCCACCGCCCTCGGCGTCCCTGTCGACCCCCGGTGCCCCTACCGCCGCCCGACGCAACCACCGCCTCCGCAAAGGTAAATTTTTTTGTCATTTTTTGTTTTTTTGATGTTTTCCTTTTTTCATGTTGTAGGTTTTTATCATGTTGTAGGTTTTTCTCATGTTGTAGATTTTCCATTTTACATGAACATTTAATATTCTCAAAATACTTAGAAAATACTTAGAAACCGAATCTTGTAGGCCCCAAACTTTAGTATTCTTACGGGGACATGTTGTAGGCCGCAAACTTTAGTATTCTCAAAATACATAGAAAATACTTTTCTATCAAACAGGGACATTTTTTGTCCATATTGAAACCGAATCATTCAATTCCACTTTTTGTGTTGAAAACACTTTCAAGAAGAAGAGAAGAAGAGGAGAAGGAATGAAGAAGAAGGACGAGGAGAAGAAGAAGGAGAAGAAGGGGAAGGAGGAGAAGAAGAAGAAGGAGGAGGAGGAGGAGGAGGAGAAGAAGAACAAGAAGAAGAAGAAGAAAAGGAAGAAGAAGAAGAGAAGGAAGAAGAGGAAAAAGAAGAGGAGGAAGAAGAAAATGACACCCTGACACCCAGACACGATGCCCCGACACCCCGACACGATGCCCTGAAACCCCGACACAATGCCCCGACATGACATCCCGATGACACTCCAGCACAAAACTCCACGCAGCTATTAATACGCCGCCCCCGACACCTCTTCGGCCTCTTGGGGACCAAAAAGGTGATCTTCGGCCTTTCAGAGGCCACCGGCCACTGACCTCACCAGGAGAATGCTCAGAGAGGATAGTAGAGGCAGAGAAGAGAGGTCTCCAAAACTGGAAGAGTTGGCGTGTTGACCCTTCGACCGTGCATCGCCATATCTGAGGGAGTCGGGGACGAGGGAGTTATGGGGTTCCTCGACGTTGATGGAACCCTAGATGACATCTATATAGGTCATATATTTGTGCTAGGTCATATATTTTTTGATTTTATTAATGAACACAAAATATTTGTCTTGATCGGATGAATTTACATGTGCAGTTGTCTTGTCTGCTGTTCAAAGACCTCCTCATGTGTTCGACGAGCTCCGTCCCAGTGTTTGTGGGTGAGTGCAAATGACATCTCCGCCTCGCCCGTTAATTTGCTCTGGGTCGGTTTATACATGAAACTTCCTAGATATAGGTACATTAAATTATCAGTATGCGTGACCAGTATGCGTCTCCCGTTCGAAAGGGTTACAATTATAAATATGCATGCATTTGCATATATTTATAACCGTGATTCTTACGAATTGTCTAATGTTATCCATGGACAGCCCGAGTATGTGTAGATTGGGTTTGTTTTCCCATATGCTTTGTTCTAGATTGGATGCAGAATTTTGTTAGTGCCTCCATGTTGTTCTCCGGATACACATCCTCCCTATTTAGTGCCGAGACGTGTCTCAGGAGAATAGTGGGGATTGCTTGGAACTCCATTAAGAACAAATACGTATCCGGTCTGCGACTTAGAGTCGTCCGGATCTGTGTCAAAGCTTGTATCAACGTAACATTTGACGGCGAGCTCCTTGTCACCTCCATATACGAAAAACATCGCCTTAGTCCTTTTCAGGTACTTCAGGATATTCTTGACCACCGTCTAGTGATCCACTCCTGGATTACTCTCGAACCTGCCTTCCATACTTATGGCCAGGCTAACGTCTAGTCTTGTGCACAACATTCAATACATGATAGAACCTATGGCTGAAGAATAGGGGGTGGAACTCATTGTCTTTCTATCTTCCTCAGTTGCTGGGCACTAAGTCTTACCCAATTTTATACATTGTAATACTTGGAAGAACCCTTTCTTGGACTGATCCATTTTGAACTTCTTCAAAACTTTATCAAGGTATGTGCTTTGTGAAAGTCCTATCACGCGTTTCGATCTATCCCTATAGATCTTAATGCCTAGAATGTAAGCAGCTTCTCCTAGGTCCTTCATAGAGAAACTTTTATTCAAGTAACCTTTTATGCTCTCCAAAAGCTCCACGTTGTTTCCAATCAGAATATGTCATCCACATATAATATTAGAAAAGCCACAGAGCTCCAACTCACTTTCTTGTAAATACAGGATTCTCCAACCACCTGTATAAACCCAAATGCTTTGATCACCTCATCAAAGCATTTATTCCAACTCCGAGATGCTTGACCAGTCCATAAATGAATCGCTGGAACTTGCACACTTTGTTAGCATTTTTATGATCGACAAAACCTTCGGGTTGCATCATATACAACTCTTCCTGAAGGAAACCGTTAAGGAACGCCGTTTTGACATCCATCTGCCAGATTTCATAATCGAAAAATGCAGCTATTGCTAACATGATTCGGACAGACTTAAGCATCGCTACCGGTGAGAAAGTCTCATCATAGTCAATTCCTTGAACCTGTGAAAAAACCATTGCCACAAGTCGAGCTTTATAAACGGTCACATTACCGTCTGCGTCTGTCTTCTTCTTATAGATCCATTTGTTCTGAATAGCCTTGGGCCTTCAGGTAGTACTTCTAAAGTCCACACTTTGTTTTCGTACATGGATCCGATCTCGGACTTCATGGCCTCTAGCCATTTCTTGGAATCCGGGCCCACCATTGCTTCTTCATAATTCGCAGGTTCATTGTTGTCCAACAACATAATTGTCAAGACAGGATTACCGTACCACTCGGGTGTAGTACATGATCTTGTTGACCTGCGAGGTCCGATAGTAACTTCATCCGAAGTTTCATGATCATCATGATCAACTTGTTCCTCAACCGGTGTCGCAGCAACAGGGGTTTCCCCTTGCCCTATGCCACCATCAAGAGGAATTAGAGGTTCGACAACCTCATCAAGTTCTATCTTCCTCCCACTCAATTCTTTCGAGAGAAACTCCATCTCAAGAAAAGCTCTATTTTTAGCAACAAGCACATTGCCCTCGGATTTGAGATAGAAGGTATACCCAACTGTCTCTTTTGGGTAACCTATGAAGATGCACTTTTCCTCTTTGGGTTCCAGCTTTTCAGGCTGAAGCTTTTTGACGTAAGCATCACATCCCCAAACTTTAAGAAACGACAACTTTGGTCTTTTGCCATACCACAGTTCGTATGGCGTCGTCTCAATGGATTTTGATGGTACCCTATTTAAAGTGAATGCAGCAGTTTCTAATGCATAAGCCTAAAATGATAACGACAAATCGGTAAGAGACATCATAGATCGCACCATCTCTAATAAAGTACGATTACAATGTTCGGACACACCATTACGCTGTGGTGTTCCAGGCGGTGTCAACTGTGAAACAATTCCACATTGTCCTAAGTGAGCACCAAACTCGAAACTCAGATATTCACCCCCACGATCAGACCATAGGAACTTGATCTTCTTGTTATGATGATTTTCGACTTCACTCTGAAATTGTTTGAACTTTTCAAATGCTTCAGACTTGTGCTTCATCAAGTAGATATAACCATATCTACTCAAATCGCCAATGAAGGCGAGAAAATAACGATATCCGCCGCGTGCCTCCACACTCATTGGACCACACACATCGGTATGTATGATTTCCAACAAGTCACTTGCATGCTGCATTGTTCCAGAGAACGGAGTTTTAGTCATCTTGCCCATGAGGATGGTTCGCACGTGTCAAGTGAATCAAAGTCAAGTGACTCCAAAAGTCCATCAGTATGGAGTTTCTTCATGCGCTTTACACCAATATGACCTAAGAGGCAGTGCCATAAAAACATGGCGCTATCATTGTTAACTCTAACTCTTTTGGTCTCAATGTTATGTATATGTGTATTATCACTATCAAGATTCAATTTGAACAATCCTCTCACATTGGGTGCATGACCGTAAAAGATATTACTCATAGAAATAGAACAACCATTATTCTCTGACTTAAACGAGTAACCGTCTCGCAATAAACAAGATCCAGATATAATTTTCATGCTTAACGTAGGCACTAAATAACATTTATTTAAGTTTATAACTAATCCTGATGGTAACTGAAGTGAAACTGTGCCGACGGCGATTGCATCAACTTTGGAACCATTTCCCACGTGCATCGTCACTTCATCCTTCGCCAGCCTTCGCTTATTCCGCAGTTCCTGTTTCGAGTTGCAAATATGAGCAACATAACCGGTATCGAATACCCAAGAACTACTACGAGAGCTGGTTAAGTACACATCAGTAACATGTATATCGAATATACCTGATTTTTCTTTGGCCGCCTTCTTATCAGCCAGATACTTGGGGCAGTTGCACTTCAAGTGACCCATACCCTTGCAATAATAGCACTCCGTTTCAGGCTTAGGTCCAGCTTTGGGCTTCTTCGTCAGATTGGCAACAGGCTTGCCGCTCTTCTTTGAATTACCCTTCTTTCCTTTGTCGTTTCTCTTGAAACTAGTGGTCTTATTCACCATCAACACTTGATGCTCTTTACGGAGTTCTGACTCTGCGACTTTCAGCATCGCGAATAACTCGCCGGGTGACTTGTTCATCCCTTGCATATTATAGTTCAACACAAAGCTCTTATAGCTTGGTGGCAGTGATTGAAGAATTCTGTCAGTGATAGCCTCTTGCGGGAGTTCAATCCCCAGCTCAACTAGACGGTTTGAGTACCCAGACATTTTGAGCACATGTTCACTGACAGTCGAATTCTCCTCCATCTTGCAAGCATAGAATTTATCAGAGGTCTCATACCTCTCGATCCGGGCGTTCTTCTGAAAGATAAACTTCAACTCCTCGAACATCTCATATGCTCCATGATGCTCAAAGCGACATTGAAGTCCCGGCTCTAAGCCATACAAGACTGCACATTGAACTACTGAGTAGTCCTCCTTGCGTGCTAACCAAGCATTCTTAGCATCTTGGTCAGCCGTGGCGGGTGGTTCATCTCCTAGCGCAGCATTAAGGACATAATCCTTCTTCCCAGCTTGCAGGAGCAACTTAAGATTATGAGCCCAGTCTACAAAGTTGCTTCCATCATCTTTCAACTTAGCTTTCTTTAGGAATGTATTAAAATTCAGGGTGACTGTCGCGTGAGCCATTGATCTACAACAAAAATATTTTCAGAGTTTAACTATTCAAATTACTTGCTAAACTCCCACTCAAAAAGTACATCTCTCTAGTCATTTGAGTGGTTCATGATCCAATTCCACTAGCTCAAGTCCGATCATCACGTGAGTTGAGGATAGTTTCAGTGGTAAGCATCCCTATGCTAATCATATCAACTATATGATTCATGATCGACCTTTCGGTCTCATGTGTTTCGAGGCCATGTCTGCACATGCTAGGCTGATCAAGCTTAACCCGAGTGTTCCGCGTGTGCAACTGTTTTGCACCCGTTGTATGTGAACGTTGAGTCTATCACACCCGATCATCACGTGGTGTCTCGAAACGACGAACTGTAGCAACGGTGCACAGTCGGGGAGAACACAATTTCCTCTTGAAATTTTATATAGAGATCAGCTCATAATTCTAGTGTCATTCTAAGCAAAATAAGGTGCATAAAAGGATTAACATCACATGCAATTCATAAGTGACATGATATGGCCATCATCAAGTGCTCCTTGATCTTCATCACCAAAGCACCAGTATGATCTTCTTGTCACCGGTGCCACACCATGATCCCTATCATCATGATCTCCATCATCGTGCCACCATCGAGGTTGTCGTGCATGCTATGCTATTACTACTAAAGCTATGTCCTAGCAATATAGTAAACGCATCTACAAACACAAACGTTAGTTTAAAGACAACCCTATGGCTCATGTCGGTTGCCGTAGCATCGACGTGCAAGCGATATTAACTATTACAACATGATCATCTCATACATCCAATATATCACATCACATCGTTGGCCATATCACATCACAAGCATACCCTGCAAAAACAAATTAGACGTCCTCTAATTGTTGTTGCATGTTTTACGTGGTTGCTTTGGGTATCTAGTAGGATCGCATCTTACTTACGCAAACACCACAACGGGGATGTATGAATTGCTATTTAACCTCTCTCCAAGGACCTCCTTAGTCAAATCTGATTCAACTAAAGTTGGACAAACCGACACTTGCCAGTCATCTTTGAGCAACGGGGTTGCTCGTAGCTATGAAACCAGTCTCTCGTAAGCGTACGAGTAATGTCGGTCCGAGCCGCTTCGATCCAACAATACCGCGGAATCAAGAAAAGACTAAGGAGGGCAGCAAATCGCACATCACCGCCCACAAAAAACTTTTGTGTTCTACTCGAGATGACATCTACGCATGAACCTAGCTCATGATGCCACTGTTGGGGAACGTCGCATGGGAAACAAAAAAATTCCTACACACACGCAATACCTATCATGGCGATGTCCATCTACGAGAGGGGATTTACGATCTACGTACCCTTGTAGATCGCACAGCAGGAAGCGTTAAGAAACGCGGTTGATGTAGTGTAATGTCCTCACATCCCTCGATCCGCCCCGCGAACCGTCCCATGAACCGTCCTGCGATCCGTCCCACGATCCGCTCCGATCTAGTGCCGAACGGACGGCACCTCCGCGTTCAGCACACGTACAGCTCGACGATGATCTTGGCCTTCTGTATCCAGCAAGAGAGACGAAGAGGTAGATGAGTTCCCCGGTAGCATGACGGTGCTCTGGAGGTTGGTGGTGATCTATCTCAGCAGGGCTCCGCCCGAGCTCCGTAGAAATACGATCTAGAGGAAAAAACGTGGAGGTATGTGGTCGGGATGTCGTGGCAAAGTTGTCTCAAATCAGCCCTAATACCTCAGTATATATAGGAGGGAGGGGAGGGCCTTTCCTTGAGGCTCAAGAGAGCCCCAAGGGTTCGGACGAACTAGGGCTGGAGGAGTCCACCTCCAATCCTAGTCCAACTAGGATTGGAAGGTGGAGTCCTTCCCTTCCTTCCCACTTCCCCTTTTTTCCTTTGATTTTTTATTTCCTGCACATAGGGCCTCTTGGGTTGTCCCACCAGCCCACTAAGGGCTGGTGCGGCATCCCTAAGTCTTATGGGCTTCCCCCAGGTGGGTTGCCCCCCGGTGAACATCCGGAACCCATTCGTCACTCCCGGTACATTCCCGGTAATGCCCGAAAACTTTCCGGTAATCAAATGAGGTCATCCTATATATCAATCTTCGTCCCCGGACCATTCGGAAATCCTAGTCACGTCTGTGATCTCATCCGGGACTTCGAACAACATTCGGTAACCAACCATATAACTCAAATACGCAGAAAACATCGCCGAACCTTAAGTGTGCAGACCCTGCGGGTTCGATATACAATAGCGGGACCTGGATCCCCATATTGGATCATACATATTCTACGAAGATCTTATCGATTGAAGCTCAATGCCAAGGATTCATATAATCCCGTATGTCATTCCCTTTGTCCGTCGGTATGTTACTTGCCCGACATTCGACCGTCAGTATCCGCATACCTATTTCAATCTTGTTTACCGGCAAGTCTCTTTACTCGTTCCATAATACAAGATCCCGTGACTTACACTAAGTCACATTGCTTGCAAGGCTTGTGTGTGATGTTGTATTACCGAGTGGGCCCCGAGAGACCTCTCCGTCACACGGAGTGACAAATTCCAGTCTTGATCCATACTAACTCAACGGACACCTTCAGAGATACCTATAGAGCATCTTTATAGTCACCCAGTTATGTTGTGATGTTTGATACACACAAGGCATTCCTCCGGTGCCAGTGAGTTATATGATCTCATGGTCATAGGAATAAATACTTGACACGCAGAAAACAGTAGCAACAAAATGACACGATCAACATGCTACGTTCATTAGTTTGGGTCTAGTCCATCACATGATTCACTTAATGATGTGATTCAGTTATCAAGCAACAAGACCTTGTACATAGTCAGAAGACCTTGACTATCCTTGATCAACTGGCTAGCCAACTAGAGGCTTGCTAGGGACAGTGTTTTGTCTATGTATCCACACATGTATTTAAGACTTCATTCAATACAATTATAGCATGGATAATAAACGATTATCTTGATACATGAATCATAATAATAACTTATTTATCATTGCCTCTAGGGCATAATTCCAACAGGCATGCCAAATGATATGAATCTGAATGGTTGGTATGTTGTTTATGAAGTGCCGCCACGTGTTTGGCCACCTCCCCTAGATGAAGAGGATTATGAACCTCACATTAGCCCAGACACATATGACGGAGAATTCTTCGAAGAAACACGTCTTTCCAAGAAACGTTTGATCCGCCGTGCTTCACCCTAGTAAATGGAAGTAGACAGCGATAGTGAATCTGAGTTCATCCCTGAGCTGGAACAAGCAGAGCCGGAACTAGAAGAGGTTCTGTTGCTGATGACCTGGCAATGCTTGACCGACTACAAAAAGGCCTTCCACAAGTTCATGTCGTTGAACCCGATGAGCACGTCATTCATGATGACACGCATGATAGTGATGATGATTATGCATTTATTGATCCAGAGTATTATTAATTTGTATGCATCCCAACTTAAATTATATATGTACATATTTTTATTCATGTCAGGTATTCAATTTTTTGTTGTTTTACTAACTTATTATACTCTTTATCATGGGAGGTGCTGAAAGATGGTGGGCGCGGGTCCAGATTGCTCGGCGGGTTCTTCTTCATCATCGGCCCGTGCAAGGGGTGGTACTTCCATTCCACCCCTGTCTCTCCGTAGAGCCTTGGCGGACAGTCTGATGACACCACCCATGGTTGCTTCTTTGTCGGCGGCGTTGCCCACTGCGAGAGGAGGTCGGGCAGGGAAGAAGGGGAAAGGTATAGGACGTGGCCGCAGGAGAGGTAGGCGGACTGCTACGCCATCCTCACCACCACCACCAGCTCATTCACTCGAGCACAGGACCACTATGGTGGACCCTTTTGTGATGCTACAGGGACTCCGGTCCAGGAGCCTCGGGTCGACGAGCATTCGGCCCATGAGACTCCGGTCCAAGAGCCTGGGGTCGACGGGCATTCGGCCCATGAGGCTTCGGTTCCTGAGGCTACGTCCCAGGAGACTCCCGCCATAGAGGCTTCACTAATGTGGAGACGTCCGGATGGGGTTCTTGGCCGGATCAGACTGAGGGGTCGGGTGGCCACTCTGGTTGTGGCGGGGATGAGTCTACGAATAGTGAGGGCGATGTGGTGGACGGGGTTACCGTGTACAAGCGTGGTAGTACACGTCTCCCGATCGTACCAGCGACCCGCGAGCAGAGGCCGGTGATTAAGCCTCAAGAGGAGAGGTAAGTGCATTTACTATTTTTTTACCTTTTGCCTTCAAGTTTCATCAAATATGTAATGCATTGACCTTGTCATACTGCAGGGGTTAGATACACCCGCTTGGAGTCTGCAAGCCGAACACCGTCCTCGTTGTGCTTTGCCAGACAAATTTCTCGAGGTTTGTCACATTGCCCGGTGAGGGTCATGTTCCTACACTAGGATTTACTTGGGAGCACTACCAGGTTGCGCAGGCCCCGTCGGAGGAGATTATAGATGGTGTCTTGTGCCACACGAGGGCCGAGATGGTGATCAACACCTTGTGGGTAAATTCTCCTTTTATACAATCTAAAATTAACAATATAGCTAATTATTGTACTAATCAGTGTTGTCTCGTTTGATTGCAGACCTGCTACACGTGTGAGGAGGGATATGAGGAGGCGGCGGCAAATGTTCTCGAGCCCGAGTGTAGGCGGCTATTACAGAACTTGCGACACGAGGATCGGCCGCAGGCTATTCGAGACTACTACGCCACACGTTTTCTTAAGAAGGAGAAGAAGGACTGCCATGGAAAGTCTCTAAAAAAGGAGCAGTACATGACGGTAATTACCTATTCTTAAGGCCTTGTACATAGTTTTCTTGATTTGATTCGTAGGCGTAGCGCTCAAAAGTATTTTTACTAACTTATAGGTGCCCCGAGATGGTGTGCGGATAAGATGGATTGTTGGGAGGCGTTGGTGGATGATTGGTGCATAGGCAACTGGCGAGTCGTCCACGACAATGCGAAGGAGCAGCGTGCCCAAATGGTTGGTGTGCCACACCATCAAGGCTGCGCCAACTTAATTCAGTTCGCACGGAACTGGGTACATGGTTTGCTTCCTTATTCATGCAATTAATTCTTCCTGCTAGCTTGACTCCTTTAATAATACTTTCTTCCTCTCTTTTAGGCGCATCAAAATAAGGCAGAGGTGCTAGAGTAGTATGGCCTTTATGACATGGCCCATATTGCCTCCTATAAGAAGTTCAAGGCATTCTTTAAGTCTGACCTGGATCATCCAGAGATGTTCACCAACATCTCCTCCCACCACAAGCTCATGAAATACAGGGACGAGGGGAAGGCTAGGAAAGGGGGACTTTAACCCGAGCGAGTAAACTTTGGATCCATAGCTGGTGATGATATCTGGAGGCGAGAGGCACCATGGCTCGATAGCCATTGGAGATGGGATAATACGTTGTCCACTCACTATCCCGGAGAACAAGGCGAGCCAGTCGAGCTCCTATCCTGGGATAACACGTCGTCCACGGCCAGTCGATCTCGCCATCGAGGTTAGTTTTACGTACTAAGAGAACTTTCATCCATTTCATTGTGTGTGTGGATCATTATAGTGGTAACGAGGAATGGTGTTTCAGGATGCCCTTCAGAAAGAGAGAGCGGCAAACCAGCAGGCTGCTCTTGAGAAAGAGACAGTTGCAAACCAGGCGGCTCTTCAGGATGCTCTTGAGGAGAGGGACCGGAGCACGACTCGGCTGTTGGAGGAGGAGAGGGCCCAGAATGATGCGTGTCAACCTTCCATGTACGGGCTTATTGTGGTAAGTTCCTGTTTCACATTAGCCAAATCATGCGTGTAATGTCGGTTTCATTAGTAACTAATACGACCGACTCTTCAAAACCAAATGTGCAGTCTATGTGCGAGAAGACTAGTCACCCCCTCCGTCGATGCGTGTCTTTTCTTTGATTGGCACGGTGAGTTTCATTTCAATGGTCATTATAAACTAGTATTAACATTTGAGTGTCATCATGCTAACGAGACATTGCAAAATATCTTTTCTACAGAATAACTCCCGAGTAGCATCGCATGACCCTTCTCCAAGGCAACCGTCTCCAAACGCAACCAGCCTGAGCAACCCTGGTGCCTCTCCCAGCTGACCACGACGGTAAGTTTTCTCTAGTTCATTTATGACATAATTAGCTAATTTAGCTCCAAAATTACGTAATTAGCTAATTTAGCTCCAAAATGACGTAATTAGCTTATTTCTCCTCTTTCTTCTTCTACTTAGCTGATTTTCCCAACAAAGACATACTTAGCTAATTATCCTCCAAAATGACATAATTACCTAATTTAGCTCCACAATGACATAATTAGCTAACTTAGCTCCAAAATGACATAATTAGCTTAGTTAGGTAAAAAAACATCATAAGAACCTTTGTTAGCTCATAACATAGTGCATCTTCCTCCTAAATGACATAATAAGCTTTTCCTCCTAAATGACATATCATTTTCCTCTCCTTCTTCTTCTTGTTCTCCTCCTCCCCCTCCTCCTCCTCTTTCTTCTTCTTGTTCTTCTCCTTCTCCTCCTCTTTCTTCTCCTCTTTGATCTTCTGCTTAGCTTATGTCCCCAACAATTACATAGTTAGCTAATTTAGCTCCAAAATGACATAATTAGCTTGTTTAGTTCCAAGAAGACATACTTAGCTAATTTACCTCCAAAATAACATAATTAGCTAATTATCTCTAAAAAGATGTACTTAGCTAATTTAGCTCCAAGAAGAGGAGAAGAGGAGAATAAAGAGGAAAAATGAAAAGAAGGAAGAAGAAGAAGAAGAAGAGAACAAAAAAGAAGAATAAGGAGAAGAAGAATGAGAAAAATAAGGAGAAGGAGGCTCCTTCTCCTCCTTCTCCTTCTTCTCCTTCTTCTCCTTCTCCTTCTTCTTCTTCTTCTTCTCTTCTGCTTTTCTTCTCCTCCTCCTCCTCCTTCTTATCCTTCGCTTCTTCTTTTCTTCTTATCGTCCTCCTCCTTCTCTTCCTCCTCGACCATGTTCTTCTCCTTCTCCTCCTCGTCCTCGTCCTCCTCCTCCTTCTTCTTCTTCTCCTTTTTATTCTCCTTCTTCTTCTCTTCTTTCTTCTCCTCTTTCATCTTCTACTTAGCTTATTTTCCCCAACAAAGACATTATTAGCTAATTTACCTCCAAAATGACATAATTATCTAATTTAGCTCCCAAATTACATAATTACCTTAGTTAGGGAAAAACATCACAAGAACCTTGGTTAGCTCATAACTTAGCGTATCTTCCTCCTAAATGACATAATAAGCTTTTCCTCCTCAATGACATATCCTTTTCCTCTCCTCCTTCTTCTCCTCCTCCTCCTCCTCCTTTTTCTTCTTCTTCTTCTTCTTCTTCTTCTCCTTCTCCTCCTATTTTTCTCCTCTTTCATCTTCTCCTTAGCTTATTTTCCTCAACAATGACATTATTAGCTAATTTAGCTCCAAAATGACATAATTAGCGAGTTTAGCTCCAAGAAGAAATACTTAGCTAATTTAGCTCCAAAATGACATAATTAGATAAGTTAGCTCCAAAAAGACATACTTAGCTAATTTAGCTCGAAGAAGAGGAGAAGAGGAGAAGAAGAAAGAGGAAAAATGAAAAGAAGGAAGAAGAAGAAGAAGAGGAGAAGAAAAGAAGAAGAGGAAGAAGTGATGAAGGAGAAGGAGTCCACCTCCTCCTTCTTCTCCTTCTCCTCCTCCTCCTCCTCCTCCTTCTTCTTCTTCTTCTTATCCTTTTTATTCTCCTTCTTGTTCTCTTCTTTCTTCTCCTTTTTTGATCTTCTACTTAACTTAGTTTCCCCAACGAAGAAATAATTAGCTAATTTAGCTCCAACAAAGACATAATTAGCTAATTTAGCTCCTAAACTACAAAATTAGCTTAGTTAGGTAAAAACATCACTAGAACCTTGGTAAGATCATAACTAAGAGTATCTTCCTCCTAAAAGACATAATAAGTTTTTCCTCCTAAATGACATATCCTTTTCCTCTCCTTATTCTTCTCCTCCTCCTTCTTCTTCTTCTTCTTCTCCTTCTCCTCCTCTTTCTTGTCCTCTTTCATCTTCTCCTTAGCTTATTTTCCCCAGCAATGACATAATTAACTAATTTAGCTCCAAAATGACATAATTAGCTAGTTTAGTTCCAAGAAGACATACTTAGCTAATTTAGCTCCAAAATGACATAATTAGCTAATTTAGCTCCAAAAAGACATACTTAGTTAATTTAGCTCCAATAAGAGGAGAAGAAGAAAGAGGAAAAATGAAAAGAAGGAATAAGAACAAGAAGAAGAAGAGAAGAAGAAAGGAAGAAGAAGGAGAAGAAGAAGGATAAGGAGGAGAAAAAGGAGAAGGTGTCCTCCTTCTCCTACTTCTCCTTCTTCTCCCTCCTTTTCTTCTCCTTCTTATTCTCCTTCTTCTCTTATTATTTTCTTCTTCTTCTTCTTCTTCTCCTCCTGCTCCTCCTCCTCCTTCCTCTTCTCCTTCTCCTCCTCCTCCTCCTCCTTCTCCTTTTTCTTCTCCTTTTTCTTCTCCTTCTTCTTCTCTTCTTTATTCTCATCTTTCATGTTCTACTTAGCTTATTTTCCCCAACAAAGACATAATTAGCTAATTTAGCTTCAAAATGACATAATTAGCTAATTTAGCTCCAAAATGACATAATTAGCTAATTTAGCTCCAAAATGCCATAATTAGCTTATTTAGGTAAAAAACAGCACAAGAACCATGGTTAGCTCATAACTTAGCTTATCTTCCTCCTAAATGACATAATAACCTCAAAATGGCATAAGAACCTTGGTTAGCTCATAAATATTTTATACTTAGCTTGTTTTCCTCTAAAATGACATAATTATCTTAGTTAGGTCAAAAATGCAGAAGAACCTTTGTTAGCTCAAAAAGTTCATATATTTAGCTTATTTTCCTCCAAAATGACATAATAAGCTAAAAAAAATTCATATATTGTTGTTGTTCTTCTTCTAACTTTATTATTCCGATTTTGCGGATTAGATGTACTACATGGAAGCTGGCATTGATGGAGTGCTTTAGTTTTTGTTTTCATTTGAGTTGATGATATGTATATGTATATATGGATATATGGATGAACAGTGTAAAACATTGTATGTTGGTTCTTTCGATATATGGGTTGTTATTGATGAACAAACGACATTGATGAACTTTATATGTATATTATAGATGTGTTGTGAACTATATATGTGTGTTGTGAACTATATCATATATGTGTTGTGAAATAACATAAAACAAACAAAACAGTGACAATATGGGCTCTTTTCTGTCTGCCAGCTGATGGAAAAGGCCTTTGCCATCAGGTAGCCGACGAAAAAGAGGCCACGTGGCAGCCAGCTATGCAACCTAGGGGAACATGGGGCTGGCCCATATGGTTACTTTGCCGTCCGCTGCATTTGAAGGCAGACGACAAAGACAGTGAAAGCAGACGGCAAAGAGTTTTGGAGAGGTAGACGACAAAGAGTCTAGGAGGCAGACAATGAAAACTTGCAAAAAATGAGTCGACAAGGAGCCTCAAAGAGGCAGACGACAAAGATCCTAAGAGAGGCAGATGGCAAAGAGGCCGAGAGAGGCAGAAGGCAAATACTCCATTAGCCACCTAACGAACTAGTTGCATGTTGGCTGCCGTGTAGAGGTTTTTGCCGTCTGCTTCAACAGGTGGTTGATGGCAAAGGTCTTTGTCGTCCGCTTTGTGGTAGCACATGGCAAAGAAGGTACTTTGCCGTCGAAAGTTATCGCAAAAATTTTGCCGACATGAAGCTGACAGCAAAGGCCTTTGCCATCTGTTATGGCAGACAACAAAGAGTCTGATTCCTGTAGTGATACCACGCCCGAGGGGTTTGCTTGAGGCCAAAGAGTCCCTTTTTATGTCTGAAGACTTTGTGAGGATGCTTCTGGTTTTCAAAACCTGGAGGCTGAGCAACATATACTTCTTCCTCAAGCTTACCATTGAGGAATGCACTTTTCACATCCATTTGATAAAGAGTGACATTGTGATGGTTCACATAAGCAAGTAATATTCGAATGGCTTCAAGTCTAGAAATAGGTGCAAAATTTCATCACAGTCAATTCCTTCAATCTATGTGTAGCCTTAGACTACAAGTCGTGCCTTGTTCCTCACAACCTAACCATCCTCATCTTTCTTGTTTCGGTAGATCCACTTGGTGCCGATGATATTGTGTTTGCGAGGATCTGGTATTTTGACGAGTTTCCATACGTCATTTAGCTTGAACTGAAGAAGTTCATCTTGCATGGATTGAATCCACTCAGGTTCCATGAAGGCTTCAACAACTTTTGAGGGTTCTATGATAGACACAAAAGAGGAATGCCCACAAAAGTTAACTAAATGTGAAGCTTTTGAGCGAGTGAGGGGACCTGGCGCATTGATGTCATCGAGGATTTTGTCAAGTTCTACTTCATTTGCAATCCTTGGATGAGCTTGTTGAAGACTTTGGTTGGGCTGAGGAATTTGATCTGTAGCATTTTGCTCAGGTGCACCATCTTGAATTTCACCAGTGTTGGGGACGACTTCTTCAACAAGGCATTGTTCCTCAGTAGGAATGATATCTTCAGTAACCTTGTGCTTACTAGCTTCCTCGGGAGTAAATTTATCTGGCATAGGAGGCAATTTCTCTCTTTGCGAGCCGTTAGTTTCATTGAACCGCACATCTACAGTTTCAACAACCTTGTTGTGATATGTGCTGAAGACTATGTAGGTGTGCGAGTGTTTTCCGTAACCAAGCATAAAACCCTCATGTGCTTTAGGTGCAAACTTTGAGCTATGGTGAGGATCTCTAATCCAACATATTGCACCGAAGACTTTGAAATAACTTATATTTGGTTTCTTGTTAGTGAGGAGTTCATATGTGGTTTTCTTGAGGAATTTGTGAAGATATACCGTGTTGATGATCTGTCAAGCAGTGTTGATTGCTTCAGGCGAAAAGCGACAAGGTGTCTGATATTCTTCAAGAATAATCTGTGCCATTTCAACCATAGTCATGTTCTTACGTTCAAAGATGCCATTCTGTTGAGGAGTATAAGGATCAGATAATTCGTGAGTAATACCAAGTTCATCAAGATAATCATCAAGACCATTATTTTTGAATTTTGTGCCATTATCAGTCCTGGTGTGTTTGATCTTGCCGCCGAAGTTCGTTGAGGCCCTTGAGGAAAATCGTTCGAAGACTTCCTACACTTCAGTTTTATACAGAATGATGTGTACCCAAGTATAGCGAGAATAGTCATCAATGATGACAAAGCCATATAAAGATGGTGCATTGGTTACAGTAGCATAATGAGTAGGTCCAAACAAACCCATATGAAGTAATTCAAATGGACGAGTAGTAGTCATGATAGTCTTTGAGGGGTGTTTGGATCTAGTCTTTTTTCCAGACTCACAAGCATTACAGAGATGGTCCTTGAGGAATTTGAACGATTCGATGCCAATGACCTACTTCTTCTTCGCGATTGTGTGCAAATTCCTCATCCCTGCGTGACCAAGTCGACGATGCCATAGCCACCCTTCTGAGGTTTTACCTAGTAAACACGTGGCTGGATGAAATCCTAAGAAAATATCAATGATGTACAAATCTCCTCTCCTAAAGCCTTAATACTTCAGATTTGTCAGATTCCATGATGACTACACATCTATATTCTCCAAAGATGACAATCATCTCAATACCACAAAGCATTGAGACTGACATGAGGTTAAACCCAAGGGATTCGAGAAGCATGACCTTGTCCATGTGCCGATCCTTAGAGATAGCCACTTTACCAAGTCCCAATACCTTGCTTTTACCTTTATCAGCATTGCTTCCTTATTCATGCAATTAATTCTTCATGCTAGCTTGAGCCCTTTAATAATACTTTCTTCCTCTCTTTTAGGCGCATCACAATAAGGCAGAGGTGCCAGAGTAGTATGACCTTTATGGCATGGCCCATTTGCCTCCTATAAGAAGTTCAAGGCATTCTCTGAGTCTGGCCTATATCATCCATAAATGTTCACCAACATCTCCTCCCACCACAAGGACGTGAAATAAAGGGACGAGGGGAAGGCTAGGAAAGGGGGGGGACTTTAACCCGAGCCAATAACCTTTGGATCCAGAGCTGGTGATGATATGTGGAGGCGGGAGGCCCCATGGCTTGATAGACATTGGAGATGGGATAATACGTTGTCCACTCACTATCCCGGAGATCAAGGCACGCCAGTCGGGCTCCTGTCCTGAAATAACATGTCGTCCACGACATGTCGATCTCACCATCGAGGTTAGTTGTACGGACTCAGAGAACTTTCATCCATTTCATAGTGTGTGTGGATCATTATAGTGGTAACGAGGAATGGTGTTGCAGGATGCCCTTCGGAAAGAGAGAGCGGCAAACCAGGCTGCTCTTGAGAAAGAGAGAGTTGCAAACCAGGATGCTCTTGAGGAGAGGGACCGGAACACGACTCGGTTGTTGGAGGAGGAGAGAGCCCAAAATGATGCGGGTCACCTTGCCATGTACGGGCTTAATGTGGTAAGTTCCTATTTAACATTAGCCAAATCATGCGTCTAATGTCGGTTTCATTAGTAACTAATACGACCGACTCTTCAAAACCAAATGTGCAGTCTATGTGCGAGAAGACCAGTCACCCCCTACGTCGATGCGTGTCTTTTCTTCGATTAGCATGGTGAGTTTCATTTCAATTGTCGTTATAAACTAGTTTTAACATTTGAGTGTCATCATGCTAACGAGACATTGCAAAATATCTTTTTTGCAGAATAACTTCCGAGCGGCATCGCATGACCCTTCTCTAGAGCAACCATCTCCAAACGCAATCGGCCCGAGCAACCCTGGTGCTTCTCCCAAGTGACCACGACGGTAAGTTTTCTTTAGTTCATTTATGACATCATTAGCTAATTTAGCTCCAAAATGACGTAATTAGCTAATTTAGCTCCAAAATGACGTAATTAGCTTATTTCTCCTCTTTCTTCTTCTCGTTAGCTTATTTTCCCAACAAAGACATACTTAGCTAATTATCCTCCAAAATGACATAATTACCTAATTTAGCTCCAAAATGACATAATTAGCTAATTTAGCTCCAAAATTACATAATTAGCTTAGTTAGGTAAAAAACATCACAAGAACCTTTGTTAGCTCATAACTTAGTGTATCTTCCTCCTAAATGTCATAATAAGCTTTTCCTCGTAAATGACATATCCTTTTCCTCTCCTTATTCTTCTTTCTCTTCTCCTCCTCCTCCTCCGCTTTCTTCTTCTTGTTCTTCTCCTTCTCCTCCTCTTTCTTCTCCTCTTTCATCTTCTCCTTATCTTATTTCCCCAACAATGACATAGTTAGCTAATTTAGCACCAAAATGTCATAATTAGCTTGTTTAGCTCCAAGAAGACATACTTAGCTAATTTACCTCCAAAATAACATAATTAGCTAATTTAGCTCTAAAAAGACATACTTAGCTAATTTAGCTCCAAGAAGAGGAGAAGAGGAGAATAAAGAGGAAAAACGAAAAGAAGGAAGAAGAAGAAGAAGAAGAAGAAGAGGAGAAGAAAAAAGAAGATTAAGGAGAAGAAGAATGAAAATAATAAGGAGAAGGAGGACTCCTCCTCCTTCTTCTCCTTCTTCTTCTTCTTCTTCGTCTCTTCTGCTTTTCTTCTTCTCCTCCTCCTCCTTCTTCTCCTTCTCTTCTTCTTTTCTTCTTATCCTCCTCCTTCTTCTCCTCCTCCTCCTCCACCTTCTTCTCCTTCTCCTCCTCCTCCTCCTCCTTCTTCTTCTTCTTCTCCTTTTTCTTCTCCTTCTTCTTCTCTTGTTTCTTCTCCTCTTTCATCTTATACTTAGCTTATTTTCCCTAACAAAGACATAATTAGCTAATTTAGCTCCAAAATGACATAATTAGCTAATTTAGATCCAAAATTACATAATTAGCTTAGTTAAGGGAAAACATCACAAGAACCTTGGTTAGCTCATAACTTAGCGGATCTTCCTCCTAAATGACATAATAAGCTTTTCCTCCTAAATGACATATCCTTTTCCTCTCCTTCTTATTATTCTTCTTCTCCTCCTCCTTATTATTCTTATTATTCTTCTCCTGCTCCTCCTATTTCTTCTCCTCTTTCATCTTCTCCTTAGCTTATTTTCCTCAACAATGACATTATCAGCTAATTTAGCTCCAAAATGATATAGTTAGCGAGTTTAGCTCGAAGAAGACATACTTAGCTAATTTAGCTCCAAAATGACATAATTAGATAATTTAGGTCCAAAAAGACATACCTAGCTAATTTAGCTCCAAGAAGAGGAGAAGAGGAGAAGAAGAAAGAGGAAAAATGAAAATAAGGAAGAAGAAGAAGAAGAAGAAGAGAAGAAGAAAAGAAGAAGAAGAAGAGAAGAAGGAGAAGGAGTCATCCTCCTCCTCCTTTTTCTTATCCTCCTTCTCTTTCTTCTCCTTCTTCTCCTTATTCTTCTCCTCCTTCTTCTCTTCTTATTTTCTTCTTCTTCTTCTTCTTCTTCTCCTCCTCCTCCTTATTCTCCTTCTCCTCCTCCTCTTCCTTCTTATTCTTCTTCTCCTTTTTCTTCTCCTTCTCCTTCTCTTCTTTCTTTTCCTCTTTCATCTTCTACTTAGCTTATTTTCCCCAACAAAGACATAATTAGCTAATTTAGCTCCAACATGACATAATTAGCTAATTTAGCTCCAAAATGACATAATTAGCTACTTTAGCTCCAAAATGACATAATTAGCTTAGTTAGGTAAAAACATCACAAGAACCTTGGTTAGCTCATAACTTAGCGTATCTTCCTCCTAAATGACATAATAACCTCAAAATGGCAAAAGAACATTGTTTAGCTCTTAAATAATATATACTTAGCTTGTTTTCCTCTAAAATAACATAATGATCTTAGTTAGGTCAAAAAAGGCATAAGAACCTTTGTTAGCTCAAAAAGGTCATATATTTTGCTATTTTCCTCCAAAATGACATAATAAGCTTAAAAATGTCATATATTGTTGTTGTTCTTCTTCTAACTTTCTTATTCCGATTTTGCGGATTAGATGTACTACATGGAAGCTGGCATTGATGGAGTGCTTTAGTTTTTGTTTAAATTTGAGTTGATGATATGTATATGTATATATGGATATATGGATGAACAGTGTAAAACATTGTATGTTGGTTCTTTCGATATATGGGTTGTGATTAATGAAGAAACGACATTGATGAACTTTATATGTATATTATATATGTGTTGTGAACTATATATGTGTGTTGTGAACCATATCATATATGTGTTGTGAAATATATAGATATATGTGATGTAATATATATATATATATATGTTGTGAAGTAACATAAAACAAACAAAACAGTGACAATATGGGCTCTTTTCTGTCTGCCAGCTGATGGAAAAGGCCTTTGCCATCAGGTAGCTAATGGCAAAGAGGCCACGTGGCAGCCAACTGTCCAACCTGGGGGAACATGGGGCTGGCCATGTGGTTACTTTGCCATCTGGTGCCTTTGAAGGCAGACGACAAAGACAGTGAAAGTAGAAGGCAACGAGTTTAGGAGAGGCACACGACAAAGAGTCCTGGAGAGGCAAAAAGCAAACACTTGCAAAAAATGAGACGACAAGGAGCCTCAGAGAGGCAGACGACAAAGATCCTGAGAGAGGCAGATGGCAAAGAGGCCGAGAGAGGCAGAAGGCAAATACTCCGTTAGCCACCTAACTGAGTAGTTGCGTGTCAGCTGCCGTGTATAGGTCTTTGTCGTCTACTTCGACAGGTGGCTGACGACAAAGGTCTTTGCCATCCACTTTCTGGCAGCACACGGCAAAGAAGGTACTTTGCCGTCGAAAGTGCCTTTTTGAGTCTTAAGACTTTGTGAGGATGCTTTGGGTTTTCAAAACCTGGAGGCTGAGCAACATATACTTCTTCCTCAATCTTACCATTGAGGAATGCACTTTTCACATCCATTTGATAAAGAGTGATATTGTGATGGTTCGCATAAGCAAGTAATATTCGAATGGCTTCAAGTCTAGCAAGAGGTGCAAAAGCTTCATCAAAGTCAATTCCTTCAACCCACATGTAGCCTTGGACTATAAGTCGTGCCTTGTTCCTCACAACCTGACCATCCTCATCTTTCTTGTTTTGGTAGATCCACTTGGTGCCGATGAGATTGTGTTTGCGAGGATCTGGTCTTTTGACGAGTTTCCATATGTCATTTAGCTTGGACTGAAGAAGTTCATCTTGCATGGGTTGAATCCACTCAGTTTTCATGAAGGCTTCAACAACTTTTGAGTGTTCTGTCATAGACACAAAAGAGGAATGCCCACAAAAGTTAACTAAATGTGAATCTTTTGAGCGAGTGAGAGGACCTGGCGCATTGATCTCATCGAGGATTTTGTCAATTTCTACTTCATTTGCAATCCTTGGATGATCTTGTTGAAGACTTTGGTTGGGCTGAGGAATTTGATATGTAGCATTTTCCTCAGGTGCACCATCTTGAATTTCATCAGTGTTGGGGACGACTTCTTCAACAAGGGATTGTTCTTCAATAGGAATGATATCTTCAGTAGCCTTGTGCTTACAAGCTTCCTCAGGAGTCAATTTATCTGGCACATGGGGCAATTGCTCCTTTGCGAGCCGTTAGTTTCATCAAATGACACATTTACAGTTTCAACAACCTTGTTGTGATAGGTGTTGAAGACTATGTAGGTGTGCGAGTCCTTTCCGTAACCAAGCATAAAACCCTCATGTTCTTTAGGTGCAAACTTTGAGCTATGGTGAGGATCTCTAATCCAACATATTTCACCGAAGAGTTTGAAATAACTTATATTGGGTTTCTTGTTAGTGAGGAGTTCATATGAGGTTTTCTTGAGGAATTTGTGAAGATATACCCTGTTGATGATCTAGCAAGCAGTGCTGATTGCTTCCGGCCAAAAGCGACAAGGTATCTGATATTCTTCAAGAATAGTCCGTGCCATTTCAACCATAGTCATGTTCTTACGTTCAAAGACGCCATTCTGTTGTGGAGTATAATGAGCAGCTAATTCATGAGTAATACCAAGTTCATCAAGATAATCTTCAAGACTAGTATTTTTGAATTCTGTCCCATTATCACTCCTAGTGTTTTTGATCTTGATGCCGAAGTTCGTCGAGGCCCTTGAGGAAAATCGTTCAAAGTCTTCGTGCACTTCACTTTTATAAAGAATGATGTGTACCCAAGTATAGCGAGAATAGTCATCAACGATGACAAAGCCATATAAATTTGGTGCATTGGTTAGAGTAGCATAATGAGTAGGTCCAAACAGATCCATATGAAGTAATTCAAATGGACGAGTAGTAGTCATAATAGTCTTCGAGGGGTGTTTGGATCTCGTCATTTTTCCAGACTCACAAGCACGGCGGAGATGGTCCTTGAGGAATTTGACCGATTCGATGCCAATGACGTGTTTCTTCTTCGCGAGTGTGTGCAAATTCCTCATCCCTGTGTGATCAAGTCGACGATGCCATCGTTACCGTTCTGAGGTTTTTCCTAGTAAACACGTGGCTGGTTGAAGTCCTATGGAAAAATCAACAATGTACAAATCTCCTCTCCTAAAGCCTTAAGACTTTCGATTTGTCAGATTCCTTGATGACTACACATCTATATTTTCCAAAGATGACTATCATATCAATATCACAAAGCATTGAAACTGACATGAGGTTAAACCCAAGGAATTCGACAACCATGACCTTGTCCATGTGCCGATCCTTAGAGATAGCCACTTTACAAAGTCCCAATACCTTGCTTTTACCTTTATCAGCATAAGTGATTTGCTTCAGTGGTGATGGAGTCAGTGGTATATTCATCAATAAGCTTTTATAGCAGTCATGTGATTTGTGTAACCACTGTCAAGAACCCACTCTCTATTCCTGGCTTTGTCATCCTACAGAGGAATTAGTACAACTTACCATCACATATGCTTCAGACTTGAAGAATATGATATCACATCAAACAGGAATTTCATCATAAATACTAAAATCAGGACGTGTGAAATGTTCTCATTTCATCATTTTTTAGCTTGCGTCCAATCAAGCAATTTCCTCAGGTCTCCAGCAAATTCTTCACATGATGACTTTCATCTGGAGACCTGGCCTATGGAAGTGATTAATTTGATTTCTTCACCACCCACATATGAAGGGGTGGCAAAGAGTTCATCATCCTGCAAGCACCATATGAGAGTGGAGGCATTGAAGCTAATGCACTTCTTTTCACACTAGGGGGTTAGTGTACTCAAATGAATAGGCAGAGAAATTCTTTCAGGACTTATGAACATAATTATTTGAGGAATAATGCTCATACTCATGTCCCTTGTAGTTCCCTGCATATCAGAAGCATTAGTGCGAGTACGAGCATAATACTGACCATTTGAGGAATTTGATCCTCATGAAGACTTTGATCCACCTGAGGAATTTGATCTACGATTCTGGTTCTTCACTGGTGGTATCATGAGGACATTCACGTGAATATTTTCCAAGCAACTTTTGGGGACCCAGATTTTCCTCAGGGCGGGTCCATTCCTGCAGTTAGTTCCAACATATCGAGCAAATAATTCACTAGATTGAATTTTTAACAGTTTATATTTGGAGTCAAATGACTCATCGGAGGAATAAGACATTTCACATGCAAAGCCTGTTAGAGTAGATGGATCAATTGGAGGGCCTTTAGCAGTAACCCATGAGGTTTTGGGGTACTGCTCAGGTTTCCAGTATGATCCATCGACGTTCAATTTCATGTCAAAGGCAATGCCCTCTTTCCTCGGGTTCCGGTCCAGAATCTGTTTTCTGTGCACATCGCAAAGGGTTTGATGCCCTTTGAGACTTTCGTATATGACTTTCACATACAATTTCTTCAACCGTGCATTTTCGTTAGTAGCATTTGTGGTTTCTTCAAGTGAAGAATTTGATACCACAGGAACAGTTGAAGGATTTGTAGTGATAGAAGCATTTGATGATTCAGGTGAAGAATTAGCAGTTTCACGCTCGATGCATTTCAGACATGGCGGAATGGATTCTTCCCGAGCGGTACTGATCTGATTAGCAAGTAATGAATCATTTTCGATTCGAAGATCATCATGAGACATTCTTAACTTCTCAAGATCAAGCTTCCTTTGAAGAAACTCATAGGAAAGTTTCTCTTGATCCATCAAGAGTGTGCCATAGCGATCTTGAAGACTATCAAATCTAGACTGAAGAATTTGAATGTCTTCAGTGAGGACTTGAGTATGATTCATTTCATCATACAACAGATCATCGCTTTTGTCTAGCAGTTTCTGTAGCTTTTCAATGGCACTTTGTTGCTTAGTGGCAATGTTGGAATGTTCATAGTAACTGGGTTTTTTACTGGGGGATAACCCCGGGGTAGGCTCATCCAGCCTACTCCCCCACACTTCGGTGTAAAGAGGGGCGAAAGCTTCCTCAACTGTCGGCTCCTCCTGGCCGGTTGCATGCTCCTTGCCGGCTAGGAGTGTAGTCGTCTACTCTCTAGCTGATGGCTAGCCACCAGCCGGCTGGAGGGCACCTGTCGCATCGATCCTCACGATGTGATGGGGGGCTTCGATTAAATGTGAAAATACCTCAGCACGGGTACGATGGAGAAGCATACGCATGGCTAAAGTGGGGACGGCTGTACCGCTGACCGGTGCCGGCTACGACCCGTCAACCGTGTACAGTATCTGCACGCCACCACCAACTCTATTACCCGACCCGGCTGGCTACAGTGGAGACGGACATACCGTTGATCGGCGCCGGATCCCACAAGATGACGACCTTCGTACCGCTCGTTCCCTTCGTGGGGAGCACGCACCAGTCACGTATGTCAGCCGGCGGGTCCCAGGGCCAGAAGGGTCCTTGCAGCCGGCGGGCCCCTCCAACAACAAGACTAATCATCCGTGGGCCCTCTGGCCAGCCAGAGAGGCTGCCTGCCGGGCCCCCCATACTGTACATAATAACCATTTGTTAGGTCGGGGGGTTCATCTATAAACCCCCCAGCCCCCTCCATGCGGAGTGTCGGCCATTCTCACACCCACACACCCATACAGGAGAGGCACACAACGAGCCGTCTGCTCCATCTTCCTCCTCCATCGAACATCTCAAGGAGCATCTTGTAATCCTTTTGGTTCATCAACCACTCCGGCAGGAGTAGGGTTATTATCTTCCACGGAGAGCCTGAACCTGGGTACATCGTGCGTCTTGCATTGCTAGTTACCAATCTCATTCCCAGAGCCCGCTTGTGTCCCTTCGGTCCAAACCACTCTCGCTAAGCCTAACCATGGCATCTGTCATGAGAAAAATGACGACAGTTGGCACCCACCGTGGGGACGTCCGCAGCACCGGTCGGCAAAGTTGTCTGAATCGTGACTCAAGTCTTAGAATCTTATGACTTTACGATCCAAACTAGCCCCTACGATTCTACAATTTTGCTCATAGAATCTAAGTTTCTACGATTCTAGTAGTTATGATTCTATGATTCACGATCCTAGCAATGGAGCTCTGATCCGATTCAGAATCGTTATTCTGACAACCTTGCCGGTCGGAGTTACGCTCCATGCGGGACCCTTCACCAACCCCACCGGATGCGTCGCGTCCGGACTAATTAGCATGCCCGTGGAGCCTGCCCCTGTGGAGGCTTCCGCGTTGTTGATCGATGGCTCAGCCTGCCCCGTAGGCTCCACTGTCAAGCTCACCAGTGAGTCGATCGACAGCGGTGTCGCTTCCAATGTCGTTCACCTCTGTGTCCTCTTCGACAAACTGTGCCTTGACGACAAGCCTCGTCACCTTGGCGGGGATGTCAACATCGACACCCTCTGCACGCACTTCATCAGACTCAGTCTTGAAGAAGCGGCTGCATCCGATGAGTACCCTAGCGACGTACTCGACATAGGGATCCACCAACGTTTGCGGGGTCTCTCACCCCGCACGACGTCAACATTTCCTCCGATCTCATGGAGGTCATGGTTGCAGGCTCGACCACCAGTTCGGGTCCTGGCAAGGAAAAGGTACACGCTGCTGCACTCCATCCGGGCCCTTCTGACCCGCTTCATGCCACCCTTGCTGGGCTGACTACTCCTATTGCCCCGACGGTTAACCCAGCGTCGGCTAGGGCCAAGTTGGAAGAGGCTCGCAAGCATTTACTGATGAAGGGCACCGCCCTCTCCACCGCCAAGCACCGCATGGAGGCTGCGCAACGCCAGTACAACTCCGCCTATGGCTTCACCCCGGCCGTTGACAGACCCAGCCGTTGTGGCGATGTCCGCTGTCGCGGTCGGGTTGTTGCCGAGATCCTAGTCGAAAGGCTGCCCATGTACGACACTCGTGTGGCCAACATGCGGGTCGCCCAGGAGGCCCTTGAAGAGATGGACGTCCTGGAGGGCAAGGAGCATGCGTGCCAAGAAAAGCGCGTCAAGGACCTCCTCACTGCTGCCAACGAGCATTGGGATCGCCTTGATCCTCCCTGTGCTTTCTCCCTGACTCCAGGTTTGGACCTCGAGGGTTATCATGTCTCCAGCGGCCTTCAGCAAGCTCATCATTCTTCCTCCCCTTGCTGCTCTGGCTGGTGGGCCAAGGTAAGCCGCGAACAGCGTTCCCTGCACTGGAGTGAGCATCACGCAGTTTCTAGCCGGCTCCGTGAGCAGGCTGGAAATGAAGGAGGCTCAGTTCACGAAGTTCCCCCGCCTGAGCGGCGGGAAAGGGCCAGCACACCTGTGCACTCAATCCGGCCCGAGCTTGCGGCTCAGATCGGCCCTCGCGTCCTTCGCAACGAGAACGATGCTCGCACCCGCATCGGCATTCTGGCGCTGTCGGCCCTCCTGGAGGAGGAGGGCCCCATCGGTTCGGCGTGCGTTGGCACTCGGATCCGCGGGGAGCCGTTTCCGTTGGGCTTCACCCTTCCTCGCGATACTCCAAAATATAACGGCTCCGCCAAGACGGAAAATGGTTGATCGACTACAGCACTGTAGTTGGCATCACCCGGGGCAACAAGCGCATAGCCGTCCTCTATGTGCCACTCATGCTGACCGGCGCGGCAAGAACTTGGCTAAACAGCCTGCCAGCCGGTAGCGTCAACACCTGGGGTGACTTTGAAGAGGCTTTCGTCCGCAACTTCACCGGCATCTACAAACGCCCTGGCCGCCCCCGCGAGCTGGCCATGTGCGTCTAGAAGCCCGACGAGCCCCTCCGTTACTATGTCGCGCACTGGACGGAGTTGTGCAACTCCTGTGAAGGAGTGCATGAAGTACAAGCCATTCAGTACTTCACCGAAGGCTGCCGAGATAGTACCCTTCTCAAGCACAAACACATGTGCTCTGAGCCCACCTCCTTGGCGGCACTCATGGCCAAGGCGGACAAGTACGCCGCTGTCGAGACCCCGATCCTAAGCCATAGGAATCCAACCTGTAACACATCACATCTCTTTGCGGTCTCACGCACGGTTATCCCCATGGCTGCAGCCTTACCTTAGTCGGGACCATTTGCGCCTTTTGACTCGCGTACACAATTGTGTCGCTAGCAATCCAATGTCAAAGAACCCGGATCGACATGTCTAGTCATAATCTAAAGCGGTAGTTCCATACAGGGACAGGCATACATGACCCAGCAAAGCAGGTGTCGGTCATCAGTGAATGTAGACCAGTCGTAGCAAGCTACAAGGACTCCATTACAACTTGTGACATTTCCCAAAGGGACAGACACAACAGCTAAGAAAGAAACATGCCGGTCAACCAATGTGTCCGGAGCAGTAGCGAACTACCATGGCTCGATGGAATCACAAAGGGGCATTTCCCCGTAAGGAGTGCTACTAAGGCATACGACTAGGTATTCGAACCCCATACATATCAAGTACAACACACGTATGCATGGCATACCGATATGTATAGATACATCAATGGCATCACAACATAACCATAATCATACAAACATTATTTAGAAGGCTCGGAAGAGCCTCACACATAATATTACAAAGATAGGGGTCTCACGACCCATCATCACAAGTCATACACAAGTCTTACAAGCCAGCGGAAGATTAAAACTGTCTGAGTACAGATAGATGGAAAGATAAAGGCACGTGGCCTGACTATCTACAGACTCAACCTAGGGCCAGATCGTAGCTGGGACACCAGCTACTCGTCGTCGTCGACGTCTAGGTAGAACCCTCGATTAGGGTCATTAACAACCTCTCCAACAATTTATTAAGCAAATGTGAGTACAAAAGTACTCAGCAAGACTTTAGGATAATCTATCTACTCATGCAATATATCAACAAGGAGTTGTGGGGTTTCATGCGGAAAGCCAGCATTTGACTCTTGGCTAGACAACTTGCATTTTTAAATAGTTTTGACAACTTTGATTTCTCGCACAGGAGTCCACTAACACCACAACAATACTCCATCGTGGAATCATTCCGTCTCCCTACGGAAATGCCGTCCACGACACTCACACTTATCTTGACAATTTTATGAGTAGCCATTATAGTTATCTATGAACAACATATGCTTCCAAGTAGTCCATATCCGCGGACGCGGCTATTCGAATAGATCATAACCCTACAGGGGTGTACTTCTTCACACACGCACTCGCCACTTATCGCCATGTGCACGTCATGCACCTCGGCAACCTTCAAGCGGAAGCCCAGCTAGGGAGTCGGCCACGACCGTTAACCATGCTAATACTTAGTCTAGGTTTATCGCCCATCTGACGGTAACCCGCATGGAAGTCCGGCTGAGGTTTCCGCCACAGCCCCAAACGATGTGCGCATGGTTCCCAAGCCCACCATCCGGGTGCCACTTGGTACACCGTGCCACTGTCTACCACATCATAGCCCACCTCTAAGGTCAGCGCTATGCACGGCCTCTAGCATGACTATAAACACCAGAAACTACTTGCGAATCCTCGACCGAGTACTAAGCGATTAATAAGTCGAGAGGGTCAATTAAGTATCCCAACGTGTGGTAGTATCTAGTCTTGGATTACATAGACGGAACTCAGTTCCTAAGGACGGTTCCAATGAAACAACCCGCCATGTACTCCTACATAGCCTTTCGCCGGTACCTTTACCAAATCAAGTTCAACGCACAACCTTTACTAACTAAACACATTGTCACGATCCTGTTCATCACCCAGATGACAGACCATACACAACTCTAAGCATAGCATGCATAGCAGGATAAGGCACATCATGGCTCAAGCATCTACCAGGTATGCTAGGTTGCCAGGTTCAGCTATTTACCGTGACAAGGACAGGTCATGCAAAGGAAGTGGGTTCAACTAACGTGGTAAAAGCATTGAAAGCATTTTGACCTAATGCAATAAGTAAGAGAAGGAGCAAGAACATGAGTTTTATCAGGATGATCAAAATGGTTGCTTGCCTTGTTGCTCAGCAGAGGGGTGATATCCGTCTGTCGGATAATCAGATGTATCTGGAGGGGCAGATCCTACCGGAATAACAACAATCAATCAATATCAAACATATGCAACAAAATGATGCATGCGATGCAATGTAGCATGGTTTGAGATGACCAACAGAACCCTTTTGGGGTGATCTTGATTTGAAATCATAATTCAAATATCATTTGAATTATAATTTATCAAATTCTTTTAATTGATTTGACCTGATGTTGTTTCATAACTTTGTTTTTCATGCATGAAAATAGCACCATTGGATTCCTTAAATTTTTCTGATCCTTTTACATATATTATTTGTCAAATTTGGAGTTATATTCAATTTTCTATGAATTCCCAAAGTTTTGAACTTATTCTGGAATTAGTTTTAAACAGAAAAGTCTTTATTGCACCAGCATGACATCAGCAGGCCCAACTGGCCGTTGAAAGTCAAACCTGACCAGTGGGACCCATTGGTGAGTGACTCTGGCCAGTTTTTAGTTTAAATTTAACTTAATTAGCTAATTATCAGGGTTGGACCCAAATGTTAGTGTTTGTTTAAGTTTTATTTAATTAATTATTTTTATTAACCTAAACCTAATTAGCCAGAGGGCTGGCCCCACATGCCAGTGACTCAGGGGATTCAGATCCACCAGCGGCGAGGTCGATCTCGCCGGCGGTGAGCCTTCGGCGACCACACAGACGGCGGAGGGGCTCGGAAATCTCATTCCGGCGACCAAACTTCACACGGAGGGCACCAAACGAACCCGCACTCAGCCGCAGTTCCGTTTCTGGAAAGAACCGAGGCTTAGATGGCCGGAGATGACGTCGGCGACGAGCTTGGCATTGGCCGAAGCTCGGGCTATGTCGGGATCATCGAAACAGAGGGCATTTCGCATGGGGCTGGGCACCTACAACATCTACACGATGCACTGAAGCCATTGGTGGCCTCAGATGGACCAGCCAATCACCGGAGAGCTACCGGCGATGAGGTCCCGCGGCGGATCTCGTCGGGCTCCGGTGCAATCGGGGCCTAGAGCTCGGGATCGAAGGGAGATATGAGCGAGAAAGAACCCTGAGCTCACGGGGAATGCAGAGGCGTCGAGAGTGGGCTTGGGGATGGCCTGAGGAGGGAGAACGACGGTGGCGAGCTCCGGTGACCTGAGGAGGAAGATGACGGCTTCACGGCGTTTCAGAGCTTCTCTGCGTCGAGCGACTCGTTGGAGAGCTTGAGGGGATCACGGCGAAGCTAACGCGCAGCTCAGGTGAGAGGGAGAGGGGCTGGAGCGACGGCGAGCTCGACCTCAAGCTTCGGTCATTGTGGCCGAGAGAGAGAGAGAGAGAACAGGGCGAATGAGGAGGGGATGAGCACGGGGAGGTCTTCGGGGAGCTTATCCCCTTCGCTCCAGCGCATCAGGGCGAGGCAGACGAGCACGCAGCTGCGTGGGTGCGCCGGGGAACGCGGCGGCCACCTCCTGCTCCGACTGGCAGGAGGAAGACGACAGGGAAAGGTGGTCTGGGCCTCAGGTGAGCGACAGGTAAGGGTTTTGCCATTTTTCTTCTTTTCTGTTTTCTGTTTATTCTTTCTGTTATTTGTTTTGTTTTATTTTTCGCTCCAAACTATTCCTCAAATAGTTTGAAAAATAACAGAGTGTTAGTTGGAATATAGCCAACCACTCATAAAGTTTTCAACATTTTTTTGGAAACTTTGAATTATTTGAAATCAAATATATAATTGATTTCAGTAGCTTTTAGCTTAAATATAAAAATGCCAAAAGTAGTTTGAAACTAAGTTTCATCTCTGATATTTTGTTCTCAACATTTATCAGAAAAGATGAACTTCTCTAATGGCCATTTTGGGTTCATTGATTTGGCACTTGTTGGAATTCTTTTGAATAAAAGGTGGCTAGGGTTTTTCTTTGCTTTGCTTTTGATTTATTTTCCTTACTTGAGTGCAATTTAAATTCTTAAGATGCAAATGGAAGAAAATATGAACTCAAACTTGCTAAACCCTAATGGGGATCAGGGATGTGACAGCCACTGCCGACCTGCAATGCGGATCAAGGTCAGCGCGACGGACAAATCTAGCCAACCGCCGGCTACGACTAGGCGGGCTGGCGACAACCGAGGCGGGCAAAACAACAAGCGCAAGGTGGATCAGCAAGACCCGCGACCTGGAGCATGCAGGTGGCCAACATGGAGGAAGAGCAGTTGGCTGCACAAGACGGCGCTCAGCGACAACGAACCAGCAAGAACGCCTAGCACCCCAAACTCACCTTCGAGCAGATGCTCGACGCGCCCTGCAAGATGCATTTCGGGGCAAAGCTGGCCACTCACATGCTTCGATAGTGGAGCTTCTCACAGCGCCTGGACCGTGGTGAGGGTCTGCCAGCTCCCTCGGTGGCGGCTCCTCAAGGTCCGGCTCCTTGGCCGGGTCCGGCTCCAGCTCCACTGCCACCCAACGATGGTCGTCTCCATGACTAATTCCCCGAGTAGGACGGGGCCTACGTCGTCTTTACCAGCGAGGGCGGGGAGAAGCACAGCCAGCATAAGCGCTGACATGAGGTGAATGACACGGTCCCCTTGGTTCCTCAATACATGCATTGGTGTGAAAAGCCAATTACATGGATCGGGTGGACCATCCCACAGTAATGCCGAATCCCGTCACATACGCACTCGTCCTCGACCCCACCATCGCCTCCAAGAGACTCACTTGCCGGTTATCGCGGGTGCTGGTAGATGGCGGCAGCAATATCAACATCCTCTATCGCGACACCTTGCTCAAGCTTGGGCTGAAGGAGAAGGACCTGCAGCCAACCCGAACTATCTTCCAAGGCAATGAGCTGGGGCTGTCTTGCTCGCCTATCGGCAAAATCCAGTTGGACGTCCTTTTTGGCGACAAGTCTTCTGCCGCGAGCCGGTCTTGTTCGAGGTGGTGGACCACAATAGCCCTTACCATGCGCTGCTGGGTAGGCTGGCGCTGGCCAAGTTCATGGCGATCCCCCATTATTCCTACCTCAATATGAAGATGCCGGGTCCCAAGGGCATTATCACTATTGCCGGCGACTACAAGAAGTCGATCAAGTGCGCATGTGATAGCAGCCGGCTGGCCGAGTTGCTAGTAATTGCAGAGCAGAAGAGGCAGCTCGACTGGCTCGTGGCTTAGTACACCGAGTAGCCGGCCCTTCCCAATCCTCCGTCAAAGTCGGCCAGCGAGGCCTCCTTCGACCCTTCCATGGAAACCAAGCAAGTGCCACTCGACCCGGACAACCCCAAGTAGTGCGTCACCATCGGTGCCAACCTCAGCCCCAAATAGGAAGGCGAGCTCGTCGACTTCCTCCGTGAGAATCGAGATATCTTTTCATGGTCCCCCAAGGACATGCCGGGAGTCCCAAGGAAGTACACCGGGCACAAGCTTCAAGTGCGGCCGGATGCAAAGCTGGTCAAACAAACTTTGCGCCGCTTCGCTGAGGTGAAGCGGCACACAATCTAGGAAGAGATCGCCTGGCTGCTCGTAGCCGGCTTCATCATGGAAGTTTTCCACCCGGATTGGCTGACCAACCCAGTCCTAGTGCTAAAGCAAAACAAAACCTAGCGCATGTGTATCGACTAAAGAAGTTTGAATAAGGCATGTCCCAAGGAGCCTTTCCCCCTGCCACGGATTGATCAAGTGATCGACTCCACGGCTGGCTGCCAATTCCGGCTACCACAAGATCAAGCTGGACCCGACCGACCGACTCAAGACCTCCTTCATCACCACTTTTGGAGCCTACTGCTACACAACGATGATGTTCGGCCTGAAGAACGCAGGCGCCACCTTCCAGCCCAGCATGCAACAATTCCTCCTGCCGCAAATCATCAGGAACATACATGTCTACATCGATGACATCGTCATCAAGACCAAGAAGCATTTTAGTCTCCTTGACAATTTGCGGGAGACCTTTGCCAACCTGTGCGAGTATAAGATCCGGCTCAATCGATAGAAGTCTGTCTTTAGAGTTCCAGCCGGCAAGCTCCTGGGTTTCTTCGTGTTAGCGTGCGGCATCGAAGCTAACCCTGAGAAAATCAGAACCATTGGGCACATGTCCAAGCCGGCTTGACTCCTTGACGTCCAGAAGTTTGCCGGCTGTCTGGCATCTCTCAGCCAGTTTGTCAGCCGGCTGGGCGAGAAGGCGCTCCCACTCTATCAGCTGATGAAGAAGACCACCAAGTTCGAGTGGAATGATGAGGCGGACGAAGCATTTTGCGACCTCAAGTGCATGATCTCTAGCACGCCCATCTTGTCCGCGCTGGTGGAGAGGGAACCAATTCTCGTCTACATCGCGACAACCAGGCGAGTGTTCAGTGTCGTCTTGGTGGTGGAACGAAAGGAGGAGGGCAAGGTGCTGCTGGTTCAGCGCCATGTTTACTATCTGAGCGAAGTCTTCTCTACCTCCAAGAAAAACTAGCCCCACTACCAAAAGATGTGCTATGGCGTGTATTTTGCCACCAAGAAGCTGAAGCAATACTTCCAAGAGCACGCCATCATAGTGGTGAGCATAGCTAAACTTTCAGAAATCATGGGCAACCGTGGTGCTACGGGCCGGATCACCAAGTGGTCCATCGCCATGGCTGACCATGACATCCGCTACGATTCCTCGTCGATTGGACGGAGACTCAATTCTTGCCACCGCCTCCTAACTCCACACATTGGCGGATGCACTTCGACGGCTCCAAGATGTGAACTGGTTTGGGAGCCAGCATTTTCCTGACGTCCCTGAAAGGGGACCAGCTCAAATATGCTCAAATACACTTCGGTACCTCCAACAATGTCGTCGAGTATGAGGCGCCCGCACATGGCCTCCGGCTTGCCAGAGAGATCGGCATCCGACGGATTCTTTGCTTCAGCGACTCCGACCTCGTGGTGCAGCAAGTCTCTGGCGAGTGGGACCCTAGGGACGCCAACATGGCCAGCTAGTGCTTCCTCATCCAGTAGCTAAGTGGCCCTTTCGAGGGCTGCGAGTTCCATCTTATCCACCGAGCGGACAATGAGGCGGCGGATACATTGGCCAAAATTGGCTCCACTAGGCAGGCAATCCCAGCCGGCTTCTCCCTCGAGCAGTTGCACAAGCCTTAAGCCGTCTCTGGAGTTGGCATCAATTTTCGTGCCTGCAGACCCAACCGGCCAAATGACTTCGGGTCCGGAGAACCGGCTGGCTTCAACAACCCTACCGGCTCCGCCCGCTCTCTGGCTCCGTCTACTTTGCCGGTTCCGGCTACTTCACCGGCTACGCCAAGCATCAAACCCAGTCGGCTCAACACCCGGCGTGTGGCCGTCATGGAAATCGATGGCATGCTGGCTGCCACGACATCGCCAGAGACAGAAGGTCTCGAACCCAGGACCACAACGACAAACCCGGGGGCTTTGGCTGCCCGTGATCTTCAGGACGAACCAGAGCCAGCTCCTGTGTCGGCTCCCACATGGGCACAACCTATCCTGGCTTTCCTCCTTCGCGGCGAACTCCCCGAGGACGAGGCGGAAGCACAGCAGATCCAACGCCGATCTCCCGCTTATGCCATCATCAACCGCGAACTGGTTCAACACAGTGTAACTGGCGTATTTCAATGCTGCGTTGAATCAAAGAAAGGGCGAGAAATTCTCAAGGACATACATCAAGGTAATTGCGGGCATCACGACGCCTCTAGAATCCTCATGGCCAAGGCGTTCCACCATGGATTCTATTGGCCCACGACACTGGAACAGGCCGCAGCCCTGGTCGACAAGTGTGAAGGATGCCAATGCTTCAGCACGCAAAGCCACTTGCCGGTCTCGGTGCTGAAGACCATTCCCCTGTCATAGCCTTTCTCCGTCTAGGGGCTTGACATAGTAGGGACATTCAAGGCCGCTCGAGGCGGCATGACGCATCTCCTGGTAGCCGTCGACAAGTTCACCAAGTGGATTGAGGCCAAGCCAATCAAGAAGCTCGACGGTCCCACGACCGTCAAGTTCATCAAGGACATCACCATCCGCTACGACATCCCCCACCGCAACATCACCAACAACGGCACCAACTTTGCCAAAAGTGCAATGGCCATCTTCTGTGCCAAGGAGGGCATCCGGCTCGTTGTTGCATCGGTCGCGCACCCGCAGTAAAACGGCCAGGCGGAGAGGGAAAATAGCCTGATCTTGGCCGGCATCAAGCCAAGACTCCTGGCACCGCTCGTCTGGTCAGCTGGCTGCTGGATCAAAGAGTTGTCGGCTGTGTTGTGGAGCCTCCGCACCACGCCGTTTCACGCCATTCTTCCTCGTTTACGGGTCCGAGGCGATCATCCCCACGGATGTCGAGTTCGACTAGCCTCGCGTCACCGTGTACACGGAGGCGGATGCAAAAGAGGCAACAGAAGACGGTGTCGATCTACTCGAGGAGGCATGGGAGCTGGCCCTGAGCCGAACGGCCATCTACCAGCAAAAGCTGAGACACTACCACAACAAAAAGATCAGGCCTCTCTCTTTCCGAGAGGGGGACCTGGTACTTAGAAGAATCCGACGAACGACGAGCCAGCAAACGCTCTCTTCCCCATGGGAGGGACCATTCATCATCAGCAAGGCGCTGCACAATAGTGTGTACTATCTAATAGACGCTCAGAAGTCGCAGAAGCGCAAGGGAGACGCCTCCGGTGAGGAAATAGAGCGTCCATGGAACGCGGCACTGCTTCGCCCATTCTACTGCTAGAACAAGAGATAAAAATGTGTACATATGTATCCTTTACCCTTTTGGGATTTCGATGAATGCAACGGGTAATCCAAGCCAGTACTTGGGGCATACCTTTTTGATTTCGTAAAAGGAGTTGTCGTTACAAGAGTGAGCTACCCGATCTGAATCCTCGGGCTCGGGGGCTTGCTAGCCGGCCCGAACCAACTTCCTGCTTGTAATCGAACATACGGTGCATGTCGAGTCGAACCTCTACCACCCCGGGCAAGCTACAGACCAGCTCCCGGCTATCCGGCTAGCGGGACTATGGAACGAAAGGCCGGCTGCATTCATAGTTCGGCTACAAAGGGATCACCGGCTCAGGTTTGTCTGATCGCTTCCGATCTTCATTTCTAGCCGGCCTGTGCTGACTCTCTCCAAGTGTAAGTATCTCTGCAGCTTAACAAAAAATGGGTGGAACTACATTGGCATGCAAAGGCTCACGGCCAAGGTTCATTACATTACACCCCAAGTGGGTGGAACTACTGGATTAACAAAAAATGCACAAAAATAGAAAAAACTTCAGTCAGTGGCAGCTCCAACCTTGGCTCCGACATCGCCAGGGGCACGTGAGGTAGAGGAGGCTACACCCTTGGCTCCGGCATCCCTAGTGGCACCTAAGGTGGAGGCGTCGCCGTCCGCTCGGATGCCTTCGGCATTGCCCTTCGTGGCGGAGTCAGCATAGGCCTCATCGCTGGAGTCGACATACTCGAACGCCATCTCGTCGGAGCTGCCCTTTGGGTCGGAAAGGGTTAACCAGTAATGATCCTCTGGGATCAGAATTCCATCAGCCCTCCGCTCCTGGGTGTACTCGTTCCATGTGGCAAAGGAGGCAATGTCGCTAGCTCGCACTTGCAGCTCGTCTTTGACGGCGGCCAACTCCGCTTCCATGCCGGCGCGCTGTGCTGCGAGCAGGCCCAAGTTTGGGTTGCGATACCACGACTTGGCAATACGGAGCGCCATGTACACCCCAGCTCGCGCAGCTGACGCACGCCAACCGTCCAGCCGGGAGCTTCCTGCCTCGAGCCATCGGGACAGCCGGCTCATCAACGTCGGCTCCACCGCGTCTGACCAAAGGGCATTCACCAGCGCCAGCCCGGCGTCCTGGAGTCGGGTCAAGGACTGCGATAGCTCCCGCATATGGGCCCTGCCCACAAGGGCCACCTCATCTACGGTACAGCTGGCATCGGGATTCACCTCGACATTGACGACACATCGTTCATCGCGATGAGCCTCCACAGCCACGTCCGTCGCATCCCGTGTCCCTGGAGATAGTTCTCGGGAGCAATGGAGGGGCGTGGCATATGGAAGGAGAAAAAGAGAAGTCAACAATAAAAATGCATGATAAGGCAGGGATGACTCACGGTTGAAAAGGATGTCGACTTCGCCCGCCTCCTCCTCAGCCTTGTGGTCTCGGACCGCGCGCTCCTGAGCCTGGCGGGCGAGCTCGTCTTGGAGGGCCTGTGCCGCCTCAACCTCCTTCACCAGTTGGGCATCCTTGTCCTTCAAGGAGGCGTCCTACTGCGCCTATTTGTCAAGGCGCAGCTTCTCCAAACGTTCAAGCTCGGCGACCTGGGAGGCCTCCTGCCGCGATAGTGTGTCGTTGTGTGCGGCGTGCAACTACTCAAGCTCCATCTGATGGGCTGCCACGTGGTCCTTGTTCTCCTTCTGGAGAAGCTCTACCTACTAACGCACCCGGCCGCCCTCACCGCGCAAGGCATCGCGCTCCATGACGGCTTAGTCCAGCCGGTCTTGAAGGTCGCTTGTTCGCCTCTCGACCTCTTTGAGCCGGGCCAACAACGCTTTATGAGCTTGTGTCTGGCCGTTGTGGTGGTCCTGCTGTGCAAGACAATTGAAAATTGATCATGAATAAGATTCGACCGGTGGATTCCCAACCAGCCAGACTCTCGGGGGGTATACCCAGTGGGTGCGCTTGCGTGCCCCCACTGAAAGGAAAAGAAGAAACAGCTGCCACGAGTAAGACTCGAGGCAGGTAACTTTCAGCAGGCCCGACTCTCGGGCGCTACACCCAGTGGGTGCACCAGCGCGCCCCCACTTGAGCAAAGAGAGAAGAAGAAAGTTCTTGACAAAAGGAAGCGGGGATTAAAAAACATACTATAGCCCATTCCTCGAGGCGGTCAGATATTCCCGAGCCACCTAGGCCGCCTGCGCCACCTTCTTGGGGCTGCAAGATAACGTCGCGACAATAGCGGGCACCCCACTCAGCGTAGCACCAGGAGGCGAGCTCGCACGAATTGATCTGGCCATGCTCCAGGACTCTATGGGTCGGATCCCAGAGAAAGGGCCGCCTCCAGAGGCAGACGGGGCGCGGGGCTCGAAACGACCATGGTGTCCTCTCCTGGTGGTGCGCTCCTGGTCGGCTCCTTTCACGCGTCGGCCCAGCGAGGCACTTGCGGATCTTTGGTCCCCACAGCCTTGTCCTTCGACACAAGGGTCGTCTCGTACAAGCACCGAGCTTCACCGCCTGGGACCTTCATACTCCGCGGCGGGATCTCCGCTCCCAACGCATCCATCGGCGCCTCTGGTGCGGTGTCTATGCCGAAGTCGGCCATGTCGGTCATCGCATCGAGATCAACCAGTGTGGCGGCAGACCCTGGATCGACGGCCTTGGTGGTCTCGGATGCACTCACACCAGTGCATGCCTGCTCCATGTTCGCTAGTGCGCCGGGATCGTGCTTCGCCTTGGACTGCCTCTCCTTGGTTGGTGGCCTCTGAGCATCCACTTCCACCGTCTGGGCAGCCCTGTTGGTCGTAACCTAATAAGAAGGGATCGCCTACCAAAGAATCAAGAACGAGGCAAAGAAAAGAGGAACGCAGTTACTCACCCGGTGACGACGAGAACCGGCCGTCTGTCGACGACGGGCGGGCTGACTCGTTGCTTCTTCGGGCCACCCCCATGGCCCGAACGGGATGTCCTATCATGGTTCGCTTGGAAGCCAGCTTGGCAGTGGCCGCTTGCTTGCCTTTCCGTCACGCTTCCTCGCCATCTACGGCCAGCTCATGGGCGGTTTGACATTGCCGTCTCACGGGAGGGCTGGAGACGTCCTCTAGCTCTTCCTGGTCTTCCGTGACGATTGCTACTCGCAATGGAGGCAACCCCTCATCTTCATCGGTCCAGTTAAGCAATCCATACGCAAGAAACTTACCGTCCGGCTCAGTTCCTCCGACTCCGCCACCCCCTCAACCTCTTCGAAGTCTGCTAGTCGAGGCTCCAGCTTGTCCTCATCCTCGATCTCGACGGGGTCCGACACCTCCACGTCGGCAGCAGGCGGGTGGTAGACTTGCAGGCGCGCGAACAACTGAGGATATGGCTGACGTCCGGAGTGAGAAGACGGACGACATTCAAAGGAAAACGGAAAGCATTATCATGAAGAAACTTACCATTGGAGACGGATGGTCCCGGTCATAAGGGGTCACGCGCCATTGCCACCCACTGCCTTCATCCATGGAGGCGGAGGAGATCAAGTTCACCCGCTCCGCCACCTTGCCGGCTTGCAGGTTCTTTGTCGAGGGCCGGCATGGGTCTTGCCAGTCGCTCATCTGGCATATCAGGTGTGTCCGGCGCTGCAGAGGCAGAATCCGGCGCGCCACCATGGTGGCAAGCAGATCCTCGGCCGAAAGGCCTCGTGTCTTGAGAAGCTCGAGGTGGGCGCATATCAACTTCACCTCCGGGATAGGCTTCGGCAGCAAGCTCTTCTAGTTCAGCTTCGCAGTCGGCGGTGCAATGGCAAAAGGAGGCAGGTTGATGCAGTCGTTCCTAGGGTCCACATTCTTCACGTAGAAGAATCCCTTCTGCCACTTCTTCATCGAATCCTGAAGAGGAAGCTTCGGGAAGCCGGAGGCAGTCCGGTGATGGACGAGGGCGGCGCCGCAGGCGGCCATCTTTATGGCGCCGCAGGCCCCGTCCGGTACCGATTGCTTCTTGAAGAAGAATAGTTGGCGCCAGAGGTCCAATCGGGAATCGATCCCCAGGAACCCCTCGCACAGGGTAACGAAGGACGCCAACTGGAGGATAGCGTTCACCGCGAGGTGGTGCGTCTGCAGGCCGAAATGTACCAAGAAGAGAGAGAAGAAATCGCTCACCCGTAGTCTGAACCCGCGGGCGAAGTGCTCGTTGAATACCACCGCTTCGCCATCTTCCAGGGTCGGAGATCCTTCTCCTCTGGGGAGGCGCACCGTGACGAGCTCTGCTGAAGGTATCATGCAGTGATGGAGGAGGACCTCGATGTGCTCCTCGGTGACGATGCTACCTTCCCAGGTGCCCCGGGAGTTTTACTTCTTGGTGGAGGCTCGGGACATGGCTGTGCGAAGCACTGGAGCTGCGTGAAGCACCGACGGGAAACGACGGCGAAGCTACGAACTTCGTCTCTTTCTCTCTTACACTGGGAAGGAAAGGGCGCTGGCGATACAGAACGGGGGCGAATGGTCTCTTCGACCTCCCCGCCTGCCCATTTAAACCGTGGAAGAGGTCGTGGGGAGGGGATCCGGTGCGCACGATCCCATCCCTCCCGGGCCGTGCGACAGCGTTAATGCGCTCCGAAACGTCAACCGTGGCCTCATATCTACAAAGGATCCCACACGTGGACAGAGTCCACGACGTGGCGGGCCCCCCAGCGCAGGCCCGGTCATGTGATGCGCGTGGTTTGTCCGAAGCCCAACATGTGGCGGATCACTACTGCAAGCAGAGAAGTCGAGGCGTCTGGCAGAAGCCGGCCGGCTCCCTGCCCGATTGTCTCCCATGCCTGCGCCCATGGTCTCCTGCTCCTAGGACCCACAAGCCGAATACTCAAGCCAGCGAGGCCCTTCGCCTTGAGATGGTGGACCTTCCCTGCTTCGGGGACTACTGACGGGCGGATAACCCCGGGGTAGGATCATCAAGCCTACTTCGCCACACTTCGGTGTAAAGAGGGGCGAAAGGTAACTCAACTGCTAGTTCCTCCTGGACGGCTGCGTGGTCCTTCCCGGCTAGGAGCCTAGCCGTCTACTCTCTGGCCGGATGGCTAGCCTCTAGACGGCTGGACGGAACCTGTCGCTTCGATCCTCACAATTTGACGGGGGCCTTCAATTAAAGGCGAAAGTCCCTCAGCATGGGTACGATGGAGAATCATACGCATGGCTATAGTGGTGGCGGCCGTACCGCTGACCAGTGTTGGCTATGACCCGTCAAGCATGTACAGTACCCGCACGCCACCACCCACTCCATTACCCGACCCGGCGTGGCTACACTGGAGATAGCCGTACCGCTGACCAGCGCTGGATCCCACAAAGATGTCGGCCTTCATACCGCTCGTGACCTGCGTGGGGAGCAGGCACCAATCACGTAGGTCAGCCGGCGGGTCCCAGGGCCAGATGGGACCTTGCAGCCGGGGGCCCCTCCAACGACAAGACTAATCATCCATGGGCCCTCTGGCCATCCAGAGAGGCTGCCAGCCGGGCCCTCCATACTGTACCTATTATCCATTTTGTAGGCTGGAGGGTTCATCTCTAAAACCCCCCAGCCCCCCTTCATGCAGAGGGTCGGCCATTCTCACACCCACACACCCATACAAGAGAGGTAGATAGCGAGCCGTCTGCTCCATTTTCCTCCTTCGTCGAACAACTCAAGGAGCATCTTGTAATCCTTTTGGTTCATCAACCACTCCGGCAGGACTAGGGGTATTATGTCCAACAAAGATCCCTGGACCTGGGTACATCGTGCGTCTTGCATTGCTAGTTACCAATCTCATTCCCGGAACCCGCCGCTGTCCCTTTGGTCCCAACCACTCTCGATAAACCTATCCATGGCATCTGTCGTGAGAAAACAATGCCAGTTTTTGATAATCATCAGGTTCACAGTCACTAGAATCAGAGGAGGAAGTGTGGTTTGGTACCTTTGAACCTTTTTTCATGAAGCAATAGGTTGGAGCAAAATGATCATCATATTCATTAGTGTAGTTGACATTATGATTTTCTTCAAGGTTGAAGATTGACTTGCTGACGAATGTGGTAGTGTCGGGGGGATAACCCCGGGGTAGGCTCATTGAGCTTGCTCCTTCATCTCCTGCCCAAAAGGAATGACCAAGTATAATTCTCCAAGGCCCAAGTCCTCTGGCCGGCTAGGCTGCACCTACCGGCTGGAGGACGGGACGGCCAACTCTCTGGCCTGCCAGGCATCACCTGCCGGCTAGAGGCAAGACGGTTACCTCTTCCTGACCGCCTAGGCCAAGCCAGCCGGCTAGGAGGGAGGCGACCGTGCCCAAGCGGGCTAGCCGGCCGGGGATCTCAAGTGACATAAGATCGTAGGTCATGACGAGACCCAACGATTAAAGGTGGCTATGCGTCAGCAAAGGTACTGGATTGGAGTGCACGACAGGTACCAGCGTCGGTGGCCACGTCGTTGACCTACCCCGGCTCTGATCCATCACCCAACATAGTGTCGGCCGTCAAACTCCCACTCCATTACTACACTCGGCATGGGAACAGTGGACGCGGCCATACCGTCTGCCCATGACGAATCTCGTTGGACGACGTCGGATGTACCGCGCGTGTCCTGCGTCAACCTTACGCGAGAGCTCCATTGGCTAGCCGGCGGGTCCCACAGCCAGATAGGACCTCGCAGCCGACGGGCCCTCAAGCGACAAGACAAGACCCTCGTGGGGCCCCTGGCCAGCCGGCGAGGCTACCAGCCATATTGTAGGCCGGAGGGTTCGTCTATAAAATCCCCCGGGCCCCTCCATGCAGAGGGTCGGACAACAGATTACACACACTCACCAACCACATAGGAGAGGCAGAGACGAGCCGGCTTCTCCCCCTTCCTCCTCCGCAATACAGCTCCAGGAGCAACCTTGTAATCCATCCATATACATCATACACTCCGGCGGGACTAGGGGTATTATCTCTACGGAGAGCCCTAATCCTGGGTACATCGTGCGTTCCATGCTTGTATGAAGCTCGCCCCCAGCGCCCTCTGTTGCCACTTCGGTTCTCACCGACTTTAGCCTACCTATGTCATATGTTGTGAGTATTCACCGACATTTGGCGCCCACCGTGGGGCCGATCGCGGCATCGGCTGGCTTTACGCGTTGGGCGGGGCCCCGCACCTAAACTAGCGGATGCATCGGGTCCAGATCGATCTGCATGCCCGTGGAGCCCGCCTTTGATGAGGCACTACCAATGATGATCGACGTCCCCGTCCGCCATGCGGATTCGGAGGAAGATTCGGATGATGAGGCGCCTCCTAGCGTCGTCGTCGCTGCTATGGAGAACCTCAGCTATCTTTTTAGCGACCTGCGTCTCAACGATGGTCCTCGCTACTTCGGTGAGGACTTCGATGTTGAGGCGCTGTGCGCCAGCTTCAATAGGCTCTCTATCGCTGAGATGCCTGCACATGACATGTACCCCAGCAACGTACTCGTCTTCGACGGCCCTCCGCCGTCGGTGGGGTTCTTCACACCATATCATGTCGCCAACGTCTCCAACATCATGGAGGGGATGGTCATCGGCGCTGGCACCAGCACGACTCATGGCAAGGCGTCACCAGACGCTGGTCAGCCTGCTGCTGTCACCACTGACACTCTTCAGGACGCGAGGGCCGGCCTGAAGACGTCCGTCGCTGCTTCCACGAACCCTAACGACGCCCGAGCCTCGCTGGAGGAGGCTCGCAAGCAGATCTTGGAGGAGGGCATTGCCGTCGGCTCGGCAAAGCGCCAGATGGAGGCCACACAGCGCGAGTATAACTCTGCATACGGCCTCACTCCTATTTCCGAGGCCCCTAGCAGGCATTGATCGGTCCGCGGTCGTGGACGGTTCATTGCCGAGATCCTAGGCGGCAACCAGCCCGTCTACGAGACCCCTGCAGCCAACTTGCGGGCGACGCAGGCGGCCATGGAAGAAATGCCAAGCTTGGAGGGAGAGGAGCGCGCCTTCCAGGAGAAGCTGGTCAAGGATCTGCTTGACGCCGCCAACGAGCAACAGACACGGCTTGACCCCGGTCAGGCCCAGTCAGAGTCTCTGGGACCCAATCCCGGAGCGCGCCGCAACCCTAGCGGTCATCACCATGCGGAGGGATCTTTCTCGGATCGCACCTCCGGCCGGAGGGGCGAGGGAAGTCAAGACAGGCGCTCCGAGTGCCAGAGCGAGCATACTTCGAGCAGGCGTCGCGGAGGCGACAAGAGCGACTTGGTGTATTAGGCTCCTCGTCTGGGGAGGACCCATGCCACCGTTTCGCAAGGTGCACTTCCGATCGCAGCTCAGATCGGCGCTCGCGTCCCCCAGGGCGACCAGGATGCCCGCACGCGTCCCAACGCCCTGGCCCAGTCAGCCCTCCTGGAGGAGGATGTTCCCATCGGTCCGGCCTGCTTCAGCCCCTAGATCCGAGGGGAGCCGTTTCCCTGAGGCTTCACCTTGCCTTGGGACACTCCCAAATATACGACACCGCCAAGCCAGAGGACTGGCTGATCGACTACACCACCGCAGTTGGCATTGCCAGGGGCAACAGGCGTGTAGCAGTCCGCTACGTGCCACTCATGTTGGCCGCCTCGGCCTGGACTTGGCTCAACAGCCTTCCAGCTGGCAGCGTCAACTCATGGGTGGACTTCGAGGAGGCGTTCGTCCGCAACTTCATCAGCACCTACAAACACCCTGGCCGGCCTCGCGAGCTTGCCATGTGCGTCCAGAGGCCCAACGAACCCCTTCGCGACTACATCACTCGCTGGACGGAGCTTCGCAACCCCGGTGAGGGGGTGCATGAGGTACATGCCATCCAGTACTTCATTGAAGGTTGCCGAGACGGCACCCTCCACAAGCACAAGCTCATGTGCTCCGAACCCACCTCTCTGGCGGTGCTCATGGCCAAGGCGGACAAGTACGCCACGGCCGACTCGGTGATGCGGGTCAAGGTGAGCGCCTCGGACAAGGCTGTTCCCACGCCGGCTACTCCCAAGCCGGCTGGAGATAGTCGAGGCGGCCATAACAACAACAAGTGCAAGGCGGATCAGCTAGATTTGCGCTGCAACAACAAGTTCGTAGCCAGCGTGGAGGGTGAGGCGTCGGCTTCTCAAGCCGGCTCTCAACGGAAGCGGCCCAACATGGGCAACACGAACTGGTTGCCCAAGCAGACTTTCGAGCAGCTGTTTGACGCCCCTACAAGATACACTCTGGGGCACAACCTTCTACCCACACCCTTCGACAGTGCAGTTTCGCACGACAGCTGTCGCAAGGGGATGGCCTGCCGGCTGCCCCAGGTGCACAGGCTGCGCCTCAAGCCCCGTCTCCTGGTCCTTCTCCGGCTCCACCGCCGCCGCCTCGCGACGACGGCCGCCTCCACAACGACTAACCCCATCAAGACGGAGCATTCGTCGTCTTCACCAGTGAAGGCAACGACAAGAAGAGCATGCGCCAGAGACGGCGTAAGGTGAATGCCACGGTTCCCCAATACATGCATTGGTCCGACAAATCAATCACATGGAGCCGGGTAGACCATCCTGTGGTGATGCCCAACCCGGGCTCATACGCGCTCATCCTCGACCCCACCTTCGCCTCCAAGAGGCTCACCTGCCGGTTCTCCCGGGTGCTGGTCGATGGCGGCAGCAGCATCAACATCCTCTACCTCGACACTCTCCACAAGCTCGGGCTCAAGGAGACGGACGTCCTGGCGGCCAGCACTGTCTTCCACGGCATCGTGCATGGGCAGTCCTGCTCACCTATCGGCAAAATCCAGCTGGACGTCCTCTTTGGCGACAAGGCTCACTTCTGCCGCGAGTCCATATGGTTCGAGGTAGTGGACCTCAGCAGCCCGTATCACGCGCTGCTAGGTAGACTGGCTTTGGCCATGTTCATGGCTATCCCGCACTACGCCTACCTGAAGATGAAGATGTCGGGTCCGAAGGGCATCATCACCATTGCTGGCGACTACAAGAAGTCACTCGAGTGCGCCCAAGACAGCTGTCGCCTGGCCGACACCATCGTGATTGCTGAGGAGAAGAGACAGATCGACCGGATCGTGGCTCACGCTACCGAGCAGCCGGTGATCCCTTCTACTCCGTCCCAGTCGGCCGGCGAAGGCTCCCTCAAGCCGGCCAAAGAGACCAAGCAGGTGCCACTCGACCCTGCAACCCCCAAACAGTGTGTCACCATCGGGGCTGGCCTCAGCCCCAAATAGGAAGGCGAGCTCGTCGACTTCCTCCGTGAGAATCGGGACATCTTCGCATGGTCCTCCAAAGACATGTCGGGTGTTCTGAGGAAGTACGCTTAGCACAAACTTCACGTGCGACTGGATGCAAAGCCGGTAAAACAACCTTTGCGCCGCTTCGCCGAGGGGAAGCGGCGCACAATCGGAGAAGAGATTACCCGGCTCCTTGTAGCCAGCTTCATCATGGAGGTTTTCCACCCGGACTGGTTAGCTAATCCAGTCCTGGTGCTGAAAAATAACACTACTTGGCGAATGTGTATCGACTACACTATCTTGAATAAGGCCTGTCCGAAAGACCCTTTCGCATTGCCTAGGATAAATCAAGTGAGCGACTCCACTGCAGGCTGCGAAATGCTGTCTTTTCTGGATGCTTATTTAGGCTACCATCAAATCAAGCTGGATCCAGCTGATCGCCTAAAGACCTCCTTCATCACGCCCTTCGGGGCCTACTGCTACACCACCATGACGTTCGGACTGAAGAACGCTGGTGCGACGTTCCAACGCTGCATGCAGCAGTGCCTACTGCCGCAGATCGGCAGAAACATCCATGTCTATATGGATGACATCATCGTCAAGAAGAAGCAGCACTTCAGCCTCCTCGACGACTTGCGGGAGATGTTCGCCAACCTGCGCGAATACAAGATCCGGCTCAACCCGGAGAAGTGCGTCTTTGGGGTTCCAGGCGGCAAACTCTTGGGGTTCTCCGTGTCCGCTCGTGGCATCGAGGCGAACCCCGAGAAGATCGGCACCATCGAGCGGATGGTGAGGCCGGCTTGGATCCTAGACGTCCAGAAGTTCGCCGGTTGCCTGGCGTCCCTTAGCCGGTTCGTCAGCCAGCTCGGCGAGAAGGCTCTTCCATTCTACGAGCGCATGAAGAAGACGACAAAGTTCGAGTGGAACGACCAAGCGGACGAAGCCTTCCGCGACCTCAAGCGGGTCATCTCGAGCCTGCCAATCTTCGAAGCGCCGTCTGAAAGGGAACCCATACTCATATACATTGCAGTGACCACTCGTGTGGTTAGTGTAGTGCTGGTAGTTCAACGCAAGGAGGAGGGCAAGGTACTGTTAGTGTACCGCCCTGTCTACTACCTCAGCGAGGTCTTGTTCGCCTCCAAGAAAAACTATCCCCACTACCAAAAAATTTGTTATGGTGTTTACCGTGCTGCAAAGAAGTTGAAGCAATAATTCCAATAGTATGATATCACCTTGGTGAGCACTGCTCCGCTTTCAGAAATCATGGGCAACCGTGATGCAACTGGCAGGATCGCCAAGTGGTCCATTGCCATGGCGGACCACGACATCCGCTACGAGCCTCGCACCGCCATCAAATATCAGTTGGTGGCCGACTTCTTGATCGACTAGGCCGAAACCCAGTTCGAGCCATCACCTCTAGACTCTACGCATTGGCGGATGCACTTTGACGGCTCAAAGATGCGGACTGGTTTGGGATCCGGCATCGTCTTGACATCTCCGAAAGGAGACCAGCTCAAGTATGCTCTCTAGATCCACTTCGCCGCCTCCAACAACATCGCCGAGTACGAAGCGCTCACTCATGGCCTCCGGCTCGCCAAGGAGATTGGCATCCGGCGACTCAGACCTGGTGCTGCAGCAAGTTTATGGCGAACGTAACGCCAAGGACGCCAACATGGCAAGCTACCGCTTCCTCATCTAGTAGCTCAGCGGCCCCTTCGAGGGCTGCGAGTTCCACCATGTTCCCAGGGCACACAACAAGGCGGTTGATACATTGGCCAAGATTGGCTCCATGAGATAGGCTATCCCTGCCGGGATCTCCCTTGAGCTGCTCCACAAGCCGTCTATCAGGCCGTCTCTAGAGTCGGCATCGATCTTCGTGCCGGCTGATTCTTCGGTGCAAGCGTCGTCGGCTCCACCAGCTACACCGGCTACAACTCCTGTGCCGGCTACGCTGGCCCTGCCGACTCCAATTGCGGCACCGGCTGAATCTTTGGTGCAAGCACCGTCGGCTCCACCAGCTACACCGTCTACAACTCCTGTGCCGGCTACGCTAGCCCTGCCGACTCCAATTGCGGCACCGGCTGAATCTTCCGTGCAAGCGTCGTCGGCTCCACCGGCTACATCTCCTGTGCCGGCTACACTGACTCTGCCGACTCCAATTGCGGCACCGGTTACAACCACAACTCTGGCTCCGCCATGCCTAGAATCCTGTCGTCTCGACACCCAGTGGGTGGACGTTATGGAGGTAGACGACAAGCCAGCCGCCACGACGGCATCAGAGACACCTTGTCTCGAGCCCACGACTACTGCTTCATCAAGCGCGGGGGCTGCAGAAGCCCCTGACAGTCAGGTCGAGACGGAGCCAACCCTTGTGTCGGCTCCGTCATAGGCTCAAACCCTCCTGGCCTTCCTCCTTTGCGGCGAGCTTCCTCAAGACGAGGCGGCGGCGATGCAGATCCAGCGCAGATCTAAAGCCTACGCCATCATCAATCGCGAGCTGGTTCGGCGTAGCGTGACTGGCGTGTTCCAGCGCTGCGTCGAATCAGAAAAGGGACAGGAGATCCTCAGAGACATTAACTAGGGGGAGTGCGGGCACCATGCCGCCTCTAGAACCCTGGTGGCCAAGGCGTTCCGCCACGGATTCTACTAGCCCACGGCCCTTGAGGAGGCCATGGACTTAGTCAACAAATGCGAGGGCTGCCAATTCTTTGGCACGCAAAGCCATGATACGTCTCCATTGTATCTACTTTTCCAAACTCTTTGCCCTTGTTTTGGACTCTAATTTGCATGATTTGAATGGAACTAACCTGAACTGACGCTGTTTTCAGCAGAATTGCCTTGGTGTTATTTTTCTGCAGAAACCAAAGTTCTCAGAACGTCCTGAAAATTTACGGAGAATATTTTTGGAAAATATGAAAAATACCTGCGCAAAGATCCACCTGAGGGGGTGGGCCAGAGGGCCACAAGCCCTGCCATCGCCACCCCCCTGGTGGCGGATGGCAAGCTTGTGAGGCCCACGTGGCTCTGCCACCCCCAATCTCATCTCTATAAGTTCACTTCCGTCCCAGAAAAATCAAGAGAGAAGATTTCGTCGCGTTTGCGACACGGAGGCACCGCTACATCCTGTTCTTCATCTGGAGGGCAGATCTGGAGTCCGTTTTGGGCTCCGGAGAGGGGAAATCGTCGTCATCGTCATCATCAACCTTCTTCCCTCTCCAATTCCATGAAGCCCTTCATCGTTCGTGAGTAATCTATTCGTAGGCTCGCTGGGCGGTGATGAGTAGGATGAGATCTATCATGTAATCGAGTTAGTTTTGATGGGGATTGATCCGTAGTATCCACTATGTTCTGAGATTGATGTTTCTACTACTTTGCCATGCTTAATGCTTGTCACTAGGGCCCGAGTGCCATGATTTCAGATCTGAAATTATTATGTTGTCGCCAATATATGTGTGTTTTAGATCCGATCTTGCTAGTTGTAGTTACCTACTATGTGTTATGATCCGGCAACCCCGGAGTGAAAATAACCGGAACCACTCCCGGTGATGACCATAGTGTGAGGAGTTCATGAGTTCACCAAGTGCTAATGTGTTGGTCCGGTTCTTTATTAAGAGGAGAACCTTAATATCCCGTAGTTTCCTTTTGGACCCCGCTGCCATGGGAGGGATGGACAATAGATGTCATGCAAGTTCTTTTCTCTAAGCATGTATGACGACACACGGAATGCATGCCTACATCACATTGACGAACGGGAGCTAGCCACATATCTCTCCGTGTTATAACTGTTGAATGATGAATATCATCCGAACAAATCACCAACCCATTTCCTACGAGTTTGTCCTACTACTGTTGTTACTTGTCTTGCTCTGCTGCTGTTACTTGTCTTGCTCTGCTGCTACTGTTGCTACTACTATCGCTTGCTACTGTTGCTACTTCTTACTGCTTTCACTACTGTTGTTCCTTGCCACTGCTATTACTCGTTACACTGTTGTTACCTGCTACAATTTTGGTACACTGGTCGTTGACGGGAACAGACAATTTCCGTCATTGAGGCAACTTGGCGCCATTGATACAATCGTTAGAAATAGTCTGCCGTGTCAACATATCGTTTCTGACACCGTTGCTATCATACTACTTTGCTGTTACCACTTTGCTTGCAGATACTAATCTTTCAGGTGTGGTTGAATCTGACACATTCAGCTGCTAATACTTGAGAGTATCCTCTCACCTCCTATAGGCGTATCCACTAAGTTGGGTCGAATACTATACCCTCGAAAACTGCTGCGATCCCACGCGCTGGTGGGTCGTCAACAACATTTTTCTAGTTTCGATTGCCAGAGAGTGCTAGCAGCATTCTTCTGGTGCCATTGCAGGGGAAGGTCTGCTCTCACGGAGTCAACATTTTTCTGGCGCCGTTGCCGGGGAGGTATTGCTATATTCTCTGAGTCACTTGGGATTTATATCTGTTGATCACTATGAATAATCTGAAGGATCCAAAAACCAAAGTCTTGCCCTCAACTACGAGGGGAGGTAACGAATTGCCATCAAGCTCTCCACTTGATTCACCTTCAGTTATGAGTAAGTTTGCGACATCACCTCCTGCTAGAAATCTTGATATGTCGCCTTTGCTTGATGATGCTTATGATGCTACTGCTAGAGATGCTATGCTTGATACTACGCCTGATGATGCTATGCTTGATACTGCTAGAGATGCTATGCTTGATACTGCTAGAGATGCTATGCTTGATACTGCTTTGCTTGAGGATTCTAGAGATGATATTTCGCCTGATGATGCTATGCTTGATACTGCTAGAGATACTACTTTGCCTGATGTTCCACTAGGGGTGTTCCTAGATGCTCATATTGCTAGAGTTACTGCCAATGCTCGTGATGCTTCTGAAACTGCCGATATTATTGAGATAGAACTTGCTTTTGCTCCTGCTAGATCTAGCTCTCCTAGATATGAATTGCCTGATATACCTGAGGGTTACGTTGTGGAGGGAGAGATAGCTGAGGATTTTCTTGCGTGTAAGGATGCCTATGATGCTGAGAAATTACTTCTCAAGTGGAAGGAAAAATCTCTGAAAGCTAGGATGAAATACGACCCGAAGTTTGCCACTTCACCTATCTTTATCACCGATAAGGATTATGAATTCTCTATCGACCCTGAGATAATCTCTCTAGTCGAATCTGATCCTTTCCACGGTTATGAGTCTGAGACGCTCGTAGCCCATCTTGCCAAACTACACGATATAGCCACCCTTTTCACTAATGAGGAGAAGATCCGCCACTACTATATCCTTAAGCTGTTTCCTTTCTCTCTAAAGGATGACGCTAAAACCTGGTTCACCTCTCTTGCTCCTGGATGTGTGAGTAGTCCCCAGGATATGGTCTATTACTTTTGTGAGAAATATTTCCCTGCCCATAAGAAGCAAGCTGCCTTGCAGGAAATATACAACTTTGCTCAACTCCAAGAAGAGAGTCTCCCACAAGCTTGGGAGAGGCTGGTCCAGCTACAGAATGCTTTGCCTGATCACCCTCTTAAGAAGAACGAGTTACTTGATATCCTCTATAACGGACTTACCGATGCCTCTAGAGACCACCTAGATAGTTGTGCCGGTTGTGTTTTTAGGGAACGACCTGTAGAACAAGCTGAGACCCTACTGAATAACATCTTGATCAATGATAATGCTTGGACTATTCCCGAACCACCTCCTAAGACAACTCCTAAGAAAATAGGTATTCCATTCCTCAGTCCCGAAGATATGCAAGAAGCCAAGAAATCTATGCAAGAAAAAGGCATTCGATCTGAAGATGTCAAAAATCTACCACCTATCGAAGAGATCCATGGTCTCGATAACCCGATACAGGTAGTAGACGTAAATTCTCTGCGTAGGTTTGATGAGAGTGTATTCCTTTTGACAAACCTGCTAGCCTATGCTTTGATGAATTTGACAACTTTGTTGCCAAACAACAGAGTTTCAATGATTATGTTAGCAGACATTTGGAACGAAGTGCTCATATGCTTAGCCATTTAAGTGCTTGTGTAGACAGAAATGTCAATGATCTGAAGTTTCTGAGTAAACATGCCTCTATGATTACTACTCAGGTAGAACAAGTACTTAAAGCTCAGAATGACTTGCTCAATGAATTAAATGGCAACTCTGTCAAAGTCATTACTAGAGGAGGCAAAATGACTCAGGAACCTTTGTATCCTGAAGGTCATCCTAAGAGAATTGATCAAGATTCTCAAGGAATAAATGCTGAGACACCCAGTCATCCTAAGGAGAAGAAGGAGGATGATAGAAACCTACATGCCAGTTCACCAAATACTATCACACCTGAAGAACCTAATGATATTTCTGCGTCTGATGTAGAAACACAATCTGGTGATGAACATGAACCTGGTGACAATATGGACAGTGATGTTCATAATAATGCTCAACCTAGCAATGATGAGGATGTGGAGATTGAACCTACGGTTAATCCTGATAACCCACAACCTAAGAAATACGATAAGAATGACTTCACTGCTAGGAAGCATGGTAAAGAAAGGGAGCCATGGGTTCAGAGATCTATGCCCTTTCATCCTAAGCCATCCAAGAAAAAGGATGATGAGGATATTGAGCGCTTCGTTGAGATGATAAGACCCATCTTTCTGCAGATGCAGTTAACTGATATGCTCAAAATGTCTCCGTATGCTAAGTACATGAAAGATATTGTGACTAATCGACGGAAGATACCAGATCTGGAGATCTCCACCATGCTTGCCAATTACACTTTCAAAGGTCGAACTCCTAAGAAACTTGGTGATCCCGGAGTGCCCACTATACCTTGCTCCATTAAAGGAAACTACGTAAGAACTGCCTTATGTGACCTGGAGCCGGTGTTAGTGTTATGCCGCTCTCTCTTTATCGTAGACTTGAATTGGATAAGTTGACACCCACTGAAATTTCTCTGCAAATGGCCGACAAATCAACTGCTTTCCCTGTCGGCATTTGCGAGGATGTGCCTGTTGTGGTTGCTAACACCACTATCTTAACAGACTTTGTTATCTTGGATATTCCCGAGGATGATGCCATGGTTGTCATCCTTGGAAGACCCTTTTTGAACACTGCAGGGGCTGTTATAGATTGCAACAAAGGCAATGTCACTTTCCATGTCAACGGTAATGAGCACACAGTGCACTTTCCGAAGAAACGATATCAAGTACATTGCATCAATGCTATCGAAAAGACTTCATCGATTCTTATTGGGAGCTTTGAATGCCCTATTCCTCGTGTCAAGATGAAGTATGATTTGCTTGTTGGGGAGATACATATCCACATTGAGGTGACTTAGTGGCTATTTGAAAATTCTCCGTTCTCTCTTGCGATTCGAAGAAGGTTTTGTCATGAGGACTTGATCAACCCCATTGATGGATTTCTTTCGATGACCATGAAATGGATGAATCAAAGAGTCACATACCTATGTTTGAGCTTTCATTTTTTGTTGCTTAGAAGAAAAAAGATAGATTTAGTTTAGCTTTTCTTGTTTTCTGTTTTACCGTCCCGGAGAAAAATACCTCAAAAATAAAAGTTCTCCGATGGTCCTCAAAATTTAGTATGATTTTTTCTAGAATATTTGAAAAATATTGGGCCTGAGAGCTGGCCTGGGGGCCAGACCAGTGGGCCACAAGGCCTGCCACCGCCACCCCCCTGGTGGCGACTAGCAAGCTTGTAGGGCCCACAGGGACCCCCTCCACTCATTCCAGCTCCTAGCCTCTTCTTCCACGTCCAGAAAAAATTGTTTCGCAGCTCAAACTCGTGTTCTTGCTCATTTGGCTGTGATTTTAGATCTCCTTGCTCCACGCACCATTCTCCGAAGCGTGTTTGGGGAAATTACTCCTTGGTAAGTGACTCCTCCATTGGTCCAATTAGTTTTTTCTCTAGTGCTTTATCCTTCGCGTATTCTTGCTACCTTGGTGACCCTATTCTTGAGCTAGAAATGTTGATTTAGCTGGTCCCAAGTAGTTTTAGCGCGTGATACGGTCTCTAGGCACTAGTAGGAGTAGTTTCTACAAGTTGGGTTAATCTTTATTCACTTTTCTTTCGAAGTCTCTAAAAATTTTAGAACTTTTCAGAGCTAGAAAAAGGAAAAGATGAGGAGGTTCATGAGAGGCTCTTCAAGCCATAACCCCAAGGAGGATGAGAAGAACCACCCCAAGTACGTAGTCCCTTGAGTCACAGAAGTTCGAGCGTGTGAGTGGCCAAGTGATGAATTTTTGCGCGTTGCTAGGCTTTATGAAGACTTTTATTCCTTGGTGGAAAACGCAGGTTTTACTGCATTCGTTGAAGATAAGTGCTCGCAATACCTCCTCCTCACCAATATTTTCGTTCAAAGCTTCAACTTTTATCCGAGGAAGAATCCTCCCATGGTTGAGTTCATGATATACGATGTCCCCCAGTGCATGACGCTACAGGATTTTTGCAATGTATGCTAATTACCTTATGTTGGGGATATCCGTGACCCTCGTCCACGGGACTTGGAGGATTTCATTGGTACTATTGCTGTTGGAGAGGAGAGAGGAGTGTCTCATGCTAGAATTGCTAGTATACATTTTCCTGTGCTTCGGTACTTCTCACTATTTGTGGGAAAATGTTTGATTGGCCGTGGGGAGGCTGGATCACTTAGTTCTCCAGACCTTGCGGTTTTGCGCGAAGGCCTTTATAACGATAAGACTTATAGCCTAGGTGCTATAGTAGCCCAACGGTTGAACACCAACCGTTCCAAGGGTGTCATCTATGGAGGTAGCTATGCTACCCGTCTTGCGAGACACTTTGAGATACCCATTAGGCTGGGAGAGGAAGGAGAGATCCTTCTCCCTGAGAGATATCTGGATTATGACAGCATGGTTCGCCATGATTTTCTGGATAGAGATGCTAGTAGACGGATGATTTATAACCTGGTATTTAGCCAGGGTACTCGAGAGACTATTACTTTGCCTGCTCCTTGTTTGTTCGATCTTCATGCTGGCAGGTACACTATTATGCCCTCGGACATCTATGATATTGGGGCTTGGCCCAACCACACGCGCCCGTGCCTGAGCCGCGAGTTGAGTACCAGACGCCAGTTTATCAGTGGGAGCCAGAGGAGCTCACACAGCATTGGCATGCACAGTCTGCTCCAGATTATCCCGAAGCTAGTTATTTCCCACCATGGGAGTAGACCAAGCTAGGCCAAAAGCCTAAGCTTGGGGGAGTACGTGTTCTCACCGACATAACATTCATGCTTATGCTTTCACTTTGTTAGCCGGTGTTTACACTTTGCCACTGTATTATCCATGCTAGTTTATTTTCGTTTTCTTGTTTTGTTGTTTTGTGTCCTTTTGAGAAAACGCAAAATGATGTTTCTTTCTTCTTTTCTTGTTGGGTGTTTTCCCGTGTAAATAGTTTTATTTTTATTTGGGTCAAGGTAGAAGATATTGGTTACAATGTTTAGTGGTTCTTGCATGCATACCTGTTTAGCTTTCAAAGAGCCATATTACTTTGTCTTCTCCTCTGTGTTTGCCTACAGATTCAGCTTAGTCCATTGCATGAGCACTCTTATTATTGTTCACATCGTTCGATCGTGCAAGTGAAAGGCAATAATGATGATATATGATGAAGTGACTGAGACTGAAAAGCTGGTATGAACTCTATCTATTTTGTTTTTGTAAATATGACTAGCTTGTCGACCCAGATTCAGCTTTGTTGTGAGAGAACCATGTATGCAATGACAACTTAGAGATCATAGTTTCTGATGCCATGCTTAACTAGCTGAGAGTTTATAATGGTTTGTCTTGATTGCCAACATAGAATTTGAGATGACTATGATGTAGTACGATAGGATGGTATTCTCCTTTGAATGACTCAAGTGGCTTGACTGGGCGCATGTTCATGCATGTAGTTGAAACAAAATCAACATAGCCTCTATGATTTTCGTGTTCATGGTGATTTATATTTTGTTCATGCTTGCATTCAATGTTAGTCAAACTCATTGCATCTTGATGACTGTTGTTGCTCTCTAGTTGGTTGCTTCCCAGTCTTTTGCTAGCCTTCACTTGTACTAAGCGGAATACTGCTTGCACATCCACTTCCATAAAACCAAAAGTTTTTCCATGAGAGTCCACCATACCTACCTATTTGCAGTATCTACCTGCCGTTCCAACTAAATTTGCATGTGCCACTCTCTAAACCTTCAAGAAATAATCTGTTTCGCATGCCCGAACCGCTCATGTGGTGACAGGGGGCTATTGGTATTGTCCATGCTAGGAGTGTTATGCTCGACATGTGTTTATTCACTGTCATTCACGAGAAAGGGGACGGTAATTGGAATGCCCAGTTCCACACTTAAATCGAAAACATAACTATAAAACAAGACTCCCCCCGGACTGATGTTAGTATGGACGGTACCCGAGGATTAGGCTAGCCGTGGAGTGTGATTGATTGGTGGTGGGGGAGTTAAAACTTTACTTTTCTGTTTGGGAACCCCCTATAGTATGAGTAGCATGGAAGATATTGAGAACTCTTGGTCATTGCGTTGACAATGAAAGCATGCCACCCAAAATGATTATCTCTCTTTTCAAAGCTTGAGCTCTGGCACCTCTGCAAATCAATGCTTCCCTCTGTGAAGGGCCTGTCTATTTATTTTCCTGTTGATTCATGCTCCTCTTATATAAGCACCAATTAGAGAGCACCTCTGTCATTTTTCTCCTTTGCTTTTCATTGATATTGAGTATGACTATGACTGGATCTTCATTGCTATGAATTACAATGTTTAGTCAGCCCTTGATCTTTGAAAGTGCTCTGCATTTATGCTTTGCGGTCTCAGAAAGAGCTAGCGAGATACCACCTATTCATATTGCTTCATGCTTGTTTTGATTGAAGTGTTGGTATTCGAAACTCATTATTATTTGCTCGTTAGCTGATTATGCCATTGATATTAGTTTACCGTGAGACCTTTGTGTCACTTGCTTATGTGGTTAACTTGTGATCTTGCTGAAATTCTGGTTATGAGTTAGACATAGTTGCAACAACAAGATCAAACAGAGTTTGTCAAAGTTTTACTTTCTCTCTCAGTTTGTCAACTGAGTTGATTGAGGACAAGCAAGGTTTTAAGCTTGGGGGAGTTGATACGTCTCCATCGTATCTACTTTTCCAAACTCTTTTGCCCTTGTTTTGACTCTAATTTGCAGGATTTGAATGGAACTAACCTGGACTGACGCTGTTTTCAGTATAATTGCCTTGGTGTTGTTTTTGTGCAGAAATCAAAGTTTGAGCCACCACCTCCAGACTCTACGCATTGGCGGATGCACCTCGACGGCTCAAAGATGCGGACTGGTCTGCGAGCCGGCATCGTCTTGACATCTCCAAAAGGAGACCAGTTCAAGTATGCTCTCCAGCTCCACTTCGCCGCCTCCAACAACGTCGTCGAGTACGAAGCGCTCACTCATGGCCGCCGACTCGCCAAGGAGATTGGCATCCGGCGCCTCATCTGCTTCGGCGACTCAGACCTGGTGGTGCAGCAAGTTTCTGGCGAATGGGACGCCAGGGACGCCAACATGGCAAGCTACCGCTTCCTCATCTAGCAGCTCAGCAGCCCCTTCGAGGGCTGCGAGTTCCACCATATTCCCAGGCCAGACAACGAGGCGGCTGATATATTGGCCAAGATTGGGTCCATGAGACAGGCTATCCCAGCCGGCGTCTCCCTCGAGCAGCTCCACAAGTCGTCTATCAGGACGTCTCCAGAGTCGGTATCGATCTTCGTGTTGGTTGATTCTTCGGTGCAAGCGTCGTCGGCTCCACCGGCTACAACTCTTGTGCCGGCTACGCTCGCCCTGCCGACTCCAATTGCGGCACCGGCTGAATCGTCGGTGCAAGCACGTCGTCTCCACCAGCTACACCGGCTACGACTCCTGTGCCGGCTACGCTGGCCCTGCCGACTCAAATTGCGGCACCAGCTGAATCTTCGGTGCAAGCGCCGTCGGCTCCATCAGCTACACCGGCTACAGCTCCTGTGCCGGCTACACTGTCTCTGCCGACTTTGCGGCACCGGTTACAACAACAACTCTGGCTCCGCCCTGCCTCAAATCCTGTCGTCTTGACACCCAGTGGGTGGACGTTATGGAGGTAGACGGCGAGCCAGCCGCCATGACGGCATCAGAGACACCTTGTCTCGAGCCCACGACTACTGCTTCATCAAGCACGGGGGCTGCAAAAGCCCCTGATAGTCAGGTCGAGACGGAGCCAACCCTTATGTCGGCTCCGTCTTAGGCTCAAACCCTCCTGGCCTTCCTCCTTCACGACGAGCTTCCTCAAGACGAGGCAGAGGCTTGCCAGATCCAGCGCAGATCTGCAGCCTACGCCATCATCAATCGCGAGCTGGTTCAGCGTAGCATGACTAGCGTGTTCCAGCGCTCCATCGAATCAGAAAAGGGACAGGAGATCCTCAGAGACATTAACTAGGGGGAGTGCGGGCACCATGCCGCCTCTAGAACCCTGGTGGCCAAGGCGTTCCGCCACAGATTCTACTGGCCCACGGCCCTCGAGGAGGTCGTGGACTTAGTCAACAAATGCGAGGGCTGCGAATTCTTTGGCACGCAGAGCCACATGTCGCCTTCGGCCCTCAAAACCATCCCCTTGTCATGGCCCTTCGCCGGCTGGGGGCTGGACATGGTGGGGCCTTTTGGTAGCCGTCGAGAAATTCACCAAGTGGATCGATACTAGACCCATCAAGAAGCTTGATGGCCCCACGGCAGTCAAGTTCATCACGGACATCTCTGTTCGATATGGCGTCCCCCGCAGCATCATCACCGAGAACGGCACTAACTTCACCAAGGGCACTCTGGCGCTCTACTGCTCCAAGGTAGGCATTCGGTTCGACTTGGCGTCAATGGCACATGCCCAGTCCAACGACCAGGTGGAGAGGGCCAACGGCCTGATCCTCGCCGGCATCAAGCCAAGACTGGTGGCACCACTTGTCAGGTCAGCCGGCTGCTGGATCGAAGAACTACCGTTGTGCTATGGAGTCTCCGCACCACGCCCAACCGGTCAACCGGCTTCACTCTGTTCTTTCTTGTATACGGGTCCGAGGCCATTATTCCCTATGGATATCGAGTTCGACTCGCCTCGGGTCACCCTGTACACAGAAACGGAGGCAAAGGAGGCAAGAGAAGACGGTGTTGATATCCTCGAAGAGGCAAGGGACTTGGCCTTGAGCCGGACGTCCATCTATCAATAGAAGCTGAGATACTACCACAACAAGAAGATCAAGCCTCTCTCTTTCACAGAGGGAGACTTGTTTCTCAGAAAATCCAGCACACCACCGGCCAACACAAGCTCTCATCCCCATGGGAGGGACCCTTCATCATCAGTAGGGCATTGCACAACAACGTATACTACTTGATCAATGCCCAGAAGCCAAGGAAGTGCAAGAGGGACAACTCCGGCAAGGAGACAGAACGTCCATGGAATGCGGCGTTGCTTCGCCCGTTCTATTGCTAGAAGGCAAGTATCAAACATGGAAAGAGCATGCCATATGTATCTTTCTCCCTCTTCAGGGGTTTCTAATGAATGCAATGAAAAGAGCATGCCTTATGCTTCTTTTTAAGTTCATATCTAGAGTGCTCACTCTATGAAGCCCCTTGCTGGCTCTAATAAGCTCGGGGGCTCGCTAGCCGCCCGGACACCATCCTTATGTTGTAGAAAAACACATAGTGTACGCCGGACCGATCCCTGGCCACCTCGTAACAGCTATAGACCGGCTCCTCGCTGTCCGGCTAGCAAGGCGACGCCAGGTAAGGCCGGATGCATGCAAATTTAGACTACAAAAAGGTTGCCGTCTCGGGTTGGCTTGATCTATTTGACGATCTCATTCTAGCCGGCCTCTGCTGGTTTATGTCTGAATCTTTAAGTCTTGATGGCTTCGAAGAATCTAAGTCTTATATTCTCAAAGTCAGAAACCTCGACCCAGTCACAGACCGGCTCCCGGCTATCGGGCTGGCGGGGTGGAAACTTGGGGGTTACATGAATTGGAGAAAAAAGAAGTCAAACAGGAATCAAAAGATAAAGATATAAAACGACACACATGGCAATACGAATATAATGTTGAATTCGTACATTCAAAATGCATTGGCCCACGACCGAAGTTCATTACACTCCCCAGTGGGTGGAACTGTTGGACTGGCAAGACAATTTCAGATAACAAAAAGAAAAAATAGGATCGACCAAGGGGTTGCGGCCTCATCGGTTGCCTCGGCTGCTGCTCCTGAAGTGGTGGCTTCACCATCGCCGGCTTCTCCCAAGGCGGTGGCGCCGTCTCCTCCGCGAGGGCCCCCGGCTCCGTCCGCACCAGAGTTGGCGTACGCCGCGCTGCTGGAGGCGGCAGCATTCTCCACCTCATGGGCCGCCTTGTCGGAGCTGCCATCGGCGTCATAGGGCTCAAGGCCATGCAGATCTTTACGGATCACATTGTCGCCTTCGCCCCGCTCCAAATTGAGCTCATCCCACGCGGCGTAGGAGGCGATGTCGCTGGCCCTCACGCGTAGCACCTCCTCCATGGCCTGCAGCTCCACCTCCAAGTCGTCGCGCTGAGTGACGAGCTTGCCCAAGTCCAGGTTTCGGTACCAGGACTTGGCCAAGCGCAGGGCCATGTAGGCTCCAGCACGCGCAGCCGAAGCGCGCCAGGCGTCAAGACGGCCCTCGCCAGCCGCAAACCAGCGGGAGAGCCGGCTCATCGACGCCGGCTCCACGCCATCCAGCCACAAGGCCGCAACCATCGACAAACCCGCGATCTGGAGCTGAGCCACGGACTCACCCAGGACGCGCAGGCGGGCCCTGAGGCCCACTCATATCTCCTCCACGCTCCAGCCGGAGGTAGCGTCTAACTCCTGCCCTGCCGCGCGGCGCTCCTCACGGCTCACGTCGACGGCCATGTCGGCCGTGTCCTGTGTCTCAGGGAAGAGGCCTGAGATAGGGGAGGGGGCGCAAAAAAGAGTAAGAAGAGGAGACGGCGAAGGGAGACTCACGGTGGAAGGCGCTATCAGTCTCATGGGCGCTCTCCATTGCCTCGAGCTCCCGCACCTTGCTCGCTTGAGTGAGGCGGGCGACTTCGTCCTCGAGGGCCGCTGCCATGTCCAAGGCCTTGGCCAGCTGCGTCTGCTTCTAGACCAGGCCGTCCTCCTTCTCCTAAAAGGCAGCATCCTTGAGTTTCATCTCCCCGAGATGAAGCGTCTCAAGACGTTCCACGTCGGTAGTATGGGAGGCGTCCTTCTCCTGCAGAGAGGCGCGCAGCTGCTCTAGCTCGGCCCGGCTGGCCGCCTCGAGCTCCTTCTTCTCCGTCTGGAGAAGAGTCGGCTTCTCCTGGAGCCGGTCGGCCGCGTCACGCAGGGCGTCCCGCTCCACGACAATCTCGCCCAGCCAGACTTGAAGCTCGGCAACCTGGCCATCAGCCGCCTGGTTTTGACCTTCAGCCTGTTGTAGGCTTGCACCTGGGCATCATAAAGATCCTACAAAGCAAGGAAAAAGCAGAAGTAAGATTCGGCCTGGTTAAATCATAACCAACCCGATTCTCGGGGGCTACACCTAGTGGGTGAGCTAGCGCGCCCCCACTAAAGAAGCAAAGCAAGAAAAGAAGCTCAAAGAGATTCGGACCGACCGATGCTCGGCCGGCCCGACTTTTGTGGGCTGCACCCAGTGGGTGCGCTCACGCGCCCCCACTGATTCAAGAAGAAGAAAAGAAAAAACCGAAGACAGAGATGAGGCACTTACCCTGGTGCGCTCCTCCAAGCGCTCCAGATCGCTGCTCACCACGCGGGCCGCGTGTTCCACCTTGAACCGGCTGCTCGCAAACATCGACACCAGCTCCGGGGTGCCGTGGAGCGCGGTGCCTGCGGGCAACTTCGAGCGCTCAAGGTTAGCCGCTTGCGAGGCCTTCATGGGCCGGCTCCCGACTCTAGGACCGGCTCCTGGAGTAGCCGGACCACAGTTGGAGACGACGATGGTGCCGTCTCCCAGCCTGCGCCGCCTCCTCAGCAGGAGGTCGATGGGTCGTGTCCGGCGCGTCCATGTTCACCCCTGGCGCATCTAGAGCCACGTCTGGTGCGTCCAGGATCAATTCCGGCACGTTGGGCGCCGCTTCGGCCCTAAGTGAATCAGGGATCACCTCAAGATCCACCGGCGCAGAAGCGTCCGGCTCAGAGGGATGGGCCTCCTTGGTCCTCAGGGCGCGCCTCGGGGCCGCCTCGCTAGCTGCCTCCTCCATGCGAGCATGCGTGGAGGGGTCATGTCTAGCCTTCGTACGGTTCTCCGCTGGGCTGGGGCGAGACTGGCCCTCGACCGTCTTCCCCGCGGCCGCATCCCACCGGCGTTTGGACTGCAGCTCGAGCTCGTTCTGGGCAGCGTCAACCGCTGTCCAGCCGGCTCATTCGGCTGTGGAGGCGGTGTCTTCCTCCACGTCTTCCGCATCCCTGGTGGGCGATGTTTTGAGGAACTAAGCTTCACACAAGACAAAATAAAAAGAAGGGAGAGGAACCCTTACCCCGTGACGATGGGCACCTGCCTCCTGCCGCCACCATGGCGCTTCTTAGCGCCACCTGCTCGTGCTCCGGCTGGAGGACCCGTCGCCGGGTGCTTAGGAGCCGGCCTGGAAACTGTGGCACCCTTGCTCTTCTTCCTGGCTGCCTCGGCCCCATGACACCGTCCGCGTGTCACAGGCGGGCTGGCGACCTCCTCCACCCCGTCGGAGTCTTCCTCGAAGGCTGCATCAGATAGGGAGGAGGGAGTCTCGTCACCGTCCGTCCAATCTACGATGGAGGGCCGCAGATGCTCACGAGACGGCTCCGCCCCTTCTCACTCCAGCGCATTCATCGAGCCTTCGGGGGAGGCAGAGCGGGACTCGATCATGCCCTCGTCATCGATCTCCGACGCGTCAGACATCGCCACATCTGGGGCAGGCGGGTTGAGTGCTGCCTGCAGCTTCTCGAACACCTGTGTGAAGGAGTTGACGGTCGGCTCAACAAGGCGGCCGGTCACGAGACAAATAGTAAGAACAGAACAAGGAAGCATGCTTACCACTGGAGGCAGACGGGACCTGCAGTAGGGGATCATCCCCCTCGTCCAATTCCCACTATCGTCCATGCGGGTGGTGGAAATGAGGTTCACCTACCGCGCCACCGCGCTGGGGGTGAATCTCTTGGTGGAGGTACGGCAGGGGTCATGTCGGCCGCTCATCTCGCAGACCAGATGGGGCCGCCTCTGCAGCGGCAGTATCCTGCGAGTAACCATGGTGGTAAGCAGGTCGCGGCCAAGGAGGACGCGATCCAGCATGATGTCGAGGTGGGCGCCTATCTGCGCCACCTCGGGCATCGGCTTCGGGAACTTAGCCCCCCCAGTTCAACTTCGTTGGAGGATTGATGTTGAATGGGGGCATGTTGAGGGCATCGTGTGCAGGGTCGGCATTCTTCACATAGAAGAAGGCCTTCTGCCACTGCTTGATGGACTCCTACAGCGGCTTCTACGGGAAGCCAGACTTTGAGCGATGATGCACCAGTGCGGCTCCGCATGGCGTCATCGGGCGTGGCCCGGTGTGCTTCTCCAACGCGGCCTTGTCCATCGCAATGGACTGCTGCTTGAAGAAAAACAGGCTTCACCAGAGATCGAGGCGGGGCTCGATCCCAAGGAATCCCTCGGACAAGACTACGAAGGCCGATAGCTGCAAGATGGCGTTTGGCGCCAGGTGGTGCGGCTGCAGGCCGAAAAAGTGGAGCCATTCAGAGAAGAAGGGGCTAGCCGGGAACCCAAAGCCCGTGTAGAAGTGCTCGTCGAAAACGACGATCTCTCCCTCTGCCGGTGTTGGGGCTGTCTCGGCGCCAGGGATCCGCACCAACACCTGGGAAGCCGGGGGCAACATCTGGCAATGGCGGAGCGCCTCGATGTGGCCTTCGCAGATCTCACTGCCCATCCAGGATCCCTGCGATGAGGTCTTCTTCGAGGAGGAGCCGCCGGCCATGACTGCAGGCGGCGACTGCTCGGGAAGGCTGGTGGCTCAACGGCGACGAAGAAGAAGAAGACGAAGAGGGCGGGCTCTTTCTCTCTGGGCTCAGGGAGGAATAGGGCGTCGATGCGAGGCAAGAAGGGGGCGAGTGGCCTCCTCGGAACCCCCGCATCCCATTTAAACCCCACGAAGCGTCGTGGGGAGGGAATCCGGTGCGCGCGGAGCCACACTAACCCCATGTATCATGGGCGGTAACGCTTCACGAAACCCAATCGTCGCGGAGTAAATCCGCAGAGGATCTTCCACGCGGAGGCCGAGGGGGCATAGTGGTGGGACCCAGGGCCCAGGCTCGGTCCCGTCACCAGTAATAACCATCATTATGACAGGCGGGGCCTGATGCGTGGTGCGCTCTGCGTGGCCTACGATGAAGCCGAGGCGTCGCTTCGAAGCCAGCCGGTTTCGGAGCCGGCGTTCCCTACCGTGGATGGTGGAAGGAAAACAAAGACAAAAAATCAAGCTGATGAGGCCACCCGCCCGCAGGCGGCGGGCCTCTCCAGCTTCGGGGACTACTGCCGGGGTGATAACCCCGGGGTCGGCTCATCGAGCCTGCTCCTTCATCTCCTTCCCAAAAGGTATGGCCAAGTACAATTCTCCAAGGCCCAAGTCCTGTGGCCAGCTAGGCTGCACCTACCGGCTGGAGGACGGGACAGCCAACTCTCTGGCCGGCCAGGCATCACTTGCTGGCTAGAGGCAAGACGGTTACCTCTTCCTGAACGCCTAGGTCAAGCCAGCCGGCTAGGAACGAGGCGGTCGTGCCCAAGCTGGCTAGCCAAGCAGGCTAGTCGGCAGGGGATCTCAAGTCACATCAGATCATAGGTCATGACGAGACCCTACGATTAAAGGTGGCTACGCGTTAGCAAAGGTACTGGATTGGAGTGCACGGTAGCTAGTACATCATGCGTTCCATGCTTGTACCAACCCCGCCCCCAGCGCCCTCCGTTGCCACTTCGGTTCTCATCGACTTTAGCCTACCTATGGCATATGTTGTGAGTATTCACCGACAGGTAGCTAGTGCAAGACTTGCCGCACCACATTCTGACTCTATTTCAGAACCTTTCTCCTTGTCATATTCCTCAGATTCTTCTTCAGAATCCATTTCGTTGCCAATGAGTGTCTGAGCCTTTCTAAAACTGGTCTTGTTGTGCAATGAGGACTTTGAAGATGAGGATTTTGAAGATTTCTTCTTTTTCTTCGATTCATCAAAACTTTCATCCTTGTATTTCTTTGTCCTTGATTCTTTCACCCAGCGAGAACAATCAGCAATATAGTGACCAAATTTCTTGCATTTGTGGCAAGTTCTTTTCTTGTTGTCCTTAGATGAAGATTCTGATTTCCTCATATCTTTTCTTGAAAATTTTCCAAACTGGCCACGTTTTGTGAACTTCTGGAATTTCGTCACGAACATAGCAAGTTCCTGTTCTAGTTCTTTAGGGTCACCAAAACTGCAATCGGATTCTTCTTCTTCAGATGTGGAAATAGCCTTAGCCATCAGCGCACGAGTTCTTGAGTAGCTTGGTCCATACAAATCTCTCTTTTCTTCTTGTTGGAATTCATGAGTATTGAGTCTCTCAAGTATATCAGCAGGATCAAGCATCTTGTAGTCTCTTCGTTCTTGGATCATGAGAACCAATGTGTCAAATGATGGATCAAGAGATCGTAACAGTTTTTTCACAACTTCATGGTTAGTGATGTCTCTAGCTCCCAGTGCTTGTAGTTCATTTGAGATGTCAATGAGGCGATCAAAGGTATCATGGAAACTTTCACTGTCAAGCCTCTCGAAGTGATTGAAGAGATTGCGAAGAACATTGACACGAGAGTCACACTGTGTTGAGACTCCCTCATTGACTTTGGACAGCCTATCCCACACAAGCTTAGTTGTGCCCAAAGCACTCACTCTGCCATACTGACCTTTGCTCAGGTGGCCACAGATGATATTCTTTGCTTGCGAGTCCAGTTGCTTGAACTTCTTCACATCGACGTCACATATAGTAGCAGTGATGTAGGGAATACCATTTTCCATAATATACCAGACATCCTTGTCAGTTGCTTGAAGATGCATTTGCATCTTTGTTTTCCAGTAGGGGAAGTCGTTTCCTTTGAAGGTAGGACATCCTGCAGTAACCTTGATCATACGTGCATTGACATAACTAAAACTCCAAGCGGTTAAACGAAAATCACACAGAACAAGGGAGTATCTTGCTCTAATACCAATTGAAAATGTGTTATACCGACTAGAGGGTGGTGAATAGGCGATATTTACAATTACAACACTAAGGAAATTCCTCGTGAGGAAAGTCCTCAGTCATGAACTGAGTGCAGCAGGAATAGAACCATATTAGGAGCACAAAAACGTCTACTGCTAAGTACTCAGCGAGATTTCAGAGATTCGGTTTGCACAGGTCACAAGTATAGGACAAGGAGGTGAAGAGTAACTTAGGTGAAGAATTTGAGGGTGAAGAAATTCATAGAAAGTCTTCAGTCAAATTCATCAAAGAGTACAGATGAAAGTCTTCAACCTACAATTGAGGAAATGAGAGAGTTGAAGAAATAGAACCAGTAGCTTGATGAAGACAGTTGTTTATGACCCAGTTCCAACTGCGGTGACAGTTGTGCATCTGGTTTGGAGAGGCTTGTTATTGAAACCAAAGGACACATGGTCCCGCGACAGACAGTCCCTACCGTATTATCCATGAGCTAAGGACACACAGTCCTTGCTCAACACTCATGGTAAGTCCTCAGGGCAGACTTCCAAACCCTCACAAACTCGGTCACCTAGCCATCTACAATTGACTATTTGATGCTCTATACCATGACGCCTAGCCGTCTGGAGGATGCACAGTCCTCAAAGGTAACAAGCATCGATTCCACACAGGAATAACTTCTCCAGTGATTCTCAATCACTTGGGTTTTTTTTTTGGGTTTGGTGTTTGGGGTATTTCCTCACTTGATGATTTTCTCTCGAAGACTTTCAGGAATTTGGGTTGCTCTAAATGACTAGTGTTAGTTTCTCCCGGAGCAGCCAACCGCCTAGTGGTTGTGGGGGCGGCAATTTATAGCCTGGGAGCATCCCGACATGATTTGACATAAATGCCCTTTAATAATATGACTGTTGGGTGGATAAGATCTGTGACAGGTGGCGCATGGCGCGGAAACGGTCGGGAACTTTCAACTGTGAAAGTCCTCATGTCTCTCATATTCCTCACTTTGAGGCTTTGGTAGTGTTGGATTTTGGGCTCCGCAAAACCCTAAAGATTCGAACTCTAGGGCGTGTACGAAGATCTCCCGCGGGCTCGCCTTACCTAATTCGCTACTCGCTGGAGATGGCAGGGAACACACTCGATGGTGAGGGAGACACGGAACACGATAGTTTAACCAGGTTCAGGCCGCTGAGATGTGTAATACCCCACACCTGCTTTGGTGGATTACCTCTCGTGGAGGTTGGTGGATGAACTAGTACAGTGCTCGAGGGCCTCCATAGGCTGGGCGGCCTTTGTGTGATGCTGGTGGGCGAATGAATGAATCTCCCCCTCTACGAAGTAACCTATCCTCTATATATAGCGGTAGCCCCGGTTCTCTTCCCTTATCGCATGGGCGGGAAGGGATCCCACAACGACCGATTTCAAAGGGGACAAGGGAACATGCTTCCCCTGTCCGAAAGTAGTCTTCGTCTGCAAAGTGGATGTGAGCGCATCAGTGACGGGTCCAAGGATGACGTTCGTCCTGCTGGCGGGCGGTGGTGGCCTTGTTGCACCAGAATGGAAACCTTTTGGAGATGCCTTAGAGACCCGCATGCGTCCTCACCCCCCTCTGCACTAAAGGGGAAACTGCACCATCATGTTGTCTGTTGATTGCTTGTCCTTCCCCCGCGTCATCCTTGACTCCTAATGTCGGGTCTCGCCTTGGAATATCCGCTGCTCCGGAGGGGTCTTGAGGAGGCCCCTTGCGGGTCTTGATGTTGTTCCTCCTTGCGAGGTCAGGCCCCTCGCGAGGTCCTTTCCTTGAGTGGTGCCGGGCCTGTTGGTTTCTGATTGATGAAGTGGGCCAACCATGGGCCGTAGGCAGGCAGGTCTGGCTACCCCTAATACGTCTCCGTCGTATCTACTTTTCCGAACACTTTTGCCCTTGTTTTGGACTCTAACTTGCATGATTTGAATGGAACTAACCCGGACTAACGCTGTTTTCAGCAGAATTGCCATGGTGTTGTTTCTGTGCAGAAATAAAAGTTCTCGGAATGACCTAAAAATTTACGGAGATTTTTTCTGGAATTAATGAAAAATACCTGCGCAAAGATCCACCGGAGGAGGTGAACCAGTGGGCCACAAGCCCACAGGCCGCGGCCACCCCCCCTCGCCGCGTCGTGAGGACTTGTGGGGCCCACGTGGCACCACCGCCTCCAAACTCAGCTCTATTTATTCCGTCTCGCCCGGAAAAAAATCAGAGAGAAGGATTCATCGCGTTTTATGATATGGAGGCGCCGCCACCTCCTATTCTTCATCTGAAGGACAGATCTGGAGTCCGTTTTGGGCTCCGGAGAGGGGAAATCGTCGCCATTGTCATCATCAACCTTCCTCCATCGCCAATTCCATGATGCTCTTCATCGTTCGTGAGTAATCTCATCGTAGGCTTGCTGGACGGTGATGAGTTGGATGAGATCTATCATGTAATCGAGTTAGTTTTGACGGGGATTGATCCCTAGTATCCACTATGTTTGGAGATTGATGTTGCTACTACTTGGCTATGCTTAATGCTTGTCACTAGGGCCCGAGTGCCATGATTTCAGATCTAAACATATTATGTTGTCGCCAATATATTTGTGTTTTAGATCCTATTGTGCAAGTTGTAGTCACCTACTATGTGTTATGACCCGGCAACCCCGGAGTGACAATAGCTGGAACCACTCCCGGAGATGACCATAGTATGAGGAGTTCATGTATTCACCACGTGTTAATGCGTTGGTCTGGTTCTTTATTAAAAGGAGAACCTTAATATCCCGTAGTTTCCATTAGGACTCCGCTGCCACGGGAGGGATGGACAATAGATGTCATGCAAGTTCTTTTCCCTAAGCACGTATGACTACATACGGAATACATGCCTACATTAGATTGACGAACGAGAGCTGGTTACTTATCTCTCTGTGTTATAGCTATTACATGATGAATCACATCCGGCATACTCATCCATCACCGATCCACTGCCTACGAGTTTACTACTGGTCCTTGTTGCGTTACTTTGTTGTTATTGCTGTTACTGTTGCTGCTGTTACTGTGTTGCTACTGTTGTTACTCTGCTGCTAATGTTGTTCCTTGCTACTTGCTACTGCTGTCACTACTACTGTTACTTGCTACTTGGCTGTTACTTGCTGCAATACTTTACTGGCGCCATTGATACAACAAGTTAGGAATAGTCTGCCGTCAACAGACCTGTTTCTCGCACCGTTGCTATCATACCACTTTGCTACTGATACTTTGCTTGCAGACACTAATCGTTCAGGTGTGGTTGAATTGACAACTCAGCTGCTAATACTTGAGAATATTCTTTCGCTTCCCCTTGTGGCGAATCAATAAATTTGGGTTGAATACTCTACCCTCGAAAACTATTGCGATCCCCTACACTTGTGGGTTATCAAGACCTTTTTCTGGCGCCGTTGTCGGGGAGGCACAACTATATTCTCTGAGTAACTTGGGATTGACGTCTGCTGATCACTATGAGGAATCTGAAAGATCCAAGAACTGAAATCTTGCCTTCCACTACAAGGACAGGTAAGGAACTGCCATCTAGCTCTGCACTTGATTCACCTTCAGTTTTGAGTAAGTTTGCGACATCACCTCCTGCTAGAAATCATGATATGTCGCCTATGCCTGATGATGCTATGCTTGATACTATGCCTGATGATGTTGTGCTTGATACTACTATGCTTGATGATGCTACTTCTGCTGCCCATGATGCTTATGATGATGCTATGCTAGGCCCACGATCACGACCAAGTGCCTCTAGTCCTCGGGGTACGTCACGGACAACTGGCCTTGGTATCCTCCGAAGCATCTATATCTAGGGTACATGTACCTGTGGGTGGTTGTATCGATCCGTGAGCCACAAGGACTCAGCAATCTCATGACCTTGCTATTGAATGTCATTAATTATTAGGTGACGATAGGGTATGTGTTTGAGTTTGCAGCAACCTAAGCATTTATGGTGGCTAGCTTACGTTGAATACGAAATAAAAATATGGTGGTCTTCGCATGATGTTCATTAACTAAGAATAATCACTAAGTGATCCTGAACACCTACTTACGTCAGTCGTAACCCCACCATGTTCTCGATAAGAGAAGGAACTCTGAAGGAGATAGTCACAGTTACACACACAGTTGGCAGGTTTTAATTAAGTTACTTCAAGTTATCTAGAACCGGATGTTAACAAAGTTTCCATGTTTGTCACATAACCGCGGGCATGACTTTTCGAAAGATTTAACCCTGCAGGGGTGCTCCAACTAATCGATCACAAATTACCAAAGACCGCATAGAAATCCTCGATCACGAAATTCGCGATCTCGTCGAATTCCTTAGTGGAAAACCTCAACTCTAAGAAGACCCAAAGTCTGACCAGAATCCCAATGCACAAGATATATCGTTAAGGTAAGATAAGTCCAGCAAGACCACCCAACGTGTCGACTAACCCGATAAGAGCCGCGTATATCTTTCGCAGGACACGACAGATGGAACTAGCTACGGGGAAAACCAATCCTCGAGTTTCCTCACGGTGGCCCCGCAGGCAGTCCGTTTTTTACCAACACTCATTAGGAGCATTGGCCCGAGCATGATTAAGTTCCTCAGGGTAGCCATTCCGTATGCTTTTTTATTAAGTGGTTACCAATTAACACTAAAGTTGGGTCTAGCCACACAAGCCTTAATGCTAAACGATTTACCAAGGGGGTACCCATAACAACCCCGAACGTGTTAGGAGCGATCAATTATGAAATGAAATACCGATAGCTGAAACTAAGGCAGCAAAAGCGGAACAAATCACCTAGCAAAAGGTCGGGCTTCCGCCTTTTACCAAGTATATAGGTGCATTAATTAAGTAGCATTTAAGTAAGAGGATAATCAAATTGCCCATGTTATCACATGGACCAGCTTGCACCTTCAACTAGCAACACTAATGAAATGGTTGAGCAAGCCTAACTTAGCCAAACAAGATTTACTAGGAGGGGAAGTGTTAGAGGTTTCATGGCAATGTTTCATGGCCTGTATATCAGGTGGTGGTAAGCGGAGAATAATGATGGAAACGAATCTGCATAACAAATCTAGAAACGGTGTCAAGGTCACGATCATCTTGCCTATGAGATATTCAGACTGGAACTGCTCTTGATCTTCCTGAACGTACTCAACAGAATCCGTGAACTCGTTCCCGGCTCCCGATGCTACCCAAAAGAACAGAACAACCAATAAACACTAGCAAATGAAAGGAAGCATGCCATTCCTACATTAGTCATCTTTCATCCATTACTTGAGTTATTACTATTCTGGACAGAACCCCAAGTTATCTTATTTATACTTGCATGAACATGGCAAGAATGGATGCAACACGTGAATACGGTGCAAAAGCATATAAAGAACATCGCGAACTGAGTTACGTAGCTCTTAGAAACTACAAAACAAGTTACGAGGGCTATGAAGATATAACAGCAAAATACCAGTTGCTATGGGCATTCACTTGGCATTCCAAGGTTTCCACTTGAGCAAGCATCACATTCCAGGTGGAATAGAGCTGAAGAACATACAAATCCATCAAGCATAGCTCACACAAAGCCCAAAACATTATAGCACACAATCTGTCCACATCCAGCATATTACCACTTTACTTACATGAATTAAGTAGCTACAGCCCACCTGAAGGCACAAAATTAAACTGATATGTAGAGGAACACAAATGCTAGCAATCACTAGTACACTTCTTGGGCTAAAACCCCACAGAAAACTTAATAGCAATAGATCTAGAGGGCATGAAAATAATAGCAGAGACTCAGACTTAGTGAAATTCTCAGATTTTCACTTTCTGCCATTTTAAACAAAGTGTCAACTTTGATAGGAAACAAACTACGATGCATAGTCCTATGAAAATACTAGAGGCATCAAGAGATAGAGGGGTTCAACCGCTACATTTCATTCCATTAATGCAACCAACAAAGATCAACACACTCACAGAAACCATGCTCATAACAGGGGAAGAAACGAATGGTTCCCACACTTAGAATTATTTCTAGCTACCCAACAACAATATCCCCCCCCCCTTGAAAAAAGCATGGATCCACTAATTCACAAGAGTAACATGCTAGACAAAAATACCAGTCCTTAGTAAACATAAAATCTAGAACTTTCATGTTTGCACAAACTTCATAGCATTCATAGGATTAATCCAACAAAAAAGACAAAATGTCACCTCACCACAAAATGACAGTTTTGCAAACTTGCTCAAAAGTGAAATCCAATGACACCATTCGATTCCTTGGGTTTTTCTACCCCATTTCCATATGCCAGACTCCTATACTTGCATCTATAAAACTACACAAAATAGCAAAGGAACATACACTCAAAATCCTATTTGACTTATATGTCACATCATCACCCAAAAATGGCAGTGTCACTTTTGCAAACTTGCTCAAAAGAGAAATCCAATGACACCATTGGATTCCTTGGGTTTTTCTACCCCATTTCCATATGTCAGACTCCTATACTTGCATGTATAAAACTACACAAAATAGCAAAGGAAAATAAACTCAAAATCCTATTTGACTTATATGTCACATCAACACCCAAAAATGGCAGTGTCCATATATGGACATACTCCAAATATGAATATCCACACACAAATTAATAACATATTAATAAAAACAATATGACAGGGGTGTCCCACTGACATAGACACTAGGGCCCCCTAGAGTGTGACAGGTGGGGCCAAGGGCCCACTGTCAAGGTCTCATTCACTGAAAAAAAATGCGGTTTTATAGCACCTGGGGGTGGGATCGAACCCGGGCTTGCTCGGTGGAGGCGTGGCTCTGTTGCTGCTAATTTTTTTTAATATTGCATTTTTTTATTCATTTCGAAAAATAATGCGAAATTTTGAAAAATTACAAAAATATAGCTGCCTCGGCTTAGGCGTGGCCGACAAGGACTAATCGGCCTAGCCAAGACCAATTAGTCCCAGTCGGCCTTCGCTAGTCCAACAGGCCTGTCAGCCTGCAGGTGGGTGGATGACGGGACTAATCGGCCTTGGCTAGACCAATTAGTTCCTATCGGCCCAGCCAAGACCAATAAGTCCCTGACAGGACTAATTGGTCTTGGCTAAGCCAAAAGGTGCATGGAAATTTTATTTTTCAACCTTAGCTATTTTCCCGGCTCTATTTCCCGCCCATATTCCCCCAATCTTTCCCGCCATTTCGTTCCCTCCTCCGTTGCCGCCGATATTTCCACGTCTCCATTCCCGGCAAATTTTGCGCACCACCTTTCCTCCCAAATTTTCCCCGTTTCTTTTCCCGCCACCTTTCCCGCCAAATTTTGACCCTCTTATTTCCCGCCAAAACTTTCTCGCCTCATTTCCCTCCTAGTAGATACTATGTCATTCCAATGTACATGTGTACCAATAATATATGTGTAAAAAATAATACATGAAGTATATGAATAAACAGTTTTATGTCTGGTGTTTAACAATTCTCTTTTATCTCGGTTTGTCTGAATTTTCGTTCATGGTTTCTTCTGTTGTAGATATTTATGGATTTTAAATTCAGTTTTCCGTAAATTTTCAGAACTGTGTGGAGGTTCTTGATTTATGTCCATGTACCATCTCAATGTCACCAAAATGACTGAATCTGGAGCAGTCTGTTGGTCATCGAGGGTGGGTTTTTGAAACAGAGACTTTACCTTGTACTTGTAGTATCTACTTTTCTTTGTATGTTTAAGAAACATGGAGCATCTACTTTTAGCATTGTGTTTTACTTCCATAAGATAAGAAGCTTCTGCCCTCACGCTTTTTTAGTTCGTTTTCATTTGCAGACTCGTGCATTTTTGGATGTATTAAGTGTGTGAGTTCGCATGAAAACGAAGACAAAAATGTCTGCTACAGTTCATCCTATTCCCCGTGGAAGCAAATTTAAATGGTGGTTTTCATATTAACAACTAAAGACTTCCCCTAGAAACAAGTTTAATAGCTAAAGATTACAGACGTTAGTGTTGCATATGGGATATAACGCGGTTTGTGACTGCTCACAATTTGTTTCTTTGTTCTAAATGCCCATCATTCACACCAATGAATTTTATACTACATACATTTGTTATTCTGTACCAGCTTCAGTTCCTCGGCGCAAAAATTCCAATTTTTCAGGAAAAAAACAGTATGTATAAAATCTACACTTATTTCTTCGTACTTCCATTTTTTACCTTCTGGGCATCCTGTAACCACAAAAGATGCAGGCGTGGTCACACTCAAAGGGCTCCCGAGTCACCTCTTCCGAGGGCTTGGACTGGTCGGCCTTGAGCTTCTCCACTTTGCTTGCAAACACAGCCTCGGTGGGCATGGTTGAGTTGATACAGTTTGCTTCATCAAAATAAAGAAACGTAAGCTCAAATGGAAGCTTCAGATAAGTCTACATGCACTGATGGTGAACAGATCTTTCTAACTTTGCCTCCAGATATATCTTACAAACAAATATGATCTCATATTAACCATCAGGTGCCTTTTTTCACTATGCAAATGAATTAGCACTCCCTGGAAATAGATGATACTCGCTCGGTTGTTAAATATATGTATTTTTAGATATCCTAGTACGGACTATATACGAATGTATATAGACATATTTTAGAGTATAGATTCATTCGTTTTGCGTCGTATGTAGTTTATAGTATAATCTCTAAAAGACTTATATTTAGGAACGAAGGGAACGAAATGGCGGGAAAGATTGGGGGAATAAGGGCGGGAAACAGAGCCGGGAAAATAGCTAAGGTTGAAAAAAAATTCCACGCACCTATTGGCTTAGCCAAGACCAATTAGTCCTGTCAGGGACTTATTGGTCTTGGATAGGCCGACAGGAACTAATTGGCCTAGCCAAGGCCGATTAGTCCCTGTCATCCACCCACCTGCAGGCTGACAGGCATGTCGGCCTAGCCAAGGCCGACTGGGACTAATTGGTCTTGGCTAGGCCGATTAGTCCCTGTTGGCCACGCCTAAGCCAAGGCAGCTATATTTTTGTAATTTTTCAAACTTTCGCATTATTTTTTGAAATGAATAAAAAAATGCAATATTAAAAAAATTAGCTCTGTTGCCACTGGTCTACGGCTCAATTGTTGCACTAAGGGGTGCTCTAGGGTATGTAACACCTAAAAATTGGCAAGCTTTACCTGCAGCCACTAGTGCAACTCTGGCGAGGGCTGCGCGATGCAGGGCGCCGGCACAGCGAGGCGACGCGGCACACGCTGTGGCTGATACACTACCGTCAGCTGCTGCTGCTGCTGATGCGGCGATGCAGCTTCTGTTGCAAAGAACTGCTGCTGCTAACTACAGGATGCTTGGTGGCGACGGAGCGACAACAAACTATGATGGCGCACGGCGAGCTACGCGTGGCTACGAGGGTATCAGAGGGGGGGTGCTCACCTCCCTTACCATGCGTGCGGGGACGATGATGCGATGGCGATGCGGCTCGGGCCGGAGGCACGAAGAAGAGACCGAAGCAGGGGACAACGACGATGTCGCGCTGCGCTCGGCCTTGGCGTCCCTTCTCCATGGAAATGGAGTCGGACGGGGTCGGCGAAGCTGTGGCGGCTACGAGGACGGTGATCGGCGATGTTAGGCCACCAGCAAGCACCAGTAAGGGTCGGCCATGGCGATATCGATGAGGCTTCTCCTTGACTGTGCGAGAGGGAGGTAGGGGCAAAAATTGATCGGGGGAGGGCTAGGGCACCGGAGCATGATTTATAGGGGCTAGGGCGCCTTGGTGGCCGTCAAATCACAAAGAGGGGTACGTGGCTCTGGCAGATGGTCATCCGTACATAGGAAGAAGAAGAACAGGAGCGCTCGGCCTCTATTGGGCTGCGGGATACCTCGGCTGGGTTGCTGGGCCGCGCAGAGGAGGGAGCAGACCCAGGTAAGCCTCTCTTTCTTAAATAAATAACACCCTCTATTTTATTTCCAATCTCACAAACATCTAAAATGCACACAGAGAAAATACAAACTCGTGTGCGAAAATAAAAATACTGTGGCTTTACAATATTATGCACTATTTTGGAAAAATGACTTGGCATTTTTCTATAGCAACAAAATATCACCCAAAACATTTACTTCAAACTGTTTTCAAGGTTTTGAAGGAATAAAAGCAATTCACACCAGAATTAACTTCACCACAATCCAACCAGAATATTTCGGGAAGATGCAACATTTTTGTTTGGCCAAAATCAGTAAATTTAACACTGCACCAAAATAAAATAAGATGAGGGTTTTCCTTAGTTGGAGAAACCAAGGTTTTGCAAGTTTGAAAACCCACATGGTAGTGCTTACTCAACAATTGCACACACCTCACCACAACCACTCACATGGCACTTGAACACACATTATGCAACACAAATGACATGATGCTTATGATGCCATGATGCAACAAAGGATGGAAGCAAAACCTATATTATTTCAAACACAACATGCCAAATTGGAAGGTTTCCATACAAGGAAAGATATTACAAGAGGGGCAAGGTATTGCATTGGGGCTCTTACAACTCTCCCACACTACAAGAGAATCTCGACCCGAGATCTAGGACTAGAAGAACTCTGGGAATTCAGAACGGAGGTGGTCCTCACGCTCCCAAGTGGCTTATTTTTCGGAATGATGTGACAACTTCACTTTGAGGAACTTGATTGACTTATTGCAGGTCTTGTGCTCAGTCTCTTCAAGGATTTCTACTCGATGCTCATGGTAGGACAGGTTGGACTGGAGATCGATATCTGGGAGGTCAATTGTGCGCTCGGGAGTCTTGAAGCATCTCTGGAGCCGAGAGACATGAAACACATCATGCACATTGGAGAAGTTGGATGGAAGCTGCAACTGATATGCGAGATCACCTCTCTTGCCAACAACTTTGAAAGGACCAACAAAGCAAGGTGCAAGCTTTCCTTTGATGTTTGAAGCATTGCGTGCCCTTTATTGGAGACACTTTGACATACACAAAATCATCAAGCTGAAAAGTCATATCACGGTGCTTTCTATCGTAGTAGCTCTTCTGACGGGACTGAGCTGCTTTGAGATTGTCCCGAATGACACGTCACATTTCTTCTGCTTCCGCAATCATGTCATTCCCAAGAATCTGACGCTCACCAGTCATAGACCAGTTGTGCGGGGTATGACACTTCCTGCCATATAGAATCTCGAATGGAGCCTTGCCTGAGATTGCTTGAAAGGTGTTGTTGTATGAGAATTCAGTAAACGATAGTCAATCCTCCCACTTCAAGCCAAAAGAAATCACACGCCTCTAAGCTTATCTTCAAGGATTTGATTGACTCTCTCAACTTGACCACTTTTCTGAGGATGGAAAGTTGTACTGAACCGGATCTTAGTACCCATCGCAGTCTGAAAGGAATCCCAGAACTTGGAAGTAAATATGCTTCCATGAATGGAAGAAATTAGCATTGGAACACCGTGTAAAGAGACTATCCTCGACGTATACAACTCTGCAAGCTGAGCTGCCGATATAGATTCTTTGACCGGGATGAAATGGGCAACTTTGGTTAACTTTTCGATGATGACAAATATGGCATCATTTCCCCTCTTGGACTTCCGATACCAGTGATAAAATTCATCTCCACATGATCGAATTTCCACTCAGGTATAGGCAAAGGATGGAGGCGACCTTCTCGATGTTGATGCTTCACCTTCACTCCACGACACATGTCAAACTCGTCCACAAACTGAGCGATTTCACGTTTCATGCGAGTCCACCAGAAGGTCAACTTCAGATCTTGATACATTTTGGAGCTACCTGGATGTATCGAGAGGAGGTAATTATGGGCTTCATCCATGATAACTTTCCCGACCTCTCCTTTCGGAACGATAAGGCAGTCCTTGAAGAACAAGGTATCTCTATCATCAACATGCAAGCACTTATATTTCGGAATTCTCTTTGCCAAGCCAATCTTCACTTTCTTCACCATCGCATCAAGAAGTTGAGCTTGGTGGACTTGATCTTCCAAGGTAGGAGAAATCTGGAGATTAGCAAGAAATCCCTGAGGTACTGTCTAAAGGTTGAGCTTCTTTAAAGATTCACAAAGATCAGGCTGGAGAGGCTTCAGAATGAGACTATTGCAGTAAGTCTTTCTGCTCAAAGCATCTGGAATGAAATTTGGTTTGCTTGGAGTAAAGTCAATGCTTGGATTATAATCTTGGATCATTTCCACCCAATGAGTTTGCCAAAGATTGATACTAGGTTGGGCGAAGATGTATTTGAGACTCTTGTGATTAGTGTAGACTTCTACCTGTCTTCCCAACAAGAGGTGTCTCCAAGTCATCCAAGCTTGGACCACTGCCGCCAACTCAAGATCATGAGTGGGGTAATTCTTCTCACTTGGCTTTAAATTGTCTCGAGGTATAAGCTACCACTTTCTTCTCTTGCATCAGAACTGCACCAAGACCTTGGAGAGAGGCATCACAGAACACTTGATAAGGCTTGGAATCATTAGGAGGAATCAAGACCGGAGTTGAGGTGATCTTCTCTTTGAGTGTATCGTAAGCCAATTAACACTCTAGAGACCAGACATACTTAACACTCTTCTGAAGAAGGTTGGACAGAGGCTTAGCAATCTTTTTGAAGTTTCAATGAACCTTCTGGAATAGCAAGCCCGAGAAAGCTTTGAAGCTGCTTCACATCCCGAGGAGGTTCCCACTCAACAAAGCCTGCACCTTTGTAGGATCAACTTTGATGCCCTCGGTAGAGATGATGTGCCCATGGTACACAACTTCCTTCAACCAGAATTCACATTTGGAAAACTTATCATAGAACTTATGCTCTATTAGCTTTTCAAGCACCAGCCGGAGATGTTCTTCATGCTCTTCCTCAGTTTCAGAAAAGATCAGAATGTCATCAAGGTACACCAAGACAAATACATTTTCGAAAGGTGAGAAGATATAATTCATCATCCGAGAGAAAGTCGGAGGAGCATTGGCGAGACCAAAAGACATCAGTGTGTACTCATAAGAGCCAAAGCTTGTCCTGAAGGTAGTCTTGGGAATATCTTCTTCGCGAATGCGGATCTGATGATAGCCCATCCGGAGATCAAGCTTAGAGAAAATCTTGGCCCCTTTGAATTGATCGAACAATTCATTGATGTTGGGAAGTCGATACTTGTTTCTGATTGTCTGCTCAATGGACGGTAATCGATACAGAGTCGGTCCATGCCATCCTTCTTCTTGACAAACAGAACACACAACCCCAGGGAGAAGAACTTCGTCTGATCAGACCCACACGTTCTTGCTCATCAGGCTGCTTCTTCAACTCTTTAACCTCTCTGGGACCAAGTTTATACGAACGCTTGCAGAACGGTTCAGTTCCACGTTCAAGTTCAATTACAAACTCAACTAGCCGGTGCAGAGGCATTCCTGGCAATTCTTCTGGAAAGACATCTTCATACTCACAGACCACTTGAACTTGAGAAATGGGAGAGATTTCACCCTTCTCTTTGAGGGAAAAGAGACGGATCGTGTCATCTAGAGCAGCGAAAATGATCACGTCCTCCGAAGGGAGAGTCAACTTGACTTCTTTGGCTTCACAATCGACAAATACCCTGTTCCTCGCCAGGAATTCCATGCCAAGGACCACATCAATATCCGACTTGCCAAGGATAATTGGAGAAGCCACAAAGGAATAGTTGCCCAGCTTGATAGAGACATTCGGAACGAACAAAATGGAACTGAGACGTTTGCCCGGAGACACAACTTGCAATGCCTTTGGTAAAAACTCGGTTGAAAAATTATTGTCCGATGCAAAGGGAAATGACATAAAAGTATGCGATGCACGTGTGTCAAATAAAACCTTTGCCGGAATAGAATTAACCAAGAGATTACCCATGATCACATCTGAGGAGTTATGTGCTTCAGCTGCATTCATCATGTTCACCCTTGCTGACCTGGGATTAAACTTCACCATTGCATTGCTTGGAGGCCTGATTGGAGGAGGAGGCGGAAGACGCCGCTGGTTGGTGCACTTGTTAGAGTAATGCCCTTCTGACCACACTTGTGACAAGTCACCTCTGATAGTGGACGGAATTGCACTTGAGGACTCCCTTGCTTCTGTTGTTGATACTTCTCCTGGAAAGCTGGGTTGGGTGGGTGGGAAGAACCACGACCACCAGACTGCTCGAACTATAGAGGTTGTCGAGGAGGAGGAGAAACCCAGTATTTTTGTTGCTTCAGAACCACCTAAGTTGAGGAAGAGGAACTGGAGTCTCTGAAATGCTTCCTTGAGTTCTCAACTTTGAGTAAGGCCGACTCAGCCCTGAGAGCCAAATTGTAGAACTGGTCGAACTCAGTGGGATCGTGCAAGGCAAGGGCTAGGTGCAAGTCTTCCTTCAAACCAACACGGAACTGATAAATCTTGCTCTTCTGGTCTGGAATGTCTTGCTTAGCATAATGAGCCAGATCCTGGAACTCCACATTGTAGTTGTACACATACAAACTCCCTTGCTTCAAGCGCCTGAATTTCTCACACATCTCTTCCACAAAACTTGCTGGAATATAGTGAGCCATGAAATCCCTGCAGAAATCATCCCAGGTGATCACTCCGTCGCCCGTGGAATCTTTCAATTGCTACCACCATTCCGCTGCCTGCCCCTTGAGCTGGAATGTTTCAAACTTGACAAAGTCCTCTGGTCTGACACTACTCCACTCAAAGTGCTTGTTCATGTCACGGATCCAGTCATCCGCATCGAATTTCCGGTCACAGGAGGTTAAGGACTTCGGCTGGTTTGCTAGGAATTGATTCAGGGATGCAAACTGCTCACCGCCATTGTTGAAATTACCCTGGTGCCCTTGGTTCCTCTCTTGCAACAACTGGAGCAACATCTGAGTGTTTGCATTGGTTTCCACCATCAGGCCTTGCCATGCCTCATGAGGAGGAGGCGGAGGGGGTGGTGGAGGGTTTGACTTCTCACCCTCACGACCTGGATTCTGGCGAGTTGGTGGAGCCATCGTTGAGACGAACAATAACATTAGACGAGAGATGATTTTTTTTCAAAGATGAAGCTGATTCAATGGACATAAATATCTAATGAAGAATTCTTAGAAACTTCACTCGAACAAAAATTAGTAAGAATGCTTCCACAAATTAATGTCGACAACACCTGATTCAAAGCCACTTGCAATTGTCAAGTATGAGATAGGATTGCTCGGAACAAATATATATTCCCAACATACAGCTGATGAAAGAATACCAAGGTTACTAATGGAATTCCCCCCTAAGAACTTCCAAAATTTCTGGTCATGCAAACGGGTGCACGGATATAAGGAGAAAGTCATCACTCAACTCCTAGCATCTAACCCGTCCAGTGTATCACATCCGTCAACACATAACCAGAATCTCGGAACCTCATCTATCTCAGACCCACGTAATCACAACGATACTAAGTATGGCGATACATCTGGACCTATCTGCACCTGTACTAGGGAACCCAGAATCCTCTCGCCACTATTAGTATTGAAGCAATTTCGAACATCCTCCGTCGTGAGATACTAAGAAATATGAACGATAACGATGTGCTCAAGAATCCCCTGGAGCTCAATTGCCCGGAAGAAATCAAGTCAGACATGAGGTACCAACACAAAACTCCGTCACATCCGCATCATATAGATTCCAAAATACCCGCGTGATCCTAAATTTTTTTGAGCGAGAAGAGGAGTAGAAATAAAATTTCCTAAGTCATGAAGCTCACCAGAGCATAGAAGAGGAGAAAGAAAACTAACCTACTTTCCAATATAACTAAGACTCAAAACATTTCTTCACTAGACTCGACTTGGCCAAGTTCGATCTACCAAAAGCTCCTATGGTCGTAAGGCTCTGATTACCAACTTGTAACGTCTAAGATGCGGCATTTTCCTTATTTGGGGTGAGGCTTCAAAAGGGGAAAGGGTCGCATCTAAGCGTTTCACAAGCAAGATAAACATTGCAATACATAATAGATGCAAGAGTATTAAGATTCGGCTTACACTCGCCGCAGCTAAATTACAATTCCACACAATCATTCATTATTCAGATAGAAAAGAGGGTCCATCTACGGACAATATAAACGACAAAAGCTAATGCTATCTCGCCTTTCTAGGCCCATGATCACGACCAAATGCATCTAGTCGTTGCGGCACGTCACGTACAGCCGGCCATTGTCCTCGTCCAACTCCCACTTCAGCTGGGTTTCCTCATAAGCATTTGTATCTGGGTACCTATACCTGTGGATGGTCGTAGTAATCCGTGAGCCATAAGGACTCAACAATTTCATGACCTTGGTACCGAATCTAACTAAATTATTAGGTGAGCATGGGGTATGTGTTTGAGTTTGCAACAACCTAAGCGTTTATGGTGGCTAGCTTACGTTGAACAAGAAATAAAGATATGATGGTCTACGCATGACGTTATTTAACTAAGAATAATCACTAGGTGATCCTAAACACCTACCTACGTCAGACATAACCCCACCATGTTCTCGATCAGAGAAGGAACTCTGAAGGAGACAGTCACGGTTACGCACAGAGTTGGAAGGGTTTAATTAATTTACTTCAAGTTATCTAGAACTGGATGTTAACAAAGTTTCTATATTTGCCACATAACCGTGGGCACGGCTTTTCGAAAGATTTAACCCTACATGGGTTCTCCAACTAATCCATCACAAATAACCACAGGCCGCATAGAAATCCTCGATCACGAAACTCCCGATCTCGTCGGATTCCTTAGTGGAAAACCTGAACTCTGAGAAGACGCAAAGTATCACCGGAATCCCAATGCACAAGATATATCATTAAGGTAAGACATGTGCAGCAAGACCACCCGACGTGTTGACGAACCCGATAAGAGCCGCGTATCTCGTTCTTAGGACACGGCGGATGGAACTAGCTATGGGGAAAACCAATCCTCGAGTTTCCTCGCGGTGGCCCCGCTTGCACTCCTTTTTGGACGAACACTCATGAGGAGCACTGGCCCGGGGTTGATTAAGTTCTTGGGGGTAGTTATTCCCTATGTTTTCTATTAAGTGGTTAACAATTGACACCAAAGTTGGGTCTTGTGAGACAAGCCTTAACGCTAAACGATTTACCAAGGTGTCCTCATAACAACTCGGAACGTCTTAGGAGCGCTCAATTATGGAATAAAACACCGGTAGCCGAAACTAAGGCGACAAAAGCAGAACAAATCACCTAGCAAAAGGCAGGGCCTTCTAACTTTCACCAAGTATATAGTTGCATTAATTAAGAAGCATGTAAGTAAGATGATAATCAAATCACCCATATTATCACATGGACCAGCTTGCACCTGCAACTAGCAACGCTAATGAAATGATTGAGCAAGCCTAACTTAGCCAAACAATATTTGCTAGGAGGGGAAGTGTTAGAGGTTTCATGGCAATGTTTGATGTCCCATATAAATTATGCATAACAAAGCTAGAAACGGTGTCAAGGTCATGATCATCTTGCTTGTGAGATCTTCAGACTAGAACGACTCTTGATCTTCTTGAACGTACTCAACATAATCCTTGAACTCATTCTCGGCTCCCGATGCAACCCAAAAAAATTGCAACCAATAAACACGAGAAAATGACAGTGCTACAAGAAATATGATGCATGTGTGTCCTGAAGGGAAGCATGGCATTCCTACATTAGTCATCTTTCATGCATTACTTGAGTTATTACTATTCTAGACAGAACCACAAGTTATCTTATTTATACTCGCATGAACATGGCAGGAATGGATGCAACACGTGAAGACGGTGCAAAAGCATATAAAGAACGTCGCGAAACGAGTTACATAGCTCTCGGAAACTACAAAACAAGTTACGAGGGCTACAAAGATATAACAACAAAATACCAATTGCTATGGGCATCCACTTGGCATTCCAAGGTTTCCACTCGAACAAGCATCAAATTCCAGGTGGAATAGAGGTGAAGAACACACAAATCCATCAAGCATAGCTCACACAAAGCCCAAAACATTATAACACACAATTTGTCCACATCCAGCATATTACCACTTTACTCACAGGAATTAAGTAGCTACAGCCCACCTTAAGGCACAAAATTTAACGAGTTGTACAAGAACACAAATGCTAGCAATCACTAGTACACTGCTTGGGCTAAAACCCCACAGAAAAATTAATATGAACAGATCTACAGGGCATGAAAATAATTGGAGAAACTCACACTTTGTGAGATTCTAACATTTTCACTTTTTGCCATTTTCAACAAAGTGTCAATTTTGACAAGGAACTAAACTACGGTGCCAAATCCTATGAACAGACTGGAGGCATCAAGAGGTAGAGGAGTTTAACCACTCCATTTCATGCCATTGGTGCAACTAACAAAGATCAACACACTCATGGAAACCATACTCGCAGCAGGGGAAGAAACTAATGGTTCCCACACTTAGAATTATTCTAGCTACCCAACAACAATATTTTCACCCCTTGAAAACAGCAAAGGATCCACTAATTCACAAGAGTAACAGGCTAGAAAAAATTCCGGGCCTTAGTAAACGTAAAAATCTAGAACTTTCATGTTGGCACCAACTTCATAGCATGCATAGGATTAATCCTACAAAAATGACAAAATGTCATCTCACCAAAAACTGACAGTTTTGCAAACTTGCTCAAAAGTGAAATCCAATGACACCAATGGATTCCTTGGATTTTTCCCATTTCCATATATCACAGTCCTATACTTGCATGTATAAAACTACACAAAACAGCAAGGAAAATACAAACAAAATGCTATTTGACTTATATATCACATCAACACCCAAAACAGCATATGCCAAAAATGGCAGTGTCCATATCTGGACATATTGCAAATATGGAATATCCACACAAAAATTAATAACACATTACGAAAAACAATATGATAGGGGTCCCGTTGGCATAGACCCCTGGGCACCCTAGAGTATGACATGTGGGGCCAAGGACCCACTTTTAGGGTCTCATTCACCAAAGCAAAATGAGGTTTTATATTGCCCGGGGGTGGGATCGAACCCGGGAATGCTAGGTGGAGGCGTGGCTCTGTTGCCACTAGGTTGCGAGTCGGTTGTTGCTTTTAGGGGGGCTCTAGTGTAGGTAACACCTCAAAATGGGCCAGCTTTACATGCAGCCACCGGTGCAACTCCGGCGAGGGCTGCGCAATGCACAGCGCCGACACGGCGACTCGACGCGGCGCGCGCTGCGGCTGATGTACTACCGCCAACTGTTGCTGCTGCAACCTACTGCTGCTGCTGATGCAGCGATACAGCTGCTGGTGCAAAAACTGATGCAGTTGCTAACTATAGGATGTGCGGCGACGACGGAGCGACGACAGACTACGGCGACGCACGGAGAGCTAAGTGCGTCTACGAGGGGGTCAGAGGGGGGGTGCTCACCTCCCTTACCACGCGCGCGGGGACGACAATGCGATGGCGAGGCGGCTCGGGCCGGAGGCGCGAAGGAGAGACCTGTGAGTTAATCACGTTGCCCTGTACACATAGGATTAGGAAAAAGCCAAACCGAGTCTTAGTAGTATTTGGATACCTAGTCCTAGTCTATTTTCATAGTCCCTTTTGGATGTGTATAAAAGGCACCCTAGGGGTGGTGCTTGTAACACCAGAAAAACGAAAAGGAATACAAAGTAAACATGCTCGATACGAGCCTGCGGCCACCGATTCGTTTGCTTCGCTGAGTTTCGTCGATACATTTCGAGCTGCCGACGTAAGTACGCGTGCATGTACTAGCTAGACCACGCATCAATCATCCATCAACCTACTAGCTTGCTATCTACACTGTGTGTACAACTTTGGTGGTGATTTGATCTACGGTTCAAAAGCCAACAATTGGTATCTAGAGCCTCGACGATCTACGATATACGGTGATGGACATCGATGCTGAGTCGGTCAAGTCCGCCAAGGCGAACAAGAACGGCGACAAGGTGAAGAAGGGAAGCAAGTCAGCGACCAGTGGATGGGGAACGAGCGGCGTCAATATCCAGGCGCATCGCAACATCCCCATCCTGTACCCGATGCTCACCGATGCCAACTATGGCATGTGGGCGGTGAAGACGAAGATTATTCTCCGAACCCTCCGAGTGTGGCAGGAAATCACGGACGACGACGTCGATGACGAGTCCGACGAAGGTTCCATGGCCGCCATAACCTAGTCCGTGCCGGATTCCGTGCTGATGACATGGGCGAAGTTCGAGACGGCAAGAGAGGCTTGGAACGCACTCACGAAGATGAGGATCGGAGAAGATCGCGTCACCAAGGCTCGGGAACAAGTGTTGAAGCGCCAATTTCACAAGTTGCAGATAGAGGAAACTGAATCGGTGAACCACTACACCATGCGTCCTACTACTTTGGTGGGAGAGATCCGCGCGCTTGGTGCAAACCTCGATGAGACGGAGATTGTGGAGAAATTTTTCAGTTCGCTGACTGACAAATTCACGTACATCATTGGCATGCTCGAGCAGCTTTACGACATCGACGACATGACCGTAACAGATGCGATTGGACACCTGCGGACATGGGAAGAGAATGCCCGTGACTGTCGGAAAGGCAAAGGAGGAGGTAGTGACCAACTCATGTACTCGCGCGCATATTGTCAAAGGCTCAAGCAACGTGAAGCATGACGGACAAACCGGAAAATGCAAAGGAAAAGGCAAGCCGCAAGGTCGTGGTAAGGCAGACCAATCTAAAGGGCGGAAGCCACGGAACTTGGATTTATTCGAGGTTAAGTGCTATAACTGCAACGAGATGGGTCACTTTGCAAAGGATTGTCCGAAGCCTAACAAGCAGGAGATCAAGGCAAATTTGGCAAAGCAGGAAGACGAAGGTCGAGGTCTTCTGATGGCCGAAGTTTGTGATCTCGCTGAAACGGTGGTTGTGAAACCAAGCCGGAAGGTTCTACTTCATGAGAAGAAAGTGACACCAAAGTTATCCGGTGATCAGAACGTGTCATGGTATCTCGACACGGGTGCCAGTAACCACATGACGGGGTGCAAGGAGAAATTCCTCAAGCTGGAATACAATGTTGAAGGCTCGGTCAAGTTCGGTGATGGTTCAAATGTGGAGATTTGTGGGTAAGGATCTGTCCTCTTCGAGGATCTCACAGGCGAACATCGCATACTCACCGGAGTGTACTACATACCACGGCTTCGCAACAACATCATCTCTATCGGGAAGCTTGACGAGAATGAATGCAAGGTGGATATCGAGAACGGAGTGATGACGATCTTCGACAACCTCCGAAACATGCTAACCCGTGTTAGTCGCACACGGAACATGCTCTATATCCTCAACCTTGATCAATCTCAACCGGAGTGCTGGCTCGCCAAGAGTGATGATGATTCGTGATTATGGCATGCTAGATTTGGACATGTTAACTTCTAGGCCTTGAAGAAGATGTCAAAGATGGAGATGGTATCCGGGATGCCAGTTATCGACCATGTTGATCGAGTATGTGACGGGTGCTTGGTTGGAAAACAACACCGCAGGCCATTCCCTGCTCAGTCTACCTATCATGCAAGTGATGCACTCGAGCTGCTCCATGGTGATCTATGTGGCCCTATCACCCCGGCAACTCACGGAGGAAAGAAGTACTTCTTCCTTGTGGTAGATGACTACTCGAGATATATGTGGGTCGTTCTCCTACGATCTAAAGATGAGGCGTTTGAAGCATTCAAGAAGCTAAAGGCTGCAACGGAGATGGAACACAAGTTGAAGGTTCGCGCTCTACGGACAGATCGCGACGGAGAGTTTACGTCGAATGAGTTCAACGACTACTGCGAGAAGATTGGCATAAAAAGGTTCCTCACGGCACCTTATACGCCACAGCATAACGGGGTCGTTGAAAGGCGCAATCGAACCGTCGTTGACATGGCAAGGAGTTTACTCAAGAGCAAGAACCTGCCAGGGACCTTCTGGGGAGAAGCTGTTTCGACGGCAATCTATCTTCTCAATCGGGATCCAACGAAGGCGGTGATCGACAAGACTCCGTATGAAGTAATATATGGACGTAAGCCAAATGTGTGTCATCTACAGACGTTCGGGTGCGTGGCGCATGTGAAGACGGCGGAGCCGCACCTCCCAAAGCTTGCCGATCGTAGCACCAAGATGGTGTTCATCGGATACGAGAGGAGTTCCGGCACCAAGGCACACCGCTTCTACGATCCACAAACCAAGCGTCTACGGATTTCGTGCAATGTCGTGTTTGAAGAAAACCAAGCGTGGAATTGGAGAGCCGCAGCCGACGATGCTCCAAACGGTAACATATTCACGGTTGAATTTCCAACTAATGATGATGCAGGGCAGGATGTCCAGGTGATTGGCAAGATGCCCAACCAATGTGACCACAATGGTAGTGATCATCATGGCGCCAACACCGACGACGACGCGCATAGTTCGCAAGGAGATAGCGACAACGCCGCGCACGACACATGCGGAGATCTCGACGACAACATCGACAACGAGGCCCATAAAGATGATGGTCAGGGTCACGACAATGCGGATGTTGATGACACGCTCGGGACTCAGCCTCTTCCTCAAGTGCATCAACATCGACACAATTTGTGTCACCTCCTTTGCAAGCTACAACGGACTACTCAGGGCCTCATCGCTACAAGACGTTCAAGAAAGTCTACAAGTACACCGGACTATGTCTGTTCAGAGTTGAGGAGCCGGCGAACTTCATAGAGGCGAGGAAAAGTCCTAGCTGGACGCAAGCCATGGATGAGGAGATGAAGGCGATTGAGAGCAATGGCACGTGGACTTTGGTAACCCGAACTCCAAACCAAAAGACGATAGGTTTGAAGTGGGTTTACAAGTTAAAGAAGGACACAGAGGGTGCCGTTGTGAAGTACAAGGCAAGACTCGTTGGAAAGAGCTACGCACAACGTCAAGGAGTTGACCATGATGAGGTGTTTGCACCGGTTGCTCGACTCGAGACAGTGAGAGTGCTCCTAGCTTTGGAACCACAAAAGGATTGGAAGGTTCATTATATGGATGTTAAATCCACTTTCCTCAACGGCGATCACACAGAAGAAGTGTACGTAGAACAACCCCTCAGCTATGAGAAGAAAGACGAACAAGTGGAAGTTGACAAGCTCAAAAAGACACTTTACGGGCTGATGCAAGCGCCAAGAACTTGGAATTCAAACTTAGACCAAAGTATGGTCACGCTCAGGTTCAAAAGATGTGCCCTCGATGATCCGAAGAAAAGTCTACAAAGCACCAAAAAATAGGTGAAGATTGAAGACACGACCAAAAAGGAGTGTCGTCATCAAGCTACGGACGAGCCGACGACAGTAAAGACGGTCCATGAAATGCTGCAAGGGACGACAAAGGCCATGTCGATGATAACAGTTATGAGAAGCAGCAATCGTGTTTGGGACCGAGGTCGAAAATAAAGACATCGTGATTAGGGGATGAATGTGAGTTAATCACGTTGCCCTGTACACATAGGATTAGGAAAAAGCCAAACCGAGTCTTAGTAGTATTAGGATACCTAGTCCTAGTCTATATTCATAGTCCTTTATGGATGTGTATAAAAGGCATCCTAGGAGTGGTGCTTGTAACACCAAAAAAAGAAAAGCAATACAAAGTAAACAGGCTCGATACGAACGTGCGGCCACCGATTCGTTTGCTTCGGTGAGTTTCATCGATACGTTTCGAGCTGCCGACGTAAGTACGCGTGCATGTACTGGCTAGACCATGCATCAATCATCCATCAACCTACTATCTTGCTAGCTTGCTAGCTACACTGCGTGTACAACTTTGGTGGTGATTTGATCTACGGTTCAAAAGTCAACAAGACCGAAGGAGGGGTCAAAAGTCAACAAGACCGAAGGAGGGGACGACGATGATAAAGCGCTACACTCGGCCTTGGCGTCCCTTCTCCGTGGAAACGGAGCCGGACGGGGTCGGCAAAGCTGTGGTGGCTACGAGGACGACGATCGGTGATGCTAGGCCGTCAGGAATCACTTGCATGGGCCGACCATGGCGACGGCGACAAGGCTTCTCCTCGACGGCGTGAGAGGGAGGTAGGGGCATAAATGGATTTGGGCGAGGGCTAGGGCACCGGAGCACGATTTATAGGGGCTGGGGCACCCTGGTGGCCGTCAAATCACCGAGAGGGACACATGGCTCTGGCGGATTGTCGTTCGTACAGAGGAAGAAGAAGCATATGAGCGCTCGACCTCTACTAGGCTGCGAGGCAGCTGAGCTATGTTGATGGGTCGCGCTGAGGAGGGAGCAGGTCCGAGTAAGCCTCTCTCTCTCTCTTAAAGAAAGAACACCCTGTGTTTTATTTCCAACCTCACAAACATCTAAGGCCCTATTTGGAACGTCGTTTCAACCTTAAATTCGCTTGTAAAAAATACAGATCAAGTGTCGTCGTTTTTGTTTTCACCTGCAAATCACTATCAGCCAATAACTTACATGCGGAAGAAAAATACACCGGTAATTATTTACATCTATTCCAAGCGCGACCTAAAATGCACACACAGAAAATACAAAGGGGTTTTGCAAAAATAAAAATACTGTGGCCTCACAATATTATACACTATTTTAGAAAAAAAGACTTGGCATTTTTCTATAGCAACAAAATATCACCCAATCCATTTACTTGAAACTGTTTTGCAAGGTTTTGAAGGCACAAAAGCAATTCACATCAGAATTAACTTCACCACAATCCAACCAGAATATTTGGGGAAGATGCAACATTTTTATTTGGCCAAAAACAATAACTTTTAACACTGCACCAAAATAAAATAAGATGAGGGTTTTCCTTAGTTGGAGAAACCAAGGTTTTGCATGTTTGAAAAACCACCGGCTAGTGCTTACTCAACAATGGCACACATCTCACCACAACCACTCACATGGCACTTGAACACACATTATGCAACACAAACGACATGATGCTTATGATGCCATGATGCAACAAAGGATGGAAGCAAAACCTATGTTGTTTCAAACACAACATGCCAAATTGGAAGGTTTCCATACAAGGAAAGATATTACAAGAGGGGGGAAGGTATTGCATTGGGATTTTTATAGAGTGGCAGCTGTCGATGGAGTTTGGGTTGAATATGTGAAATGTTGCTCAAAAATGGAGGAGGGCGCGAGTGGGGCGGGGAGGGTTAAGAAAGAGCATCAGGCGCTTTGCGGAAAGGCCTATGCAAACTGTTTCATATAATAACCCGTGTGCACAAGCAACATAAATTCTTTTGAAACTAAAACGTGACAACTTTAAAATGTAGGCCTGACATCACCGTTTTGTCTCGAATTTTTTCCAACGGTACGCACCTACCGTTGTTTCCTAGTATTGAGTTTGTGCCACGTTTCATGTATCGTTTGATATGTTTCAACCAATTTCCTATTTATTGAATGTTTAGTGCATATAAATCAAATCCCAACTGCAACTACAAGTGGGCGCTCGCAAAGAAGGCATTAAAATCATTTTTGTGTCACTTTGTGTGTTTTCATTCATTGTCCAAGGAACGAAAAGAATTTTCAAAACTTCCAGCTGTGAGATATGTCTACCTACATAAGGCATGTTGGTAATTTAATTACACGAAATGTAGATGGATTCAGAAAATCACGAAAATCGGTGTGTCATCATGGCGTGATCTCGAGACCCCGTGTTTTTGGTAAACTTTGGCATAAGTTACGATGATCGCTCTATGAAAACCATAACATATCACTAGAAGGATCATAGTTCCAAAGGAAGAATTGGCAAATTGAATTCCAATCAATCTTGTCTTCATCACCTCTCCTCCCATTTTTCCTACGGTAGGCAATCATCATTATATGCCAGGTTTGATTTTCTGGCGCATTTCTGGGCTCGTTCGTTGTATTTAAGTCATTTTTAGCTTTCATGGGGCATTTAGTGCATATAAATCAAATACCAACTACAACTACGTGTGTTGATGAGAGGTATAAGGACTATCGTTCGATCTCGGTGCAACCTACGTTGCAGACATACGATCTATGTGGTTTGGGTTTGGCCAATCAGAACGCACTACTCACTTTGCGCACATTAGGTGTCATCAGCCACGGTTTGGGAAGAAACAATGTGCTATTTGTTTATGAACGACAATCATATTTTCATTTCAAATGAATACGTGACTTCATCATTTTGCCCCGAATTATTTTCATCGGTACACACTCTCCTTTTAACACATGTATTGATTTTCTGTCGCATTTCATGACTCTGTTGCTAATTTTAAGGCATCTTTTCACCAAGACAAGGCTTGTTTGTTATTTAATTGGAGGAAATACAGATGTACTTCGAAAATCAGGAAAATGGGTGTGTCACCCTGGAATGATGATACCCCGTGAAAAAATGATAATGTCTTGTCGAAGTTGTGATGGCCGTCCCTTTGAAAACCAAGGCATCTCAGAAGAAGGGTGATACGTCTACAACATATATATAATTTTTTATTGTTCCATGCTATTGTGTTATTATTTTAGGATACTTTTTGAGTTAATTATTTACAAATCTTACATTCTTAAAAAGTTGATCCCAATTCTCTTGACATGCAGGCTATCCACCTCAGCTCCACGTGCAATTATTCCATCTCACTACTAATGCCACATCAGCAGACTTATCTCGACATGCAATTATTCCATCTCAGCACTAATACCACATCAACAGACTTTTGAAACAATTATGTATGTCAGTTCAGCAATAAACAACATGCACTATAGACAGCCATCTGATTCCAGGCAATCTCGCTGAACCATGTTTCCTAGCCGCGCATCATCCTGGTCGTGTCATATGCCCATATGACTCACGGTCTTCAAATATGGCGGCTCATCTTATAAAACTAATGCACGCATCCTAAAAGACAGGAGGGATTACCTTTATTTACCTACCCGCGCAGTATCTGGATCGGGTCAACGCGGCGGCTGGAGCGGCTGAGGGCGATGCGGCGGCTCAAGCCCCGCCTCGTCGCCGGAGAGAGATTGAGACGCGGATTTCGGGTCGGTCGCATGGATCGGCGCCGACGGTGGCCGCGCCGAGGGCCTCGTGGGCAACCACCACTACGTCGCGCCCGAGGTTGTGTCCGGCGGCGACTACGGCGAGAAGACGGACGTGTGGAGCGCGGGCGTTGTCATGTATGTGCTGCTCTCCGGCGGCGCGCTCCCCTTCGGCGGCGAGACGGCGAAGGATGTGCTCTCGGCTGTGATGCGGGGCTGGGTGCCGCATCGACGGCAGATCCCCCAACCCGTGAGGGCTGTGAGTCAATGCTTATAAAACATGACTAATCCACACATACTCGTACATGCTACAAATAGAGCATGCACGTGAACTCTTCCGCTGCCACGACGTGCTGACAACGAGCTCGGCGAAAGCTCGGCGAGGATGCCAGGCCCCTCTCCCTCTCCCGCTCTCCGACGCGACAGGCGTGAGGCAGTGACCTTGCAGCGCAGGCGCCTGCCGAGTCAGCACGAAACGAGCGGCTTTCAGCCGACGCATGCATGCGCGCGCGCCTTTCTCCTCGGTCCATGCGAAAATTCGTCTCTTCTTGGCGAGCTCGCCGCGATGCGCGTGGTCACCGCGCTCCATTCGTGTCCGCGACCGACGGCCGTTGTCGTGGCGGAGCTCGCCTCCATTCCATTCGCGGAGTAGTCGAGTGGTCGGCGTACAGCCCGCGTCTACCTCCTGTACTAAGTATGCGCACTTTTCGTCCTCTCGTATCCCGGAGGATATCGAGACGGCGACGTGGCGAGCTCGCCGTGCGTGCGTGCACCTCTTACATCTTTGATTTGATCTTGAGAAAGCATACAACATTTAGCATGTGTTGATTGTTTCCCTTAATCTGCTTAATCAGTGCAAAGTCTGAACATAAGGATCTGGTGTTTTTAATATTTGCTTTGAGTTCTAACTCTGTCACACTGTCGAACCTCTACAATGCAGCTAGCTATATTGTCCATAGTATTCGCTAAGTCTGATGGAATTCGCTAAGTCACACTGTCGAACCTCTACTATGCACAAGGTGTATATTGTCCATAGTATTCGCTAAGTCTGATAGAATGTTTGTGTGACACCCCGATGCCGACGTTCCAGAAGCTTCCCCTTTTCTTTCTGTTTTCGTCGCGTGTCTATTTTCAGTTGCCGCATCATCATCGCATCATACACATCATCTGCATTGCATCGGTGTCTCCGTTACCGCCCGCTTTTAAAACTTGCATCCGTTAGTAGTTGCCGGTTCCCGTCGTTGTTCGTTCCGAGTCCGACCGCACACGCACGCGCCCGCGGCACCGTCGAAACCCTGTTTTTAAAGTGCGTTTAAAACTCTCTCTGTTCGAGGTGAAACTTGGCACGCGGTCGCGATTAGATATAGCCAGGCCGCCTGTCGAATTTCGTCGCGATCGGAATCCGTCTGGTACCCGAACGGTCGCCCGTAGCGGCACCGTATTCGGTCTACCGTCGGACGTGTGTCGGTGTTTTTAAAACCGTGCCGTGCCGCCCGTTTCCCCTCTCGTCTCCGGATATCTACACAACACGGCCGCGTACCCTTACCCACGTTTGGAATCGTCCGAATCCGACCCCGCGGTTGGTTCCGGATCGCGATTCCGGTTAACCGAGCCCCCTTTTCTTTATAAATACCCCCTCCGCCTTAATTTTTAGACATCCTTCCTCAATTTCCGCACCCCACCAAACCCTAGCCTCTCTCCTCCCACCTGCCTCCCTCCTCCCGCCGCCGGCCCGCTAGGCCCGCGCGCGGCCCGCCCGGCCCGAATCGCGCCGCCGCTCCTCCCGAGCTCGCCCGGAGGCAGCGGATCGACCAGGTTCCGCGGCCTCGCCCCGCCGTCGTGTGTGCCACCGCCGGTCGCCGCCGCATTGGACCTTGTCGGAGACCGGTTCCCCCGCCGCCCAGCACCTTCCGGCCGCCGCCACGACGGGCCTCGCCAGATCCAGGCCGGTGCGCCCGCCGCCAGCTCCTCCCTCGCCCGCCGTCGCCTCCCGGAGCTGCAGACCCGCGGATCCTCGTCGGCTCGTCGCCGTGCCTCTTCTCCGGCGAGCCGCCGCCCGGATCCGTTTCTCCCCGCCGTAGATCCGCCCGTTCCCCGCCTCCTGCGGCCTTTCCCCTCGCCGGATCGGCCCCCTCCTGGAGCCGCCGCCGGCCAGCGCCATGGCCTCGTGCGTGCACGGGAGCACGAGGGCGGTGCTCGTGCTCGCTCGCCAGCACCTGGGCCCCCTCGCGTCCGCGGCCCAGCCGGCTCCCGAGGCCCAGCGCCTCCCTCCCCAGAGGCAGGCCACCTCGGCCGGCCCACCTCCTCGGTCCACTCCACCAGGCCGGCCTACTCTTGGTCCGCAGGTGAGCCCTCTCACCAGCGCCTTGTGCGTGAATTAACTATGTTGCGCCTCCAATTCGGCCTGTTAGGATTTTTGGTTGTTATCGGAATTGTTTTATTCCAGAAATTAGGTATATCTTAGAACGTCCGTAATTTCTAAACCGTAGATCGGAACGACGCGTGTTATATATCGTTTTGGGGTAGCTCCGCGAGTAGAACACGTTTATCGAACATGCATATTTATTTAACGCTGTCTAGAGTGCCTAATGCCTCGTTTTACGTGCTATTTAACTAGGATCCATTCCGTAGTTAATTTCCGTGCTATCCGGATTGCCCGTATGCCATAGATTTTATGTCCATGTTTTAGGGACCATATTTCTACGTATTTTAGAACGGTCACTCGTATTTTTCCGTGTAGGGTTTTGCCGGTAGTTTATTTTCCCGTTTAGAGGTATTATCTCGCATTAATGTGTGGCTTTATTTTGCGTTGCAAACCCCACATATTATATATGTTTTCGGGGTAGAAAAATCCCGTGGATTTTTCTATGCAATTAGTTTTAGCTTTTGAGGAAGTTAGTTCGCGAGATATTTTGTCGTGAAGCCCTTTTGTTTAATTCGTAGAATTTATTCCGTGCCTCGTTTGAATTAGTTGTCAACTAGGGAGTTGATCTTGGGTGTTTTGTTTAGGCCCTGGTATTTTTAGTTGCAATAGAAATGCATGTTTAGGTGTTGTTTGACTGCCGTCAAATTGCGTGAATAGTGCTGTTTTAGAGGAGCTGAAATATTTCTAAGTCTGGAATCTGGTATTATTTTGTTGCTGTCTTGCCTTGCTTGTATCATGTGATCTGTAGCTCTTTTGAGGTTGGCCCAGTGGGGTTAGTTGTTCCCCTTATGTTTCTCTAGCATGCTGTGAAGTTTCATGCCATTTGGAGACCTGTAGCTATAGGTTTTGCTGCTGTCAATATTGCTTCCGACTGAAAACTGCACTTTGACGAGGTGTTATTTTCACTAAGTCTGAAATAGTGCGTGAGATGCCATTTTGTGTCTTCTTTTCCTAGTGCTCCTTGCTGCCATGCTATTAGTTGTTAGTTTTTTGTAGTAGTGCGTCTTGCCCTCTTTCATGCCATGCCTTGCTTGAGCTCATCGGAGTTGTGTAGTCGAAGTTGTGAGGCGTAGAAAGTGCTATGTGGCTGTTCTTGGCAGATTGTAGCGTTTTCTTGTTTTGCTCGTAGTTTTCGAACCGTAGCTCCGATTTGATCGTGTCCTACATGAAACTTGCTTAGAATCTCGTGTAGTTTCATTTTCTCTTGCTGTTTGAATGTGTTGAAGTGCTCGTAGCCGCCGTTGCACACATTTTGCATTCATGCCATCATATCTTGCGGTGCTTGTAACTTTTGATCCGTAGCTCCGTTGGAGATGTGCCCTATGTGTAGATTGCTTGCCTTGACGCGTAGAATCACGTGAACCTATTTGTTTTGCTGTGTAACAACCAATTAAATGCATTAATTCAGATCTGGACAGAATTGTAAATTAACATGTGAGGTCGTCTCGGAGATGCTATAGGACATTTCCGACCTCATTTAAAATGTCTAGGTAGGTAGTTTAATTCCCGCTTCACCTCTTGCATGTTTAACAACATTAACCTTGCCGTGTAAATAATCGGGAGTGAACTAAATAATTAACGTGGAGTTTCGTCAATATGCAACTCGTGCATATTGAACTTCACTTAAAGTGTAGTGTTGATTGTGTGAATTGTCATGCCGTGACTTGCATGTAGTCAGTAGCTCATGCATCATATGTGTCGTGCATCGTGTGGTGTATATCGTGTGTTGATGCGTGTTTCCGGTTTGCTTCGTCTCGATAGAGTTCCGCAAGCGTGTCGGATGTGAGGGCCCGTTCGACTACGTCGGTTCGTCTGCTTCACGGAGGCATTCTTCTTCCAAGCGGGACCTCATGCAAGATGATCATTTCCCCAGATACCATTACTATCATTGCCATGCTAGTTTTACCGTCTCTACCGTGATGTCTCGTTGCCTACCACATGTTAAATGTCAGCCTCTCAACAATGCCATGAAACCTTCAACCTGTTCAACCTAGCAAACCACTGATTGGCTATGTTACTGCTTGCTTAACCCTGTTGTTAGCGTTGCTAGTTGTAGGTGCAGTTGCTTCCATGTGAAACATGGGTTCCTTGTCATATCACCATATCAATGCTATTTAATTTAACAGACCTATATACTTGGTAAAAGGTGGAAGGCTCGGCCTTTCTAGCCTGGTGTTTTGTTCCACCTTTGCCCCCTTTAGATACCGGCTACCGGTGTTATGTTTCATATTTGAGCGCTCCTAACACGATCGGGGTCGTTATGGGGACCCCCTTGATAATTCGTTTTAGATTAAAGCTGGTCTGGCAAGGCCCAACATTGGTACTACATTTGCCTAAACACCTAATAAAATTGCATAGGGACTTCCCGGGCCCCGAGGATAATTTAATCAACCCCTGGGCCAGTGCTCCTCATGAGTGTTGGTCCAAAACAGAGCAGCTTATTAACGCTACCCGGGGCAACTCGGCGTTTGGCGTGGTAACCATCGCTCATCCGTCGTGTCCTGAGAACGAGGTACGCGACTCCTATCGGGATCGTCGACACGTCGGGCGGCCTTGCTGGATTAGTTTTACCTTTGACGAGATATCTTGTGCATCGGGATTCCGGTGATGCTTTGGGTAATCTCAGAGTTGAGGTTTTCCACTAGGGAATCCGACGAGATCGCGAGCTTCGTGATCGAGGATTTCTATGCGGCTTGTGGTAATTTGTGATGGACTAGTTGGAGCACCCCTGCAGGGTTAAATCTTTCGGAAAGCCGTGCCCGCGGTTATGTGGCAACGTGGAAACTTTGTTTAACACTGGTTCTAGATAACTTGAAGTTAACGTAAATAAAACTTGCCAACTGTGTGCGTAACCGTGACTGTCTCGTTCGTGAGTTCCTTCTCCGATCGAGGACACGGTGGGGTTATGTCTGTCGTAGGGAGGTGTTCAGGATCATTCTTTTGATCATCTGTAGTGACGTCCGTTATGCGTAGATCTTCCCCCTCTTGTTTCTTGTATTCGTAAGTTAGCCACCAAATATATGCTTAGACGCTGCTGCAACCTCACCACTTAACCATGCCTCACCCATTAAGCTTTGCTAGTCTTGATACCTTTGGAAATGAGATTGCTGAGTCCCCTGTGGCTCACAGATTACCACAACACCAGTTGCAGGTACAGGTAAAGGTTACTTGACGCGAGCGCGTTGATTGTTCAATTGGAGTTGCTTCTTCATCTTCTTCTTCTTCATCGATCTAGGATGGGTTCCAGGCCGGCAGCCTGGGATAGCAAGGATGGACGTCGTTCTTCTTTTGTCGTTTGTTTTCGTCCGTAGTCGGACCCTGCTCTTACTTTTGATGATTATGCAATGTACTGATGTGACTCTAATGTAGCTTGTGGCGAGTGTAAGCCAACTCTTTATATATCTCTCCTTTTCAGTACATGTACTTGTAACGATATCCATTCTTGCGACACGACGAGATGCGCTTCTATCCCTGACGAGGCCCCCGTGCCAAATTGAGGATAGGGTCGCATCTTGGGCGTGACAAGTTGGTATCAGAGCAAGGACCGACCTAGGAGCCCCCTTGATTGATCGAAATTGGCCGAGTCGAGTCTAGTGAAAAAACTATTTGAGTCTTAGTTATATATCGGAGAGTAGGATTCTTTTTTCTCCTCTTCTATGCTCTGGTGAGGAATCTTGACGTAATATTTTAATTCTACTCCTCTTCTCATTCAAGAATTTAGGATCACGCGGATATTCTTGCAATCTATATCATGTCGATGTGACGGAGTTCTGTCTTGGTGCCTCCTGTCTGACTTGATCTTCTTCCGGGGAGTTGAGCTCCAGGGGATTCTTGAGCACATCGTTATCATTCAAATTTCATAGTATCTCAGAACGAAGGATGTTCGTAATTTCTTCAATACTAGTAGTGGCGAGATAACCCCGATGTCCCCAGTACTGGTGCAAATTGTTCGGGGGTACTGCCATACTTTGTATCGTTGTGATCACGAGGGTCTGATGTAGATGAAGGTCCGAGATTCTGGTCGTGTGTTGACGGATGTGATACAAGTGACGGTTTAGTATAGGAGTTGTGTGATATTACTCCTTGTATTCGTGTACCAGACTGCATGACCAGATATTTCGGGAATTCATAGGTGGGAATTCAAGTAGCTGCTTATAGGACAATCTTCCAACAAATGCATGATGTTAGGTTGGGGTTTGACATCTAGTGGATTCGTTTGTTCACGGTCGACTTACAGCGGTACACGTTGTGTCTTAAAGAGTCCTTGTAGCTTGCTACGACTCGGGGACGCTTCGTATGTCAGGTGCACTGCCTTGCACTTGATGGCTTCTGTAAATCGTGCCCGTGCGATCCTGTCCACGAAAATATCGGACGAAATCTTTCGCATGAGTTTGTTCTGGCTTGTTTCGTAAGCCACACCCTTTGTTTTGTTGAACTATGGTAATTCAAGTTGCTTCGATGTCAAGTGGTGATTTCAGATCTTTTCCAAGAGGTGTTCTCGTATTTTTTTTCATGAGAGTGCTAATCCTTTTGCTCAATCAATTGTCATATCAATTTCGGCCACCGGAGTCGTCATGTTAATTCTTTTCCAACCGGTGTGTTTCTCTTCAAGTGAATTCGATCCTCTCCAATTTTGTAAGATCGTTCTCTCATTTCATCCGGAGTTCATCTCATCTGTCCCATATCGTCTTTGTTTTTCCCCACCCTCCCGCCCTTTTTCTTCAGTGATTGGATTTCATCCAACTGCATTTCATTTCATTGTGCTTCCGCTATCTTTTCTTCCTTTCGTAACCAGTGATTCATTGTGAAGATTCTCAGGAGTCGAGTTCATCATTTCTTCATTTTGTTCTTTTCCGGTGAATTTAATTCAGATATCCATGTTCATCTTATCCTTTTCATCCTTGTAATTCTTTCCTATGTTGGAAATTGTTATGAGTTTATCTTGCTATTCATTCCTCTTTTTCCTATCCGGAGTGCTGAAGATATCTCTGAGTTTCGAGTTTTCAATTCTTTTATTATTTCGAGTTCTTAACCTCATCTAGTCCTCTTCATACCGGGGCAATGTCAATCTTTCGAGTTATCTTTTCTCATGGTGGTTTCTTGAGTGGGCCCATAACCCACAGGTTCTTTCCCAGGATCTTACCTGGCTCTATTAATCATCTCCGGAGATCTTTAAATTCTTTCAACTATGACGTAAGTATGAATTTCATCAGTCATATCCCTTCTCCAAGATCTATTTGAATTAATTCTCATATTTGTACTCAACCTTGCATCCTTCTTTATTCCGGAGTGTCTCAGCTATTCTTGGTATTGTTTCTCGTCGTCATTCTCACCTTGCAAATTCGAAGGAGTGTTTCTCGTAAATCTTGGTTCATTCTCGTATATATTCATCATTTCAGCCTTGTGTTATCATCTTCAATTGTTTCTATCATGAGTATCCCTTTCTCGCTATCCAGTGTCGTTCTGAGTTGTTTTTTATTTTCTCGTTCCTTCGAAGACCATCATTTTAGAAGATTCTTCGTTCTCAGCTTTCAGCTTCATCCTCAATTCTTCTCAATTGTTGTCTCTTCGTTCGTCTCTCGATTATTCCGGTGCCTTGTTCTAGTATTCTCTCAGGTGGCTTATGATCTTTTCATTCTCTTGTTTATCCATTAATTCGTGGTGTTCCCATTCAGTCGTGAATTCTTACCGGTGCTTCCTTCATTTTTGCCTCAAGTGGGGTTTTTCTCTCTGTTTCTCCAAGATTCATTTCTACAAGAATAAGTGGTATGCTAAATCCGCTGCTTGTCATCAATTAAACTTGATGAAGGATGATCATAACATAATTCTTATTATTGTTCATAGTAATCTGAATTCTTCTTCCGGAGGACTCATGATATCAATTCTTTTCTCAAGTATTCGTTCTCTTGCATTCCCAAGTGCATTTGTTCTTCCTTTACCATTTGAGGCGGTATTATAGCCTTCTTGGTAGTGTAGGAGTCTCGAAGAGATTTTATTTCAAGTATGAGATAATAAAACCCACCAATTCTATGATCATGAGATATTTCAACCCATGATTTCTTCTTTGAGCTATCTTGGTTGGATTTCACCAAAGCTCTTCCTATGGATTGTTGCTATCATGGTGCTTGTCATTAATCCCAGCTCTCAATGTATCCTCTCGGTGTAAGAAGTTTTCATATCTTTGCTCTCATCTATCCTTGGTTCTTGTAGTGGGTGGTTGTCACCTCATATTTGTTGAGATGATTTCCATAAGCCCACTACTGTCTGTTCTTTTCATTGTTGTTTTTCCAACAACTTCGTCCAATTCTTCTTGCAAGGATGCTTGTCAAGTTCATTTGAGATAGTAGTTGTCATTCTTTTCTTCATTCTCTTCTTCCGCTTGAGCTAGTTCATATTCTCTTCTTCCGGAGGCATTGTGGTATTGCTCTTTGGGTCTATTATGTTGTTCTATCAGGATCATGGTGTTCTCTTGCTCTATTTACTTGTTTGTGGTGAATATTATCTATTTCTTCTACCTTTTCGAATTTTTGCCCCATTTTCCTACCGAAGTGCTGCCGAAATTTTCCGTGAATTCTGGCTTCTTTCTCATGTCATTCTTCATCTCCTTGCAACCTTCAAGGATCGTTGGTTTCACTCGTTTGTCAATGAAGCGACTAAGTTTTTACCTCTTGTTCTTTCTCTTCCTCTCCCCCTTTCATTCTTGGATCTCGGGGCGAGATCCTCTTGTAGTGTAGGAGTGTTGTGACACCCCGATGCCGACGTTCCAGAAGCTTCCCCTTTTCTTTCTGTTTTCGTCGCGTGTCTATTTGCAGTTGCCGCATCATCATCGCATCATGCACATCATCTGCATTGCATCGGTGTCTCCGTTGCCGCCCGCTTTCAAAACTTGCATCCGTTAGTAGTTGCCGGTTCCCGTCGTTGTTCGTTCCGAGTCCGACCGCACACGCACGCGCCCGCGGCACCGTCGAAACCCTGTTTTTAAAGTGCGTTTAAAACTCTCTCTGTTCGAGGTGAAACTTGGCACGCGGTCGCGACTAGATATAGCCAGGCCGCCTGTCGAATTTCGTCGCGATCGGAATCCGTCTGGTACCCGAACGGTCGCCCGTAGCGGCACCGTATTCGGTCTACCGTCGGACGTCTGTCGGTGTTTTTAAAACCGTGCCGTGCCGCCCGTTTCCCCTCACGTCTTCAGATATCTACACAACAGGGCCTCGTACCCTTACCCGCGTTTGGAATCGTCCGAATCCTACCCCGCGGTTGGATCCGGATCGCGATTCCGGTTAACCGAGCCCCCTTTTCTTTATAAATACCCCCTCCGCCTTAATTTTTAGACATCCTTCCTCAAATTCCTCCTCAATTTCCGCACCCCACCAAACCCTAGCCTCTCTCCTCCCACCTGCCTCCCTCCTCCCGCCGCCGGCCCGCTAGGCCCGCGCGCGGCCCGCCCGGCCCGAATCGCGCCGCCGCTCCTCCCGAGCTCGCCCGGAGGCAGCGGATCGACCAGGTTCCGCGGCCTCGCCCCGCCGTCGTGTGTGCCACCGCCGGTCGCTGCCACATTGGACCTTGTCGGAGACCGGTTCCCCGCCGCCCAGCACCTTCCGGCCGCCGCCACGACGGGCCTCGCCAGATCCAGGCCGGTGCGCCCGCCGCCAGCTCCTCCCTCGCCCGCCGTCGCCTCCCGGAGCTGCAGACCCGCGGATCCTCGTCGGCTCGTCGCCGCGCCTTTTCTCCAGCGAGCCGCCGCCCGGATCCGTTTCTCCCCGCCGTAGATCCGCCCGTTCCCCGCCTCCTGCGGCCTTTCCCCTCGCCGGATCGGCCCCCTCCTGGAGCCGCCGCCGGCCAGCGCCATGGCCTCGTGCGTGCACGGGAGCACGAGGGCGGTGCTCGTGCTCGCTCGCCAGCACCTGGGCCCCCTCGCGTCCGCGGCCCAGCCGGCTCCCGAGGCCCAGCGCCTCCCTCCCCAGAGGCAGGCCACCTCGGCCGGCCCACCTCCTCGGTCCACTCCACCAGGCCGGCCTACTCTTGGTCCGCAGGTGAGCCCTCTCACCAGCGCCTTGTGCGTGAATTAACTATGTTGCGCCTCCAATTCGGCCTGTTAGGATTTTTGGTTGTTATCGGAATTGTTTTATTCCAGAAATTAGGTATATCTTAGAACGTCCGTAATTTCTAAACCGTAGATCGGAACGACGCGTGTTATATATCGTTTTGGGGTAGCTCCGCGAGTAGAACACGTTTATCGAACATGCATATTTATTTAACGCTGTCTAGAGTGCCTAATGCCTCGTTTTACGTGCTGTTTAAATAGGATCCATTCCGTAGTTAATTTCCGTGCGTATCCGGATTGCCCGTATGCCATAGATTTTATGTCCATGTTTTAGGGACCATATTTCTACGTATTTTAGAACGGTCACTCGTATTTTTCCGTGTAGGGTTTTGCCGGTAGTTTATTTTCCCGTTTAGAGGTATTATCTCGCATTAATGTGTGGCTTTATTTTGCGTTGCAAACCCCACATATTATATATGTTTTCGGGGTAGAAAAATCCCGTGGATTTTTCTGTGCAATTAGTTTTAGCTTTTGAGGAAGTTAGTTCGCGAGATATTTTGTCGTGAAGCCCTTTTGTTTAATTCGTAGAATTTATTCCTTGCCTCGTTTGAATTAGTTGTCAACTAGGGAGTTGATCTTGGGTGTTTTGTTTAGGCCCTGGTATTTTTAGTTGCAATAGAAATGCATGTTTAGGTGTTGTTTGACTGCCGTCAAATTGCGTGAATAGTGCTGTTTTAGAGGAGCTGAAATATTTCTAAGTCTGGAATCTGGTATTATTTTGTTGCTGTCTTGCCTTGCTTGTATCATGTGATCTGTAGCTCTTTTGAGGTTGGCCCAGTGGGGTTAGTTGTTCCCCTTATGTTTCTCTAGCATGCTGTGAAGTTTCATGCCATTTGGAGACCTGTAGCTATAGGTTTTGCTGCTGTCAATATTGCTTCCGACTGAAAACTGCACTTTGACGAGGTGTTATTTTCACTAAGTCTGAAATAGTGCGTGAGATGCCATTTTGTGTCTTCTTTTCCTAGTGCTCCTTGCTGCCATGCTATTAGTTGTTAGTTTTTTGTAGTAATGCGTCTTGCCCTCTTTCATGCCATGCCTTGCTTGAGCTCATCGGAGTTGTGTAGCCGAAGTTGTGAGGCGTAGAAAGTGCTATGTGGCTGTTCTTGGCAGATTGTAGCGTTTTCTTGTTTTGCTCGTAGTTTTCGAACCGTAGCTCCGATTTGATCGTGTCCTACATGAAACTTGCTTAGAATCTCGTGTAGTTTCATTTTCTCTTTCTGTTTGAATGTGTTGAAGTGCTCGTAGCCGCCGTTGCACACATTTTGCATTCATGCCATCATATCTTGCGGTGCTTGTAACTTTTGATCCGTAGCTCCGTTGGAGATGTGCCCTATGTGTAGATTGCTTGCCTTGACGCGTAGAATCACGTGAACCTATTTGTTTTGCTGTGTAACAACCAATTAAATGCATTAATTCAGATCTGGACAGAATTGTAAATTAACATGTGAGGTCGTCTCGGAGATGCTATAGGACATTTCCGACCTCATTTAAAATGTCTAGGTAGGTAGTTTAATTCCCGCTTCACCTCTTGCATGTTTAACAACATTAACCTTGCCGTGTAAATAATCGGGAGTGAACTAAATAATTAACGTGGAGTTTCGTCAATATGCAACTCGTGCATATTGAACTTCACTTAAAGTGTAGTGTTGATTGTGTGAATTGTCATGCCGTGACTTGCATGTAGTCAGTAGCTCATGCATCATATGTGTCGTGCATCGTGTGGTGTATATCGTGTGTTGATGCGTGTTTCCGGTTTGCTTCGTCTCGATAGAGTTCCGCAAGCGTGTCGGATGTGAGGGCCCGTTCGACTACGTCGGTTCGTCTGCTTCACGGAGGCATTCTTCTTCCAAGCGGGACCTCATGCAAGATGATCATTTCCCCAGATACCATTACTATCATTGCCATGCTAGTTTTACCGTCTCTACCGTGATGTCTCGTTGCCTACCACATGTTAAATGTCAGCCTCTCAACAATGCCATGAAACCTTCAACCTGTTCAACCTAGCAAACCACTGATTGGCTATGTTACTGCTTGCTTAACCCTGTTGTTAGCGTTGCTAGTTGTAGGTGCAGTTGCTTCCATGTGAAACATGGGTTCCTTGTCATATCACCATATCAATGCTATTTAATTTAACAGACCTATATACTTGGTAAAAGGTGGAAGGCTCGGCCTTTCTAGCCTGGTGTTTTGTTCCACCTTTGCCCCCTTTAGATACCGGCTACCGGTGTTATGTTTCATATTTGAGCGCTCCTAACACGATCGGGGTCGTTATGGGGACCCCCTTGATAATTCGTTTTAGATTAAAGCTGGTCTGGCAAGGCCCAACATTGGTACTACATTTGCCTAAACACCTAATAAAATTGCATAGGGACTTCCCGGGCCCCGAGGATAATTTAATCAACCCCTGGGCCAGTGCTCCTCATGAGTGTTGGTCCAAAACAGAGCAGCTTATTAACGCTACCCGGGGCAACTCGGCGTTTGGCGTGGTAACCATCGCTCATCCGTCGTGTCCTGAGAACGAGGTACGCGACTCCTATCGGGATCGTCGACACGTCGGGCGGCCTTGCTGGATTAGTTTTACCTTTGACGAGATATCTTGTGCATCGGGATTCCGGTGATGCTTTGGGTAATCTCAGAGTTGAGGTTTTCCACTAGGGAATCCGACGAGATCGCGAGCTTCGTGATCGAGGATTTCTATGCGGCTTGTGGTAATTTGTGATGGACTAGTTGGAGCACCCCTGCAGGGTTAAATCTTTCGGAAAGCCGTGCCCGCGGTTATGTGGCAACGTGGAAACTTTGTTTAACACTGGTTCTAGATAACTTGAAGTTAACGTAAATAAAACTTGCCAACTGTGTGCGTAACCGTGACTGTCTCGTTCGTGAGTTCCTTCTCCGATCGAGGACACGGTGGGGTTATGTCTGACGTAGGGAGGTGTTCAGGATCATTCTTTTGATCATCTGTAGTGACGTCCGTTATGCGTAGATCTTCCCCCTCTTGTTTCTTGTATTCGTAAGTTAGCCACCAAATATATGCTTAGACGCTGCTGCAACCTCACCACTTAACCATGCCTCACCCATTAAGCTTTGCTAGTCTTGATACCTTTGGAAATGAGATTGCTGAGTCCCCTGTGGCTCACAGATTACCACAACACCAGTTGCAGGTACAGGTAAAGGTTACTTGACGCGAGCGCGTTGATTGTTCATTTGGAGTTGCTTCTTCTTCTTCTTCTTCATCGATCTAGGATGGGTTCCAGGCCGGCAGCCTGGGATAGCAAGGATGGACGTCGTTCTTCTTTTGTCGTTTGTTTTCGTCCGTAGTCGGACCCTGCTCTTACTTTTGATGATTATGCAATGTACTGATGTGACTCTGATGTAGCTTGTGGCGAGTGTAAGCCAACTCTTTATATATCTCTCCTTTTCAGTACATGTACTTGTAACGATATCCATTCTTGCGACACGACGAGATGCGCTTCTATCCCTGACGAGGCCCCCGTGCCAAATTGAGGATAGGGTCGCATCTTGGGCGTGACAGTTTGAGATGAGACAACACCTTTTAAACGGCCGAAAATAAGTATAGGTAACTGAAGGTAAACTTTGTATGACTTATGTTTGAAATAATAATTTTTTTTTCTTTGGTCAAGTTAAAATTTCTGACATCACAGATGTTTGTTTTGACAATTGTTGAGTTACTCATTTCCACCCTGTGATAAGTAAGTGCTTTGTACTGTCTTAACCTTTAACAATAAACATTTCAAAAAAACTTTAACAATAATATATCAAATTTATTTTACTATATTTTGCTTGATACAGTTTACTTATACTTATTCTATAGATCTGCATAGTTAGATAGAGAAGGAATGTGATAAGTTATTCACAATCAGTGCTCTTCTGTATAACAAACATGTCCTTTATATCTTGAAAACCGGTAATATGGTTAATTAGGAAAAAAATGATAGTATGCGACCATCACCAGTGCAGGTACAACATATCTTTTGTGGTGCATAATTTATAAAAATGTGAACTTGATTTTTTTCAAAAAAGGGTCAAATGTGGTCTTTTTTTTAAATGGATTTGTAGCATTATTACCAAATATACAATCCTTCTCTGACACCACCTTGCCGCCTCTGTTACTGGAGATCAGCTAAAGAGTTAGCTTGTTGCCACTTTGCTTCAATGACTCTCCGTAATGAGCAGCTGATGGTGCGTGAACGAAACAATTGATCAGAAAATGGGTAGTTATGTGTCCGTTCACTAACTATAAAACACCTAAGATGATTCATGAGGACTTGATAGATTTCAATTACTCATTTGAGTCTTCTTCCGACTGTGATACTTGGTTTTACTTAGTAATCTTAAGCTCAATATTCTTTGGATTTATAACTATATGTAGAACACATGACCCGACCTTGCATGTGGCCGGTGTAATTTGTTTACTAAGAAATTAGTTTAAGAAAATTCACAGGTTTACACATGTTTACACTATTTTTGTTTCAAAAAATTATGTTTGCACTTGTTTTAAAATCGTAAGGATTCTAGAAAAATAAACTATTTTTACTAGAAAATTCATTTCAAAATGTACAAAAAAATCAAAACATTCTTTAAAGAAAAAATATCAGTCAAAGGATGTGTATTTTAAAGAAATGTTCTAATTTCCATAAACATTTAAGATTCTTAAAGAAGTGTTCCAATTTTTATGTAAACCTGAACTATTATTAGAAGTAAGGAAATTTTCATGTTTACCAGAAAAGCCCAAAAAAAATCATTGACAAACTATTCCATGCAAAACTGCTCTTGCATCTGATGAAGAATGCTAAGTTGGCTTTTCACGTTTAAACTTGATTATACAAAAAGCAATAATCAGTTTTACCTTGTTATTGATGTCTATTAAAATGATACACAATGCAATATAAAGCTGGTTGCGCCTCTTTCTTCGCCCCGTGCAACGCAAGGGCATTTGTACTAGTAAAACTAATGCACGCATCCTAAGAGACAGGACGAATCACCTTTATTTACCTTCTTTGCATCAATCCACGCTGCAACATCATCTCCATCAAATCTTGGCCGATAAATATGCATGTAGGCAGAGATGATAAATAAGTAGCACTTGTAGAAAAAGGGTCTTTCGGCCGAGGGCCGAAAGAACATTAGCCCCGGTTCAAACGAAAATCGGGACCAATGCCAGGCATTGGTCCCGGTTCAATTTGCCAGGACACTGGTCCCGGTTCGGTTCACCTCATTAGTCCCGGTTCGGGGCAAAAACCGGGACTAAAGATCCAGCGACTGTCACGTGGCTTGCCGCGGAGTATTAGTCCCAGTTTGTGGCAAAAACCGGGATTAAAGGGTAGGCTATTAGTCCCGGTTTTAGACAAAAACCGGGACTAAAGTGTTGCCTACACAAACCCTCGCCCCTGCCCACCCTCTCCTCTGTTTTTTGGTTGTTGAAGTGTGTTCTTGTCATGCTCTTGCCACTCTAGTTCATGCACATGAAGTGTTCGATGAAATGCCCGAGCCACACTACTTAAGCTTTCTCCTCTCCAAGCTCGACCTCCAAGCTCCATTTTCCTTAATATTTATCTACGTTTGGCCGTCCACCAACTGCAAAAGTGTTTTAAAAGGTTAGCTACTTCATCCTTTCATCTGCCACTCCTAGTTTAGCTCATTTCAAATGCTCAAATTAACTTTTTAGAGTTTGCACATGTGTAGGGTGTCGTCCCATGCCCATCCTCACCTTTGTCGATCGCCCGTGCCGATCTCGTCGCAAGCACCACCGTGGTTAGCCTCTTGTTCTTGTCTTCTTTTTAAAATAAAAAAAAATTCTTACTTATATGATTTAGATACATACTTGTATAAATTACTTACTTTCATTATTTTTTGTTATTATATAGTACGATGGTTTTGGTATGCGCCTCCGTCGGCCCTCATCCTGTCTATGATTCGAATGTGGTATATATTATCTTTTATAACTATTTGTTTTATTTAGTGTTTATGACAATTATGTCTACCAATTTTTTAATCTAGGAGGTATGTGAACCAGAAATTCCAACCCACATAGAAATTCTTGTCAAGAAGTTAAATTTGGTTGAAAAATAAAACAAATACTTGAAGGAAAAATTGAAAATAATTGAGGAGAAGAATATGGAACTGGACTTGTATGTCACTGATGTCATCGATGATCGCAAGTTGAAGATCGATGCGATGCGGTTGAAGATGGATGCAATGCGCTTGAAGATGGATGAAATGCGCTTGAAGATTAGAAATATTAGAAAATATGCCATTGATAAAGATGCTTGGTATCATTTTGCTGTTGGGTCAATTGTTACCTTAGTTGCGATTTGGATCGCATTTGTTATTGCATTTAAATGTTTTACATAGTTGTATGTTGTTTTATGAGAGAACTTTATGTATTTATTTTTTGCAATAATAACATTTGATCACTACTGTGCTTTGGTTTTAATGTGATGATGAACTTGTATTAATTTGGTCATATGTTCTGCAATGGTTTTTTGATATACTTAATTTGATAATAGAGATGAACGTCAATGGATGTACGGTGACCGACGCACTCCGGAGTACATTACGAACTGGGCCTAATGCCCGAGTCACACTTAAGTTCACACAAAATGGTATCCTCGACCGAGGTTAGCAACCTTATCCTTTTCATCTGTAATTGATACAAAAATATTGCATGTGTCAATGTACGGTGGTCTTTTCACTATTCTTGTATGATGCCAGATTGATGCACAAAAGCGATGCATGTACGGCGAACGACGCGGTTCCGGATTTATAAAAGGCCTGCATAAATTTATTGATGTGGATGAGGAAAACAAAGTGGATAATTTTATGCCTTCTCCATGTGTTGTCTATCGAAACATGAAGGAGTACTCTAGCTCGAAAAACATTCATCTCCACTTGCTTCAGAGAGGTTTCATGACCACATATTATTGTTCGACCATGCATGAAGAAAGAGGGGTTAGGATGGAAGACAATGAAGAAGAAGAAGATGATGACAACTATCCTATGTTCACTGAAGAATACGATGATACTACAATGGAAGACAATGAAGAAGAAGGAGGTGAAGAACAACCGGCATCAGATGAGCCCGCTGATGGTCTTGGTCGGGTCATTTCTGATCCAAAGAGAGAATGCGATACAGAAAAGGAGAAGCTGACATTGGAGGCCATGCTAAAGGATCATAAAAAGTTGTTGTACCTAAATTGCAAAGATGGCAGCACAAAGCTCGATACCACACTGGAACTGTTGAATGGAAGGCAGAAACTGGTTTATCTGACAAGGTATTTGAGAAGTTACTGAAAATATGGAAGCCGAAGGTTCCAAAGGATAACTAATTGCCCGAGATTACATATGAAGCAAAAGAGGCTATTTCCCCTCTTGGATTAGATGTGCAGAAGATACATGCATGCATTAATGACTGCATCCTGTACCCTGGTGAGAAATGCGAGAATATGGATAAATGCCCGGTATGCACTGCATGTTGGTACGAGATCAGACAGGATGACACTAGTGATGTTGAGGGCAATGACGAGCCCCCCAGGAAGAAGGTTCCTGCTAAGGTTATGTCACTACAAGAAATAAGCTCGTTTATGACAAAAAATATTGAAAGCGGTTTTATTGGTCATAGATCTATGACTAAAATCTACAAAAAGGTCATGGGGGTGTCTAATAGGGTCCAAACCGTAGAAAATTTTGACCATCTCTATCAAGAAGGTCATAATCCCATTGTCCAAAATGGTCACTCGCATGTGTAGCTCTATTTATGCCTGCATTGTAGGCCCTCCATGACAAAATTAAGAAGGTCATAGGCTTAAACAGAGGTGACTGGGAAGAAAACTCAACAATTTTGCCTATGTGTCTTGTATAGGCGTCGACAAGGCCACAAATGGAAAATGAATTTTACGTCCAAAGAAAATGAAAACTCCCTTTAGCAACATTGTTTGCCATTCCAAGATGCACCCTTGTGCAAAATTTTTTGACCGATTTCCTTTCGATTCCATCTGATTTCCTTCTGATTCGGCAGAAAACTCTTTAAATGACAAAAATATCTTTAGACGGCCGCCACGTGGCTCCAGAGTGTGACCCTCTTCATGAACGGCACCGTCGTCTTCACTTGAGGGTGGAAACAGCCACACGATAGGTTATTTCTCATTCGTGGAAACATTTATGCCTTAGATAGATGACATGCCGCACATCCATTCGATATTCATGTGTGGTAGTAGTCGGGCGGGTTCACGTGGTCCTAGACGAGGCCGCCGGAACCTTCACCAATGTGGATGCAGTTAGTACTTGCCCTCCTTCGTCGGTTAAGAGGGTAGAAAAAATTAGAAGAAAAATAAAATGAAGAACACAATTGCATGAGCTTAATTCCTATTGGTGGAAACATTTGTTCCACGGATCGATGATGTGGCGTATATCCATCCATCTATCCATCTAGCTCTCCACCCCCACATCCCTCCATCCCTCCATAGAGAAAGGGAGAAAAAATAGGAGCCCACGAGAGAGAGCCCACCTAAGTCCAGCATCAACCCCCCTTGTTGTTGGGAACGTCGCATGGGAAACAAAAAATTTCCTACGCGCACGAAGACCTATCATGGTGATGTCCATCTACGAGAGGGGATGAGTGATCTACGTACCCTTGTAGACCGTACAGCAAAAGCGTTAGAGAACGAGGTTGATGTAGTGGAACGTCCTCACGTCCCTCGATCCACCCCGCGAACAATCCCGCGATCAGTCCCACGATCTAGTACCGAACGGACAGCACCTCCGCGTTCAGCACACGTACAGCTCGACGACGATCTCGGCCTTCTTGATCCAGCAAGAGAGACGGAGAGGTAGAAGAGTTCTCCGGCAGCGTGACGGCGCTCCGGAGGTTGGTGATGACCTTGTCTCAGCAGGGCTCCGCCCGAGCTCCGCAGAAACGCGATCTAGAGGAAAAACCGTGGAGGTATGTGGTCGGGCTGCCGTGGAAAAGTCGTCTCAAATCAGCCCTAAAACCTCCGTATATATAGGTGGGAGGGAGGGGGCCTTGCCTTGGGGTCCAAGGACCCTCAAGGGGGTCGGCCGAGCCAAGGGGGAGGACTCTCCCCCCCCAAACCGAGTTGGACTAGGTTTGGTGGGAGGGAGTCCCCCTCCCTTCCCACCTCCTCCTTTTTTTTCTTTTTCTCTTGATTTTTCTTCTCTTGGCGCATAGAGCATTCCCGGCAACTCCGAAAACCTTCCGGTAATCAAATGAGGTCATCCTATATATCAATCTTCGTTTCCGGACCATTCCGGAAACCCTCGTGATGTCCGTGATCTCATCCGGGACTCCGAACAACATTCGGTAACCAACCATATAACTCAAATACGCATAAAACAACGTCGAACCTTAAGTGTGCAGACCCTGCGGGTTCGAGAACTATGTAGACATGACCTGAGAGACTCCTCGGTCAATATCCAATAGCGGGACCTGGATGCCCATATTGGATCCTACATATTCTACGAAGATCTTATCGTTTGAACCTCAGTGCCAAGGATTCGTATAATCCCGTATGTCATTCCCTTTGTCCTTCGGTATGTTACTTGCCCGAGATTCGATCGTCAGTATCCGCATACCTATTTCAATCTCGTTTACCGGCAAGTCTCTTTACTCGTTCCGTAATACAAGATCCCGCAACTTACACTAAGTTACATTGCTTGCAAGGCTTATGTGTGATGTTGTATTACCGAGTGGGCCCCGAGATACCTCTCCGTCACACGGAGTGACAAATCCCAGTCTTGATCCATACTAACTCAACTAACACCTTCGGAGATACCTGTAGAGCATCTTTATAGTCACCCAGTTACGTTGCGACGTTCGATACACACAAAGCATTCCTCCGGTGTCAGTGAGTTATATGATCTCATGGTCATAGGAATAAATACTTGACACGCAGAAAACAGTAGCAACAAAATGACACGATCAACATGCTACGTCTATTAGTTTGGGTCTTAGTCCATCACGTGATTCTCCTAATGACGTGATCCAGTCATCAAGCAACAACACCTTGTTCATAATCAGAAGACACTGATTATCATCGATCAACTGGCTAGCCAACTAGAGGCATGCTAGGGACAGTGTTTTGTCTATGTATCCACACATGTAAATGAGTCTTCATTCAATACAATTATAGCATGGATAATAAACTATTATCTTGATACAGGAATTATAATAATAACTATACATTTATTATTGCCTCTAGGGCATAATTCCAACACTTGTATGTCTCGTAACCTCGCTCCTCTCTCTCCACGATCCCAACTCCCTCGCCGCCGCCACCACCCACGCCGGCCTATTCCTCCTCCTATAGCTCGCCGTCGGACCTCCCCTCTCCTCCTCTCATGTCGCAGCTCCGGCGGCTCCGAGATCCATCCGGCGACAGGCATGGATCCAGCTCCACCCGAGGTCGCCCCGGAGGACGCCCCCGGTCGCCTCCAGGAGGAGGAGGAGGGGGATGCCGACGAGGCGAGGTGGTCCCGCCTGCTCCGGAGCTGCTCACCGACATCGTCCGCCGCATCAACGCCGGCGCCGAGCGCTGGCCCCCGCGCCGCGAAGTCGTCGCCTGCGCGTGCGTCTGCCGTCGCCGGCGCGACGCTGCCGTCTCCATCGTCCGCCCACCACTCGAGTGCGGCAGGATCGCCTTCCCTTCCTCGCTCAAGCAGGTGCGCCCGGATCCTGGCCTTTCCCTAGCCTCCCGCTGCTAAGATTTGGGTGATTTGCGCGTTTCTTGGTGCGTGGCTTGAGGATTTGGCGCGCGTTTGGTCCTTATGTTAAGTCAACCCGCTTCAGATTTGCAGCTGTTGATTGCGGAAATGGTCTCGTAGTTTCTGGAGCCTAACCCCTCTCTCCCCCCGTCGCCGGATCTGGAACCTGAATCCTATCTCCCCTCAACCTTGAGCCAGGCGACTACTACGGGGACAACATGTTGGGGAACGTCGCATGGGAAACAAAATTTTTCCTACGCGCACAAAGACCTATCATGGTGATGTCCATCTACGAGAGGGGATGAGTGATCTACGTACCCTTGTAGACCGTACAGCAAAAGCGTTAGAGAACGAGGTTGATGTAGTGGAACGTCCTCACGTCCCTCGATCCGCCCCGCGAACAATCCCGCGATCAGTCCCACGATCTAGTACCGAACGGACGGCACCTCCGCGTTCAGCACACGTACAGCTCGACGATGATCTCGGCCTTCTTGATCCAGCAAGAGACACGGAGAGGTAGAAGAGTTCTCCGGCAGCGTGACGACGCTCCGGAGGTTGGTGATGACCTTGTCTCAACAGGGCTCCGCCCGAGCTCCGCAGAAACGCGATCTAGAGGAAAAACCGTGGAGGTATCTGGTCGGGCTGCCGTGGAAAAGTCGTCTCAAATCAGCCCTAAAACCTCCGTATATATAGGTGGGAGGGATGGGGCCTTGCCTTGGGGTCCAAGGACCCTCAAGGGGGTCGGCCGAGCCAAGGGGGAGGACTCTCCCCCCCAAACCGAGTTGGACTAGGTTTGGTGGGAGGGAGTCCCCCTCCCTTCCCACCTCCTCCTTTTTTTTCTTTTTCTCTTGATTTTTCTTCTCTTGGCGCATAGAGCACTTGTGGGCTGTCCCACCAGCCCACTAAGGGCTGGTGTGTCTCCCCAAAGGCCTATGGGCTTCCCCGGGGTGGGTTGCCCCCCCCCGGTGAACTCCCGGAACACATTCGTCATTCCCGGTAACTCCGAAAACCTTCCGGTAATCAAATGAGGTCATCCTATATATCAATCTTCGTTTCCGGACCATTCCGGAAACCCTCGTGACATCCGTGATCTCATCCGGGACTCCGAACAACATTCGGTAACCAACCATATAACTCAAATACGCATAAAACAACGTCGAACCTTAAGTGTGCAGACCCTGCGGGTTCAAGAACTATGTAGACATGACCCGAGAGACTCCTCGGTCAATATCCAATAGCGGGACCTGGATGCCCATATTGGATCCTACATATTCTACGAAGATCTTATCGTTTGAACCTCAGTGCCAAGGATTCGTATAATCCCGTATGTCATTCCCTTTGTCCTTCGGTATGTTACTTGCCCGAGATTCGATCGTCAGTATCCGCATACCTATTTCAATCTCGTTTACCGGCAAGTCTCTTTACTCGTTCCGTAATACAAGATCCCGCAACTTACACTAAGTTACATTGCTTGCAAGGCTTGTGTGTGATGTTGTATTACCGAGTGGGCCCCGAGATACCTCTCCGTCACACGGAGTGACAAATCCCAGTCTTGATCCATACTAACTCAAATAACACCTTCGGAGATACCTGTAGAGCATCTTTATATTCACCTAGTTACGTTGCGACGTTTGATACACACAAAGCATTCCTCCGGTGTCAGTGAGTTATATGATCTCATGGTCATAGGAATAAATACTTGACACGCAGAAAACAGTAGCAACAAAATGACACGATCAACATGCTACGTCTATTAGTTTGGGTCTAGTCCATCACGTGATTCTCCCAATGACGTGATCCAGTTATCAAGCAACAACACCTTGTTCATAATCCGAAGACACTAACTATCATTGACCAACCGGCTAGCCAACTAGAGGCATGCTAGGGACGGTGTTTTGTCTATGTATCCACACATGTAAATGAGTCTTCATTCAATACAATTATAGCATGGATAATAAACTATTATCTTGACACAGGAATTATAATAATAACCATATTTATTATTGCCTCTAGGGCATAATTCCAACAGTCTCCCACTTGCACTAGAGTCAATAATCCAGCCCTCACATCACCATGTGAATTACATTGTAATAAATCTAACACCCATACAGTTCTGGTGTCGATCATGTTTTGGCCGTGGAAGAGGTTTAGTCAGCGGGTCTGCTACATTTAGATCCGTGTGCACTTTGCATATATTTACGTCCTCTTCCTCGACGTAGTCGCGGATGAGGTTGAAGCGTCGTTTGATGTGTCTGGTCTTCTTGTGAAACCGTGGTTCCTTTGCTAAGGCAATGGCACCCGTGTTGTCACAGAACAAGGTTATTGGATCCAGTGCACTTGGCACCACTCCAAGATCCGTCATGAAGTGCTTCATCCAGACACCCTCCTTAGCCGCCTCCGAGGCAGCCATGTACTCCGCTTCACATGTAGAATCTGCTACGACGCTTTGCTTGGAACTGCACCAGCTTACTGCACCCCCATTAAGAATAAATACATATCCGGTTTGCGACTTAGAGTCGTCCGGATCTGTGTCAAAGCTTGCATCGACGTAACCTTTTACGGCGAGCTCTTCGTCACCTCCATACACGAGAAACATTTCCTTAGTCCTTTTCAGGAACTTCAGGATATTCTTGACCGCTGTCCAGTGATCCACTCCTGGATTACTCTGGAACCTACCTGCCATACTTATGGCCAGGCTAACATCCGGTCTAGTGCACAGCATCGCATACATGATAGAACCTATGGCTGAAGCATAGGGGACGGAGCGCATATGCTCTCTATCTTCATCAGTTGCTGGGCACTGAGTCTTACTCAATCTCGTACCTTGTAAAACTGGCAAGAACCCTTTCTTGGACTGTTCCATTTTGAACCTCTTCAAAACTTTATCAAGGTATGCGCTTTGTGAAAGTCCTATCAGGCGTTTTGATCTATCCCTATAGATCTTAATGCCTAGAATGTAAGCAGCTTCTCCTAGGTCCTTCATAGAGAAACTTTTATTCAAGTAACCTTTTATGCTCTCCAAAATCTCTACGTTGTTTCCAATCAGTAATATGTCATCCACATATAATATTAGAAACGCCACAGAGCTCCCATTCACTTTCTTGTAAATACAAGATTCTCCAACCACTTGTATAAACCCAAATGCTTTGATCACCTCATCAAAGCGTTTGTTCCAACTCCGAGATGCTTGCACCAGTCCATAAATGGATCGCTGGAGCTTGCACACCTTGTCAACATTTTTAGGATCGACAAAACCTTCGGGTTGCATCATATACAACTCTTCCTTAAGGAAACCGTTAAGGAACAACGTTTTGACATCCATCTGCTAGATTTCATAATCGAAAAATGCAGCTATTGCTAACATGATTCTGACGGACTTAAGCATCGCTACGGGTGAGAAATTCTCATCGTAGTCAACTCCTGGAACTTGTGAAAAACCCTTTGCCACAAGTCGAGCTTTATAAACGGTCACATTACCGTCAGCGTCCGTCTTCTTCTTAAAGATCCATTTGTTCTGAATAGCCTTGCGGCCCTCAGGTAGTATCTCCAAAGTCCACACTTTGTTCTCATACATGGATCCTATCTCGGATTTCATGGCTTCTAGCCATTTGTTGGAATCTGGGCCCACCATTGCCTCTTCATAACTTGCAGGTTCATTGTTGTCTAACAACATGATTGATAAGACGGGATTACCGTACCACTCTGGAGCAGCGCGTGATCCTGTCGACCTGCGTGGTTCAACAGAAACTTGAACTGGAGTTTCATGATCATCATCATTAACTTCCTCCTCAACCGGCGTCGCAATGACAGAGGTTTCCCCTTGCCCTGTGCCACCATCCAGAGGGATGAGAGGTTCGACAACCTCGTCAAGTTCTATCTTCCTCCCACTCAATTCTCTCGAGAGAAACTCATTCTCGAGAAAAGCTCCGTTTTTAGCAACAAACACTTTGCCCTCGGATTTGAGATAGAAGGTGTACCCAACTATCTCTTTTGGGTAACCTATGAAGACGCACCTTTCCGCTTTGGGTTCTAGCTTTTCAGGCTGTAGCTTTTTGACATAAGCATCACATCCCCAAACTTTAAGAAACGACAACTTTGGCCTTTTGCCATACCACAGTTCGTATGGTGTCGTCTCAACGGATTTTGATGGTGCCCTATTTAAAGTGAATGCACCTGTTTCTAATGCATAACCCCAAAATGATAACGGCAAATCAGTAAGAGACATCATAGACCGCACCATCTCTAACAAAGTACGATTACGACGTTCGGACACACCATTACGCTGTGGTGTTCCAGGCGGTGTTAACTGCGAAACAATTTCACATTGTCTTAAGTGAGCACCAAACTCGAAACTCAGATATTCACCCCCACGATCAGACCGTAGGAACTTGATCTTCTTGTTACGATGATTTTCCACTTCACTCTGAAATTGCTTGAACTTTTCAAATGTTTCAGACTTGTGCTTCATCAAGTAGACATAACCATATCTACTTAAATCGTTAGTGAAGGTGAGAAAATAACGATATCCGCCGCGTGCCTCCACGCTCATTGGACCACACACATCGGTATGTATGATTTCCAACAAGTCACTTGCACGCTCCATTGTTCCGGAGAATGGAGTCTTAGTCATCTTGCCCATGAGGCATGGTTCGCACGTGTCAAGTGAATCAAAGTCAAGTGACTCCAAAAGTCCATCAGCATGGAGTTTCTTCATGCGCTTTACACCAATATGACCCAAGCGGCAGTGCCACAAAAATATGGCGCTATCATTGTTTACTCTAACTCTTTTGGTCTCAATGTTATGTATATGCGTATCGCTATCAAGATTCAATATGAACAATCCTCTCACATTCGGTGCATGACCATAAAAGGTGTTACTCATAGAAATAGAACAACCATTATTCTCAGACTTAAAAGAGTAACCGTCTCGCAATAAACAAGATCCAGATATAATGTTCATGCTCAACGCAGGCACTAAATAACAACGATTTAAGTTCATCACTAATCCCGATGGTAACTGAAGTGACACTGTGCCGACGGCGATTGCATCAACCTTGGAACCATTTCCTACGCGTATCGTCACTTCGTCTTTTGCCAGCCTTCGTCTATTCCGCAGTTCCTGCTTCGAGTTGCAAATGTGAGCAACAGAACCGGTATCGAATACCCAGGCACTACTACGAGAGCCAGTTAAGGACACATCAATAACATGTATATCAAATATACCTGATTTTTCTTTGCCCGCCTTCTTATCTGCCAGATACTTGGGGCAATTGCGCTTCCAGTGACCCATACCCTTGCAATAGAAGCACTCTGTTTCAGGCTTAGGTCCAGCCTTGGGTTTCTTCGGAGGATTGGCAACAGGCTTGCCGCTCTTCTTCGAATTGCCCTTCTTGCCTTTGTCGTTTCTCTTGAAACTAGTGGTCTTGCTCACCATCAACACTTGATGCTCTTTACGGAGTTCAGACTCTGCGACTTTCAGCATCGCAAACAACTCGCCGGGAGACTTGTTCATCCCTTGCATGTTGTAGTTCAACACAAAGCCTTTATAGCTTGGCGGCAGTGATTGAAGGATTCTGTCGGTGATAGCTTCTTGCGGGAGTTCAATCCCCAGCTCAGCTAGACGGTTTGAGTACCCAGACATTTTGAGCACATGTTCACTGACAGACGAGTTTTCCTCCATCTTGCAAGCATAGAATTTATCGGAGGTCTCATACCTCTCGATCCGGCCGTTCTTCTGAAAGATAAACTCCAACTCCTGGAACATCTCAAATGCTCCATGACGCTCAAAGCGACGTTGAAGTCCCGGTTCTAAGCCATACAAGACTGCACATTGAACTATTGAGTAGTCCTCCTTACGTGCTAGCCAAGCGTTCTTAACATCCTGATCAGCCGTAGCGGGTGGTTCATCTCCTAGCGCAGCATTAAGGACATAATCCTTCTTCCCAGCTTGTAAGATTAGCTTAAGATTACGAGCCCATTCTACAAAGTTGCTTCCATCATCTTTCAACTTAGCTTTCTCTAGGAACGTATTAAAATTCAGGATGGCTGTCGCGTGAGCCATGATCTACAACACAAATATATTCAAAGTGGACTTAGACTATGTTCAAGATAATTAGAGTTCAACTTAATCAAATTACTTGCTAAACTCCCACTCAAAAAGTAGATCTCTCTAGTCATTTGAGTGGTTCATGATCCACTTACACTATCCCAAGTCCGATCATCACGTGAGTCGAGTATAGTTTCAGTGGTAAGCATCCCTATGCTAATCATATCAACTATATGATTCATGATCGACCTTTCGGTCTCATGTGTTCCGAGGCCATGTCTGCACATGCTAGGCTCGTCAAGCTTAACCCGAGTGTTCCGCGTGCGCAACTGTTTTGCACCCGTTGTATGTGAACGTTGAGTCTATCACACCCGATCATCACGTGGTGTCTCAAAACGACGAACTGTAGCAACGGTGCACAGTCGGGGAGAACACAATTTCGTCTTGAAATTTTAGTGAGAGATCACCTCATAATGCTACCGTCGTTCTAAGCAAAATAAGGTGCATAAAAGGATTAACATCACATGCAATTCATAAGTGACATGATATGGCCGTCATCACGTGCTTCTTGATCTCCATCACCAAAGCACCGACACGATCTTCTTGTCACCGGCGCCACACCATGATCATCCATCAACGTGTTGCCATCGGGGTTGTCGTGCTACTTATGCTATTACTACTAAAGCTACATCCTAGCAAAATAGTAAACGCATCTGCAAGCACAAACGTTAGTATAAAGACAACCCTATGGCTCCTGCCGGTTGCCGTACCATCGACGTGCAAGTCGATATTTCTATTACAACATGATCATCTCATACATCCAATATATCACATCACATTGTTGGCCATATCACATCACAATCATACCCTGCAAAAACAAGTTAGACGTCCTCTAATTTTGTTGTTGCATGTTTTACGTGGTGACCAAGGGTATCTAGTAGGATCGCATCTTACTTACGCAAACACCACAACGGAGATATATGAGTTGCTATTTAACCTCATCCAAGGACCTCCTCGGTCAAATCCGATTCAACTAAAGTTGGAGAAACCGACACTTGCCAGTCATCTTTGAGCAAAGGGGGTTACTCGTAACGATGAAACCAGTCTCTCGTAAGCGTACGAGTAATGTCGGTCCAAGCCGCTTCAATCCAACAATACCGCGGAATCAAGAAAAGACTAAGGAGGGCAGCAAAACGCACATCACCGCCCACAAAAACTTTTGTGTTCTACTCGAGAAGACATCTACGCATGAACCTAGCTCATGATGCCACTGTTGGGGAACGTAGCATGGGAAACATAAATTTTCCTACGCGCACGAAGACCTATCATGGTGATGTCCATCTACGAGAGGGGATGAGTGATCTACGTACCCTTGTAGACCGTACAGCAGAAGCGTTAGAGAACGCGGTTGATGTAGTGGAACGTCCTCACGTCCCTCGATCCACCCCGCGAACAATCCCGCGATCAGTCCCACGATCTAGTACCGAACGGACGGCACCTCCGCGTTCAGCACACGTACAGCTCGACGACGATCTCGGCCTTCTTGATCCAGCAAGAGAGACGGAGAGGTAGAAGAGTTCTCCGGCAGCGTGACGGCGCTCCGGAGGTTGGTGATGACCTTGTCTCAGAAGGGCTCCGCCCGAGCTCCGCAGAAACGCGATCTAGAGGAAAAACCGTGGAGGTATGTGGTCGGGCTGCCGTGGAAAAAGTCGTCTCAAATCAGCCCTAAAACCTCCGTATATATAGGTGGGAGGGAGGGGGCCTTGCCTTGGGGTCCAAGGACCCTCAAGGGGGTCGGCCGAGCCATGGGGGAGGACTCTCCCCCCCCCAAACCGAGTTGGACTAGGTTTGGTGGGAGGGAGTCCCCCTCCCTTCCCACCTCCTCCTTTTTTTTTCTTTTTCTCTTGATTTTTCTTCTCTTGGCGCATAGAGCACTTGTGGGCTGTCCCACCAGCCCACTAAGGGCTGGTGTGTCTCCCCAAAGGCCTATGGGCTTCCCCGGGGTGGGTTGCCCCCCCCCCCCGGTGAACTCCCGGAACCCATTCGTCATTCCCGGTAACTCCGAAAACCTTCCGGTAATCAAATGAGGTCATCCTATATATCAATCTTCGTTTCCGGACCATTCCGGAAACCCTCGTGACGTCCGTGATCTCATCCGGGACTCCGAACAGCATTCGGTAACCAACCATATAACTCAAATACGCATAAAACAACGTCGAACCTTAAGTGTGCAGACCCTGCGGGTTCGAGAACTATGTAGACATGACCCGAGAGACTCCTCGGTCAATATCCAATAGCCAGACCTGGATGCCCATATTGGATCCTACATATTCTACGAAGATCTTATCGTTTGAACCTCAGTGCCAAGGATTCGTATAATCCCGTATGTCATTCCCTTTGTCCTTCGGTATGTTACTTGCCCGAGATTCGATCGTCAGTATCCGCATACCTATTTCAATCTCGTTTACCGGCAAGTCTCTTTACTCGTTCCGTAATACAAGATCCCGCAACTTACACTAAGTTACATTGCTTGCAAGGCTTGTGTGTGATGTTGTATTACCGAGTGGGCCCCGAGATACCTCTCCGTCACACGGAGTGACAAATCCCAGTCTTGATCCATACTAACTCAACTAACACCTTCGGAGATACCTGTAGAGCATCTTTATAGTCACCTAGTTACGTTGCGACGTTTGATACACACAAAGCATTCCTCCGGTGTCAGTGAGTTATATGATCTCATGGTCATAGGAATAAATACTTGACACGCAGAAAACAGTAGCAACAAAATGACACGATCAACATGCTACGTCTATTAGTTTGGGTCTAGTCCATCACGTGATTCTCCCAATGACGTGATCCAGTTATCAAGCAACAACACCTTGTTCATAATCAGAAGACACTGACTATCATTGACCAACTGGCTAGCCAACTAGAGGCATGCTAGGGACGGTGTTTTGTCTATGTATCCACACATGTAAATGAGTCTTCATTCAATACAATTATAGCATGGATAATAAAGTATTATCTTGACACAGGAATTATAATAATAACCATATTTATTATTGCCTCTAGGGCATAATTCCAACACAACACCGCCGTCTCCTCCCTTGTGCAGGTGCTCCACTGGACGAAGTCCCTTCATTATCTCCCTTCAGTTTCTCTAAGAGGACTGCTATATCTGAAACTTGTTATGATCCAAAATTCTGATGATCTGATCTATTAATTAGTAGTGTGGGTCTCGTGGATATAATGAGGGGCATGATGCTGGATACGTCTTTAGTACACTCCCTTATCTCAACCCCTAAACTTTAATGATATCTCCAAGTAGCAGAGTATTATTTTACTCATGATACCAGATAGAAGTTGTGAAAATTGGATCCCATTTTTGTTCGAAATAGGACGTTTTGATAGTCGCTAGCTTACTCGAATCAACACTCTGGTTCCATGAAAAAAATAGACGTATATTTCGCTCAACCTTTATTAATAATAAGCCATACACATTCATGTAAAAAGATGTCCTAAATGCAGGGAGAAAACTAATGGTTTTATCAGGCAGGAATCACAAGAGTTGTGGTAAGATTTGTTTTTTATTTTGTCCCAAGCGAGTTGAGGCAGGCTAGATGGATACAGGGGCTGAGCTAGAGGTAATGTCAGCCTGATGCATCATTTTAAGGTGTGGTATAAAATTTTGAAGCAACTGTTTTCTAAATGAACTAGCGGGGCGACCCGCGCATTTGCGCGGCTAGAATTATCATGTGCTACCATATATGATGTTAATTCTATCATGTCAATTCTCTATATTTTATCTACTTACTACATAATTTTTTAACTTCCTATGGAATTGCATCTTTAGTTTTTAGTACCACGGAGAGATTTAAGTTTAACTGATAAAAAGCATCCAAAATATGTAGCTAGCGAACCAACGGCTTATTGCTTACATAGAAGATATAATAGGAAGCCTCATATGTTTTTAATCTACTGTATTAATGTGCTATCTTTTACTCATATCTCCTCCTCTGGCCATTCATTTATTTCATTTTGTCATCATTTTATTCGTAGATTTTTAGTAAATGTTAGATCTTACTAATATTATTTTTCTAAATCTTACTATTTTTGTAGATTGTCAATAAATAATGTGTCCTCTATCTTCCAACGACATCCTCACTGATCCTATTGTAATTGCAGTTATTTATTTATTCTACTTCATGGCCAGCATAGTTTCAATTATGATCATCTTCTTTCGATTAACTTTATTGCTAAGATATCTAAGTCAAATGTGAATATACATGCATTTGTTAGAAAAACACTAACATATTATATTTCATTCACTCTTCGAGCTTGTTTGCATAGAACTCTGATGTGTATGTGGATACGCATAAGCTAAATAAACATGCTGGAAGAAAGCAAAATATAAAGTTGTGTGTGTGTCGTAGCTATATTAAATTTGTTTGTTTTCTATTAATCTGCAGTGTTTCTCATAAAACCATTTATCTGCGTGTAGTATGCTTGCTTAGAAATGTACATAGATAAAATATAATTCAAAACAATCTAATGTCAATTCATTGTTTTGGAGCTAATTGTTTTTTTTCAATGAAGCATGCTTAGAGAGATATGAGAAAACGCATGCAGTTCTAGGACGCAGGGCAGGGCAGAAGAATTACATCGTAGGCTTAATTGGCATAGTCGGGTATTAGAGAAAGAGAGAAGCTAAATTGGCAAAACAATTAGTTCCTCATGTTTAGCTAATCCGGTTTGGAATTGAACTCCAAGCTCATTTTCGCACTACGTGCATGCACTTATAGCACGTCGGTCGTTCGTTCATTTCATCAACATGCATATATTTTCTTTCGTATGTGTACATAACAGACTCGGTTCTATGTGTTAATCATAAGACTTATATTATCCCTATTTTTATTATTCAAATCAATGGAAAGTATTTTTTTGCATGTATCTATTTTTTTGGCAAAATAAAACATGTATGTATCTATATATGTTGGTATAAAGTCCTACCTTTTATCAAAAAATATGTTCGGTATATTTTCCACAACAGTCTTATCAGTGGTATATCCGGAGGCATATGAGACTGTTCTTTATTGATCAATGTAGGGACGTATGGCTGCCTCTAGACTTTAACTTGGGGGTATGTCACTTGTATATGCGGGAACGTATCCAGACTTTAACTTGAGATTGACCGAGGATGACCGTCCAATCCGTATCAGGAGAAAATTAGTGCCTTGATTCTTTTTCTTTTTCCAGCGGTTTTGATTTTCCATCACATTACACGTACATGCAGCCGGGGACTCCTTTTTAAAAGTCATGTACATGCAAAGTTTTTTTAATTTGTAAAGACGTGACTGCTGCATGTTTTTGTAGACATGTACGATTGAGATTCCTCTAGTATTTTATATGACGTGTAGTACTTGTCTATCACAATTTTTTTACGCCTGTAGTACTTCTTTCTAGACGTGTACAATTAGGATTTTCATAGAGTTTTTTTTTCTTTGACGTCTAGTACTTGTGTTATTTCAGTTTTCCTCGCATGTTGTGCTTGCCTAATCTTAACCGTTGATACCCCTTAGTTTTAGAATGTCAAATCATCACCGTTCGTTTTCTATCGTTTTAAATATATAATAGATAGATGCGGGTCTCTTTACTTCTTGTTGTGCAGAAAATTCGCTATTATAGTTCTATGCAAGAACAAGTGAGAAACTTGAAGAAATTTTAGAAGTTGGAACATATAGCTAGTTTATTTGAACGAGGCTAATTCATTCTATTATGTCATTTCAGTCAGCTGAAATGAATTTGCCATGAAATCTCTGTGAGAATTACTAAAGAACGTGTTAATATGCCATCTTTACCTACAGTGAGAGCCTGGAAATATTAGTTTCTTACTGTTTTCATCACTGTTAAGTTTTTCACAAATGTCATTCTACAGATAGTTTGCTGTTTGTTCTTTTTGTTTTACAAGTACTATACTTGTGCAAAAACTTCTCTGAATAGTGGCATGAATATCAATCTATCATATGTTGCCCTGTTTTTATATACAATTTCTTGCATATGCCCGCAGATTTAATTTTGATTTGCATTTGTACATACAGCTAGCAAACTGACCAAATATCAGTATTTACGCTGGTAACTGATCTGCTCTTTCTGTAGCAAGAAAATCCAAAATCACCCACAAGTTTTATCAATAGACTTGAAAGCTTGCTAGGATTTTGACAGTTATACACATTGCTCTTAAGTTGCCCGATTGCAGTATTCCATTTAATCAATCACCCTTTTTTTGGAAAATATTTCAGCATGAAACAATTATTTTTTATCATGTAAAAATTGAAAATTATCAATAGCTGCTTCCAGATTAAATTAAGTCTTAATTAGGACTTCACATAATTAGTCCAAGCATCATAAATTTTTTATTTTACTCCTTGCTGGTTGCTACAAAAAAGGCACACAACCATTCCATATAAGCATGTGGTTCTTAACTTATTTCTTCGTGCTATAGATTATCATGCTTTAATTGATACTGATGCATGTATGTACAACTTAGAGTGTCATTACCAAAATTTTCTTAACGATCTTAACGAGCAGCTCGTGAACGCTCGCGAGCACATAACGAGCCAAACAATTATTTTTGTTCGTTATCATTAAGGAGCTGGTACAGGTTCTTTTTTCAGTTTACTACATTTTTCATTATGCATGCATGAGTTGTTGCATACATTCAAAAGATGATTCACATTGAATGAATCAATCATGTTTTCTGATTATGCACGCATCCGTTGTTGCATAAACACAAGATTTATTCTTTGAGATAATTGTTGATATTTCAGATGGTGATTAGATACAAGATTCCCTAAGATTCTGATAATCATATTTCAGTTGTTGCATTACTCAATATTGCTGATTAAGGATAAAATATGCATCCCAATAATAATAATAATAATGTAGAAAACACCGTCATCATTTTCTTCATCTGAAAGCCTTATCATCATTTTCTTCTTGCAGGCGGCAACGGCAAGAGCATATTGTGCAGAGGAAGAGGATGAGCAAAAAATTGTGGTTTTCATCCAATCTTTGTGGAACACTCTTTATGTGCGATTGTGTACTTGTTGGGTTCTTTTTCTGTGCACTTGCACTTCTAGAAGTATTCTGTTGTGTAGATGCAAAATTATTTTGATGTGCCCTTCTTAGTCGTTAAATCTTAATGGCTGGAGTCAGTGGATGATGTATTGTATTTGATTTGATATGCAACTGGAATGAAATATACATTTTATTTGCAATATTTTATTTTGATGTATTTATTTTTAATGGGCCTATCTTGCGGTATGCGTGCTTCTAGCAAAAAAATGCTTCAACCCAAACAAATCAGACATTTTCAATAGTAAAATAGGTACTGGGCCAGGCCCATGTAGGATAGATTGATGGACAGCGATCTGAAATTCATGATGATTTCATTTGGTCACTAAGAATGCCATGTCAGCTTGCCACGTCAGATCCTACATGGCTCACACAAATGAGTAATGACCAAACCAAAATTTTGGTCGATAGAGACCTACGACCAAAATTTTAGAAAGGTCATGTTTGTTCATTCTTGACGGCCAACTGTTGACGTTGTAAATTTGGTCAAAAAAAGGTCAATAAACGACAACAATGACGAATCAATGACCAATATAGGGAGTCATAATTGACCTTATTTCTTGTAGTGTGTGGTATGCTCCTATAATACCACGGTTGAAACGACTTTTCAGAAACAATGAGAATGCCAAGTTGATGCAATGGCACAAAGACGAGCGTAAGAAAGACGAGAAAAAGTTTAGACACCTCGCAGATGGGTCGCATTGGAGGAAAATCGAGAGGGAGTGGCCGGACTTTGCAGATGACCCAAGGAACTTATGGCTTGGTCTAAGTACAGACGACATGAATCCTTTTGGGGAGCAGAGCTATAGTCACAACACCTGACCCGTGACTCTATGTATCTATAACCTTCCTCCTTGGTTGTGCATGAAGCGGAAGTTCGTTATGATGCCAGTGCTCATCCAAGGACCGAAGCAACCTGGCAACAACATTAATGTGTACCTAAGTCCATTAGTTGATGAACTTTTGTAGTTTTAGACCAAACCAGGTGTACGTGTGCGGGATGAGAAAAAACAACAGGAATTTGACCTACGAGCATTGTTGTTCGTCAATATCAATGATTGGCCTGCTCTTAGTAACATTTCAGGACAGTCAAACAAGGGATACAATGCATGCACGCTGTCACATCCTTGACACCTTAAGCAAGTTAGTCTTGTGCTCATGTCTTCTTTGCATTGCATCTAAGAAAATTTCAACAAGAACAAAGGAAGTGATGAAGGAAAGCTCAGAAACCCTAGCCACTTCTTTAAATAAAGGAATTCTCAAACTAGTTAAAATCAATGAATCCAAAATGGCCTCAAGAAAAGTTCAAACTTTCTGATAAATCATGAAAGTAAATGAGCAATGAAGAATACCATTTTCTTGACACTTTAAGTATTTTAAATAAATGCAAAAGCTACTGGTTTCAAGTTTTAAATTTGAAATCAGAAACTTTAAATTTTAAAAAATGTTGAAAACTTTAGGAATGGTTAGAAATATTCCAACAAATATTCTGGTGTGTTTAAAATAGTTTTTACAAACTATTTGGGAGTTGAAATAAATAGAAAACCAACGAAATAGCAAAACAGAAAAAAATGCAAAAGAAGTTACCTGTCGCTCACCTGGCCCGGCCCATCTCAACTCATGTCGTCTTCCTCCCCCGCCAGTGGGCAGCAGGAGCTGGCCACCGCGTACTCCGGCGTGGCCACGCACCTGTGCGCCTGCCTGGCCGCCGCCTCATGTTGGCAAGCCCAGGGATAAGCTCCCCAAGCCTGTGGCTATCCATTCCTAGCGCCAGTTCTCCCCCTCCTCTTGGATCTCTCCTCCCCCCTTCTGCCGCCATTGGAGCCCGAGCAGAGCTCGAGCTCGTCGTCGTTCTAGCCGACCTTCCTTCCTTCTGAGCCGCGCATTAGCTCCGCCGCAACCCCCTGGAGCTTCCTAGCCACGAGCCCGACGCCCAGATGCAGTGAATCGACGAGCAGCTGTCGTCTTCTTCCTCGGGTCACCGAAGATCGCCGCCGACGTTCTCCCTCTCCAGGCCGTCCCCGAGCAAACTAGTGCCACCACTGCACTCCCCGTGAGCATGCGGTCATTTCCCCTAAGATCTCCACATTGATCCCCTTCTCTAGGCCTAGTTCCACCGGAGCCCGACAAGATCCGCCGCTGCAGCTCGTCGCCGGTAGCCCTCCGGTGATCAGCTCATCCTTCCGAGGGCACGAGCAGCTTCAAGCAGTCGCGTAGATGCTGTAGGAGCTAAGAACCGTGCGTAGTTCCATCTATATCCAAGACCCCGATGATGCCCGAGCCTTGGCCGCCGCCAAGCTCGTCGCCGACGTCATCTCCGGCCAGATCAGCCCCGGCTAAGTGCAGAAATGGAGCTGCGGGAGATGTGCCATTCCTCTGGTACTCTCCGCGCAGCGTTTGGCCCCCTGTGCGCCGTTTCTGAGCCCCTCCGCCGTTCCGGTGGTCGCCGGAGGCTCCCCGCCGGCGAGGACGACCTCGCCGCCGGTGGATCTCGGCTGGCCTAAGACACTGACTGGTGGGGCCAACCTCTGGCAAGATTAGAGATAATAAAAATAAATCAGTTAAATTAATAAGACACTGACATGTGGGTCCAGTGAGTTTAATTAACTAAATAAGATTAATCCTAATCTAAAACTGACCAGAGAGACTGACCAGTGGGTCCCACTGGTCAGGTTTGACTTTCAACGGCGAGATGGACCTGCTGATGTCATGCTGATGCAATAAAAGTATTTTCCAGTATAAAAATAATTCCAGAAATGTTTAAAACTTCAAAAATTCATAGAAATTAATCTGTAACTCCAATGAAAATAATTTATATATGAAAAAGTATCAGAAAAATTCAAGGAATCTGAATATGCTATTTTCATTCATGTTTGAAAAAGTTACAGAACCCAAACATGTAGATTAATGAATAAGTCAATTCTTATAATTAGTTTATAAATGGAATTTGGAAAATATTCAAATTTCATTATGTTTGACATGATCAAACACTGCTCTAACAACAAACCAGCAGCTTAACATGACATCCCATGCATGTTAACATCAAGTTGATCTGAGCATCAGGTCGAATCAATTTAATCGGTATTTGAGAATACCTCGTTCGAAGTGATATTTGAATTTGATTCAAATCAACTTCAAACCTAATACATCTTGACTATATTAGTTTATCACCTTGCATTCCCATGCCATGCTCATGCATCATCTTGTTTGCATATGATTGTTATTGATTGTTGCCATTCATTTCGGTAGGCTCCGCTCCCCCGGATTCCACCGAATATCCGTCTGACGGATATTGTCCCTCCTCTGAGCAACAAGGCAAGCAACCATTTTGATCATCCCGATAAATCCCATGTTCTTGCTCCTGCACTTATTTATTGCATTAGGATCAAATGCTTCAACTGCTTTTGCCACGTTAGTTGAACCCACTTCCTTTGCATGACCTATCCTTGTCACAGTAAATAGCCGAACCTTGCAACCTAGCATACCTGGTAGTTGCTTGAGCTATGTTGTGCCTTATCCTGCTATGCATGCTATGCTTAGAGTTCTGTATGGTCTGTCATCTGGGAGATGAACAGAATTGTGAGAATGTGTTCGGTAAGCAAAGGTTGTGTGTTGAACCTGATTTGGTAAAGGTACCGGTGAAAGGCCGTGTAGGAGTACATGGCGGGTTGTTTCATTGGAACCGTCCTTAAGAACTGAGTTCCGTGTATGTAATCCAAGACTAGATACTACCACATGCTGGGCCCTGAAATATGACCCCGCTCGGCCTATTAATTGCTTAGTACTCGGTCCAGGAGTTGCAAGTAGTTTCTGGTGTTTATAGTAATGCTGGAGGCCGTGCATGGTACTGACCTGAGAGGTGGGCCTTGATGCGGTAGGCAGTGGCACGGTGTACCAAGTGGCACCCGGATGGTGGGCTTGGGAACCCTGCGCACATCGTTTGAGGCCGTGGCGGAAACCTCGGCCGGACTTCCGTACGGGTTACTCTCAGATAGGCGATAAACCTGGACTAGGTACTAGTGTGGTTAACGGTCGTGGCTGACTCCCTCGCTGGGCTTCCGCTTGAAGGTTGCCGAGGTGCATGACGTGCACATGGCGATAAGTGGCGAGAGCATGTGTGAAGAAGTACATCCCTGCAGGGTTATGATCTATTCGAATAGCCGCGTCCGCGGATATGGACTACTTGGAGACATATGTTGTTCATAGATAACTTCAATGGCTACTCATAAAATTGTCAAGATAAGCGTGAGTGTCGTGGACGGCAATTCCGTATGGAGACGGAATGATTCCACGATAGTGTATTGTTGTGGTGTTAGTGGACTCGTGTGCGAGAAATCAAGTTGTCAAAATTATTTAAAAATGCAAGTTGTTTAGCCACGAGTCAGATGCTGGCTTTTCGCATGAAACCCCACAATACTCTTTTGATACCTTGCATGAGTAGTTAGATATCCTAAAGTCTTGCTGAGTACCTTCGTACTCATGTTTGCTTAATAATTGTTGCAGAGGTTGCTAATGACCCTAACGGAGGGTTCTTCGTAGACATCGACGACGACGAGTAGCTGGTGTCCCAGCTACGATCTGGCCCTACGTTGGATCTGTAGTATAGTCAGGCCATGTGCCTTCTAGTTGCCTTGTCTGTACTCGGAAAGTTTAAACTCTTCCGCTGGCTTGTAACTGAATGACTGCTATTATGGGTCGTGAGACCCTTAATGTGTAATATTATGTGTGTGGCTCTTCCGAGCCTCTTAAATAAAGCTTGTATGTTTATGGTTATGTTGTGATGCCATCGATGTATCTATACATATCGGTATGCCATGCGTACGTGTGTCGTACTTGATATGTATGGGGTTCGATTACCTAGTCGTGAACTTTAGTAGCACTCCTTACAAGGAAATGCCCCTTTGTGATCCAACGAGCCTTGGTAGTTCGCTACTGCTCCGGACTCATTGGTTGACCGGCATGTGTCCTTCTTAGCTGCTGTGTCTGTCCCCTTTGGGGAAATGTCACGCGATGTAATGGAGTCCTGGTAGCTTGCTACGACTCGTCTACACTCGCTGGTGACCGACACCTGCTTTGTTGGGTCATGTATGCCTGTCCTTGTGCGGTACTGCCACTTTGGTTTGTGACTAGACTTGTCGATCCGGGTTCTGTGACATTGGAGTGCTAGCGACACTATTGCATACGTGAGTCAAAAGACGCAAACGGTCCCAGCTAAGGTAAGGCTGCAGCCGTGGAGTTAACCGTGCGTGAGACCGCAAAGAGATGTGATATGTTACAGGCTGGATTCCTATGACTTACGATCGGGGTCCCGACACATGCACTGTTTAGATAAGACTAAAGGTACATATTTGGAAAAATCTAAGAAGGTTGTCCACCTAGGGTGTCATCAATTTCTTCCAGCCAATCATCCCATAAGAAAGAAAGGCAAGGATTTCAACGGTGAGGCTGATCACCGGAAGAAGCGTAACCTCCCTACTGGTGATGAGTTATTGGCTATGGTCAAGGATTTGGATCAAATAGTAATCTTTGGAAGGGGTCCTGGCGGTAAATCTGTTCCGGAAGACGACGTTACCGGACACGTGCCCATGTGGAAAAAGAAATCTTTATTTTGGGAGCTACCCTATTGGAAATACCTAAAGGTCCGGTCTTCTATCGACGTGATGCACGTGACGAATAATCTTTGCGTGAACCTGCTAGGTTTCCTGGGAGTGTATGGAAAGACAAAAGATACAATAGAAGCATGGGAGGAGCAGCAACGTATAAAAGACCCATACGACAAGAACAGTGATAAAGTGCGTCAATACTTAAGCAGCTATGGTCTTACCAAAGCAGAGAAGGAAATATTTTTTGAATGCCTCAGCAGTATGAAGGTCCCCGCTGGCTTCTTTCCAGAACCTGAAGTCTCATGATTCCCACATGATTATGACGCAGTTGCTTCGGGTTGCATTGAGGGGGCTTCTACCGAAAAATGTTCGATTACCTATTGTGAAGCTATGTGCATTCCTAAATGAAATATATCATAAGGTAATTGATTGAGAACGTCTCGAAAGGCTACAGAAGGATGTGGTCTAATGTCTTGTTAGTTTTGAGTTGGTGTTCCCCCCGTCCTTCTTCAATATTATGAGGCATCTCCTGGTTCACCTAGTCGGCGAGATTTCCATTCTCGGTCCTGTATTTCTACACAATATGTTCCCCGTCGAGAGGTTCATGGGAGTCTTAAAGAAATATGTTCATAATCGTGCTAGGCCAGAAGGAAGCATCTCCAAGGGCTATGCAACAGAGGAGATCATTGGGTTCTGTGTAGACTTTCTTCCTGACCTTAAGACGATTGGTGTTCCTGAGTCGCGGCATGAGGGGTGACTGAGTGGAAAAGGCACACTAGGAAAGAAAACAATGATATGTAGGGACGGGCATTCTTTCACTCAAGCACACTACACAGTTCTAAAAAGTTCCACCTTCGTGGCTTCGTATATCGAGGAGCAGAAGAATTTTGTACGCTATGAGTTCTCGGGGAAGCTATCTCCTGGATTGAAGAAAAACACATGGATACTTTCGGCAGTTGGTTGCAACCACGTCTCATGAATGACAACACTGTTGGAGACTGTATTACATTTCCAAGGGTACGAGATAAACGGGAATACATTTTACACGACCGACCAAGATAAAAAGAGCACCAACCAAAACAGTGGTTTTCGCTGTGATGCGACAGACGAGAATGGGAAAAAGGACACATACTATGGTTACATAGAGGAGATATGGGAACTTGACTATGGACCTACTTTTAAGGTCCCTTTGTTTCGGTGTAGTTGGGTGAACATGAATGGAGAAGGGGTAAAGGTAGACCAGTTGTACGGAATGACAACAGTTGATCTCAAGAATCTTGGCTACAGAGACGAGCCATTCGTCCTAGCAATGATGTGGCTCAGGTTTCTACGTGAAAGACATGTCCTCCAGACCGAAAAAATAAAAAATAATCAAATGAATACATCGGACGATGAGCCAAAGCGTCAGATAGTTCTTTCAGGGAAAAGAAACATCGTGGGGATCGAGGACAAGACAGACATGTCAACAGATTATAATATGTTTGATGAAATTACGTCGTTCATAGTGAGAATTGACCCAAGCATCCCATTAAATAATGAAGATGCTCCATGGTTACGGCCAAAGGGATCATAGGCAAGGGATTGAAATATAAATCTATGTAATGTATTAAACTTTATGTGATGTGTACTAATGTATTGAACTTTATGTGATGTGTACTAATGATACTTTGTGATGTGCCTTTGAATGGTGCATTTTTAACACACAAAAAGTATGGAGTTCAAATAAGTTCAAAAAAATGAAATCGTTTTGTAACACATGAGTTCTCGTTCGAAACCCTCATACTTCGAGAGATATTGTCCGTTTTGTATACGAAGTACATTTAGTTTTCTTCGTAACCCTCTCAACTTTTTAGCACATGCTATGTGGGTGAAATTATGATACCATGCCAACTTCCAAAATTTTCAGAGTTCATTTGTAGTGCTTTTCAATTCGAGGGTCAACTAGCTCAAAAAATAAGTAAATACACGGAAAATACCAAATGAAGTCAGAAGTTGTTGAAAATTTGTGATGTGCCTTTGAATGGTGGATTTTGAACACACAAAAAGTATGGAGTTCAAATAAGTTCAAAAAAAATGAAATCCCTTTGTAACAGATGAGTTCTCGTTCGAAACCCTCATACTTTGAGAGAGATTGTCCGGTTTGTACACGAAGTGCATCCAGTTTTTGTCGTAACCCTCTCAACTTTTTAGCACATGTTATGTGGGTGAAATGATAATACCATGCCAACTTTCAACATTTTCACAGTTCATTTGTAGTGCTTTTCAATTTCAGGGTCAACTAGCTCAAAACAATAAGTAAATGCACGAAAAATACCAAATGAAGTCAGAAATTGTTGAAAATTTGTGATGTGCCTTTGAATGGTGCATTTTGAACACACCAAAAGTATGGAGTTCAAATAAGTTCAAAAAAATGTAATCCATTTGTAATAGATGAATTCTCGTTCGAAACCCTGATACTTCGAGAGAGATTGTCCGTTTTGTACACGAAGTGTATCCATTTTTTGTCGTAACCCTCTCAACTTTTTAACACATGCTATGTGGGTGAAATGATGATACCATGCCAACTTTCAACATTTTCACAGTTCATTTGTAGTGCTTTTCAATTTCAGGGTTAACTAGCTCAAAAAAAGTAAATGCACGGAAAATACCAAATGAAGTCAAAAATTGTTGAAAATTTGTGTTGTGCCTTTGAATGGTGCATTTTGAACACAAAAAAAGTATTGAGTTCAAATAAGTTAAAAAAATGAAATCCCTTTGTTACAGATGAGTTCTCGTTCGAAACCCTGATACTTCGAGAGAGATTGCCCGTTTTGTACATGAATTGCATCCAGTTTTTGTCGTAACCCTTTCAACTTTATAGCACATGCTATGTGGGTGAAATGATGATACCATGCCAACTTTCAACATTTTTAGATTTCATTTGTAGTTTTTTCAATTTCAGGCTCACATAGCTAAAAAAAAGTAAATGCACGAAAAATACCAAATGAAGTCAAAAATTGTTGAAAATTTGTGATGTTACTTTGAATGGTGCATTTTGAACACGCAAAAAGTATTGAGTTCAAATAAGTTGAAAAAAATGAAATCCCTTTGTAACAGATGAGTTCTCGTTCGAAACCGTGATACTTCGAGAGAGATTGTCCATTTTGTACACGAAGTGCATCCAGTTTTTTTCATAACCCCCTCAACTATTTATCACATGCTATTTGGGTGAAATGATGATACCATGCCGAGTTTCAACATTTTGAGAGTTCATTTGTAGTGCTTTTCTATTTTAGGGTCAACTAGCTCAAAAAAAAAGTAAATGCACGAAAAATACCAAATGAAGTCAGAAATTGTTGAAAATTTGTGATGTGCCTTTTAATGGTGCATTTTGAACACACAAAAAGTATGGAGTTCAAATAAGTTCAAAAAAATGAAATCCCTTTGTAACAGATGAGTTCTCGTTCAAAACCCTGATACTTCGAGAGGGATTGTCCGCTTTGTACACGAAGTGCATCCAGTTTTTGTCGAAACCCTCTCAACTTTTTAGCACATGCTATGTGGGTGAAATGAAAATACCATGCCAACTTTCAACATTTTCAGAGTTCATTTGTAGTGCTTTTCAATTTCACGGTCAACTAGCTCAAAAAAAATAAGTAAATGCACGCAAAATACCAAATGAAGTCAGCAATTGTTGAAAATTTGTTAAAATATTTAATAGAAAAAAAGAGTCAACTAAAACATTAACTAAAATGAATGAATTAAAGTAATCAACTAAAATTATCAAAGTGCTTATTTGTTAAAAAGAATCAAGTAAAACATTAACTAAAAAGAAACAAAAAAAGATCAACTCAAAAGAATTTTCATACAGTTTTTTGGTTAAAATCTTTAATAGAAAACTAAAATAGAAGAGAAAAAAATATTTAATAGCAAAAAATGAAAGTAAAATTATTCACTAATTTCAAATAATTAAAATTTGAAAACTAAATATTTAGCTGTAAGTAGAAAAAAACAAAATAAATAAAGGAAAGGACAAAACAAAAATAATGGCAAAAATTGAAAATATATGAGAATTTATAGAGAAAATTAAACCTAAATTCAAAGTGAGCTCACTTTGAATTTAAGTTGAATTTTGTATTTCATTTCACATATATTTTGAATTTTTAAATTTAGAGTGTGTTTAGGCCCGTAAGCCTTCTTTAAAGAGGAGTTCGAGACGGTTGGGGGTAGCTGGGCTTATAGACTAGTCGCAGCTCCTCTCAACACGCGAGGTCGGACTAAACTTTGAACTGCCGCCAACCCCAGGTCTTTAGTCCCGGGTCGTGCCTCGAACCGGGAGTGAAGACCCCCTTTAGTCCCGGGTCGAGCCACGACCCGGAACTAAAGGCCCTCGCTTCCCGCCCCTCCGCCTGCCGAAAAGGGGTCTTTAGTCCCGGGTTGTGGCTCGACCCGGGACTAAAAGGGGTCTTTAGTCCCGGTTCAAGCCACGACCCGGCACTAATGCTATGCCTATATAAGCGGGAGTTGGAAAATTGTGATGTCCAAATCGCCAGTTTCGATCTTCTTCCTCGCCGCGACGGAAGAACCTTCGAGGCCGCCAAGCTGCGCAACGGAAGAGCCCGCCGACGATGTCGTCGCGCTCCTCCCCGCCGCCGTCACCGCGCTCCTCCTCGCCGTCGCCCTCCTCCCCGCCGCCATCACCGCGCTCCTCCTCGTCGTCGCCCTCTTCCCCGTCGTCGGTGTCGCGCGTCCTGTGCCTCGAGCCCTCCTCCCCGTCGCCCATCGGTGCCGCGCGCGCTCCTCCCCGCCTCCGGCTTCCTCCTCCCTGCCGCCGGTGAGCCTCCTCTTGATGGACGTCAAATATGCAAGTTTAAGTGACATTTGTATAGATTGTAGAATATTTGTAGATATTGTATACATTGGTGAATTTTCTTGAAGATTGTAGAATATTTGTAGTGTGATTCAATTTGTAGAATATTTGGTGAATTCCGTGAATATTTGTAGTTTAAGTGATATTCAAATATGCCACAAAGTTCAAGTGATATTTGTAGTTTAAGTGAATTCCGTGAATATTCATGGAATATTTGAAGTTTAAGTGATATTCAAATATTTGTAGATGATTCAAAAAATTGTGGAATTTTAAAAAGATAAAACAATGTAATAAGATGTTCACGGAATTTGGATTCAAAACCTAACGAATAAAAAAGTTGTATATTTAAAAAATATAATAAAATGTTCAAAAAGTGCATAATTAAAAGTCAAGTTTAGTTACATTCATGTGATTTCTCAAAAAACTTTATACAATGTCATAATATATATGTCTTTTAGGTATAGGTTAAGCTAGAGGAAACAACATTGTTAGTGTTAATAATGGATTTATCAAGAATGCCACATTATGTATGTGCACAAGTTGATTCAATTTTTTTGGTCTCATCTATGTAACCGAGCTAGCTAGATTCTATATGCCACGTTGTTGTATGTCAAAGTATTGAAGAAATCCATGGCTTCATCATTGTCTGGTAGTACAGACGCATGGCGCAATCAAGCTCTCGAAATTTGTTTTGGAACGGAGTTCCGGATAGAATAATTCGATTTTTGGTACGAAGTTCAGCAAAGTCCTTCCAAATAGCGATATTCGGATAGCACTTTTTGAACTGCGTACCAAAAAGCTAATTATCCTATTCGGAATTCTGTTACAAAACAACTTTGTAAGTCTTCATAGCATCATGCGCCTCTCACTACTAGGTAATGATGAAGTCATCGTCCATGGATTCATCATTACCTGGTAGTAACAGACGCATGCGCTATCAAGCTTTAGAAAGTTGTTCTGGAACGGAGTTCCTGATAGAATAATTTGCTTTTTGGTACGAAGTTCAGCAAAGTCCTTCCAAATAGCGATATTCAGATGGCCCTTTTTGAATTCCGTACCAAAATGCGAATTATTCTATCCGGAACTCCGTTACAAAACAACTTTGTAAAGCTTCATAACATCATGCGCCTATTACTATATACTAGGTAATGATGAAGTCATCGTTTTCTTCAATCCATTGACAGTAGACAATGTGACGTATAGAAGATTGGGTAGTTGAGATCAGGAAAAATATGGATCATTTTCTGCACATCCAGAAGGTCGCCATTTTGTTAAATCCCTTAAATTAAGGTTAAGAGAATCCGTTAGACATATTTTAGAGTATAGATTCACTCATTTTGCTCCGTATGTAGTGTTCTGATGAAATCACTAAAAGTTCTTATATTTTGGAATGGAGGTAGTACAAGTTTAGAAAAGTTTATTAAATAGTATTAATTTAAATAGTAGTACATACGATGCCCGACCCACATCCTCGTCGTCGACTCGGTGGAGACCACCTGCTTGATAGGCGCCAGCATGTGCGGGACTGGGCTTCGCCGGGCTGGCAGTGGGAGGAGTTACCTTCCGGGGCGCAAAGCTTGGTGAGGAACCAGGCTCCCGTCATCGACCCGAAGCTTCTTTGGTGGCGGTCGCGGGGGCCACTTTCGGTGCCGAGGTTGCGGCCCCCGAGAAGGACGTATGTCGCCGTGTTAGGGAGGAGGACGAGCACGTCCGTCGGTACATGGAGGCGTTGAATACCAGGTTCTCCAGTACCTGGCAGGTTCTTGAGGGATCTCAGCCGAGCTATGATCCGGTGATGGTCCCTGCTCTTTGGGTGTCCACCGCCTCTGCCTCAGTACAGCGACGACTCTTTGTTGGTTGATCAGTTATATATTATTCGATGTATTACTCTATTCGAGAGATGTATTATTTATGTATTCCAAATTATATATTTAATAATATTAAGTGTATTATTCAATGATGCATTAATTAAGTGGATTATTCATGATGTTTAATTCATTTGTAGATACTATGGATCCAATACATGGCAGAGACGAATATCAGGAAGACGTGATGCATGGTGTCATTCGCGGGGATGATATTTTAGTTTGCGATGCCGATGTCACCAATCAGTTTCTGAACGAGCCCGGCAAGGGAGATGAGTCTCTCAACACACAAGGTAGAAGCTCCGGTCAGGTACCCGCCCACGCCTCGGGCGAGGGAGGAATCGGCGGCTCCAATGAGGAAGAAGCCAACGAGGGAGAAGCCGACCGCTCCGGCGAGGTGCATATATATATATTAATAAATTAATCCTCTGTTGTCTATATACATATATTAACGCTCTTTCTTTTAGCCCTACGGATCAAGCAAATCTTCAGTACGGACGAAGCGAGGCCCAACCAAGAAGCTGGATGACGGTGAGAGATAGAGGATCGAAATAGTTTCAAATGCCGGGCAACCAATTGCTCTCACAGATGTAAAGCAAACGTTTGTGAAGGCATGATACGTCCATTTTGCATCATGCTTTTATATTCATATTTATCGCTTTATGGGCTGTTATTACACTTCACGGTACAATACTTATGTATTTTGTTTCTTATTTTATAAGGTTTACATGAAGAGGGAGAATACCAGCAGCTGGAATTTTGGTCTGAAAAAGGAGCAAGTTTGAGATACCTATTATGCGCAACTCCAAAAGCCGTGAAAATCAACGAGGAATTATTTTGTATTTTATAAAAATACTAGGCAGAAGAAGTACCGGAGGGAAGCCACCAGGAGGCCACAAGCGTGCCAGGCGCGACCTACCCCCCTGGCCGCGCCTGGGTGGCTTATGAACCCCCTGTTGCCCCTCCGGCTCACATCTTTTGCTATAAGGAGGGTTTCGTTCCAGAAAAAAATCAAGAGGAGGCTTTCGGGAGGAGACGCCACCGCCATGAGGCGGAACTTGAGCAGAACCAATCTAGATCTCTGGCAGGGCCGTCCTGCCGGGGAAAGTTCCCTCCCGGAGGGGGAAATCGTCGCCATCGTCATCACCAGCACCCCTCTGATCGGAGGGGACTCATCACCATCAACATCTTCATCAGCACCATCTCATCTCCAAACCCTAGTTCATCTCTTGTAACCAATCTCCATCTCGCGACTCCGATTGGTACTTGTAAGGTTGCTAGTAGTGCTAATTACTCTTTGTAGTTGATGCTAGTTGGATTACTCAGTGGAAAATCATATGTTCAGATCTCTAATGCTATTCAATACCTCTCTGGTCATGAACATAATTATGCTTTATGAGTAGTCACTTTTGTTCCTGAGGAGATGGGATAAGTCTTGCTATAAGTAGTCATGTGAATTTGGTATTCGTTCGATATTTTGATGCGTTGTATGTTGTTTTTCCTCTAGTGGTGTTATGTGAACGTCGACTACATAACACTTCACCATTATTTGGGCCTAGAGGAAGGCATTGGGAAGTAATAAGTAGATGATGGGTTGCTAGAGTGACAAAAGCTTAAACCCTAGTTTATGTGTTGCTTCGTAAGGGGCTAATTTGGATCCACTAGTTTAATGCTATGGGTAGACTTTGTCTTAATTCTTCTATCATAGTTGTGGATGCTTGCGAGAGGGCTTAATCATAAGTGGGATGTTTGTCCAAGTAAGGGCAGCACCCATGCACCGGTCCACTTGCTACAAAAGGGATTGGGCCACTTTGCTGCACCTTCGTTACTATTGATACTTGCTACTTGCTACGAACTATCTTATCAATCAACTATCTGTTACCGATAATTTCAGTGCCTACAGAGAATACCTTGCTGAAAACCACTTGTCAGTTCCTTCTGTTCGTCGTTGGGTTCGACACTTGATGACCCACAAGTACAGGGGATCAATCGTAGTCCTTTCGATAAGTAAGAGTGTCGAACCCAACGAGGAGCAGAAGGCTATGATAAATGGTTTTCAGTAAGGTAATAACTGCAAGCACTGAAACTAGCGGTAACAAGTGATGGTGTAGTGAGGTGAAACGTAGCAAGCGAAAAGTAACAAGTAAAAAGTAGTAGCAATGGTGCAGCAAGTGGCCCAATCCCTTTTGTAGCAAGGGACAAGCCTGAACAAAGTCTTATAGGAGGAAAAACACTCCCGAGGACACACGGGAATTTCTCTCATGCTAGTTTCATCATGTTCATATGATTCGCGTTCGTTACTTTGATAGTTTGATATGTGGGTGGACCGGCGCTTGGGTACTACCCTTACTTGGACAAGCATCCCACTTATGATTAACCCCTCTCGCAAGCATCCGCAACTACGAAAGAAGAATTAAGACAACGTCTAACCATAGCATTAAACTAGTGGATCCAAATCAGCCCCTTACGAAGCAACACATAGTTTGGGGTTTAAGCTTCTGTCACTCCAACAACCCATGATCTACTTAATACTCCCCAATGCCTTCCTCTAGGCCCAAGAATGGTGAAATGTTATGTAGTCGACGTTCACATAACACCACTAGAGAAAAAGACAATATAGAACATATCAAAATACCGAACGAATATCAAATTCACATGACTATTATCAGCATGACTTATCCCATGTCCTCAGGAACAAAAGTAACTACTCACAAAGCATAATCATAATCATGATCAGAGGTGTAATGAATAGCATAAAGGATCTGAACATAAACTCTTCCACCAAGTAATCCAACTAGCATCAACTACAAAGAGTAATCAACACTACTAGTAACCTTACAAGTACCAATCGGAGTCGTGAGACGGAGATTGGTTACAAGAGATGAACTAGGGATTGGAGAGGAGATGGTGCTGATGAAGATGTTGATGAAGATGCCTCCCCTCCGACGAGAGGAGTGTTGGTGATGACGATGGCGACGATTTCCTCCTCCGGGAGGGAAGTTTCCTCGGCAGGATCGTCCTGCCAGAGCTCTAGATTGGATCTGCTCAAGTTCCGCCTCGTGGCGGCGGCGAAACCACGAAAAATCTCCCGATTGATTTTTTCTGGAACGAAACCCTTCATATAGCAAAAGAGGGGGCCAGTGGGCCGTCAGGGAGCCCACAAGCTTGCTAGCAAGCACAAGGGGGGTGGCGGCTATCAGGCTTGTGCCACCGTGGTAGCTGCTCTCTGGTACTTCTTTCGCCCAGTATTTTTTATATAATCCCAAAAAATTCCACGTAAATTTTCAGGGCATTTGGAGTTGTGCAGAATAGTGGACTAAGATTTGCTCCTTTTCCAGTCAGAATTCAAGCTGCCTGAATTCTCCCTCTTCAAATAAACCTTGCAAAATAAGAGAGAAAAGACATAAATATGGTACCACAAAGTAATATAACAGCCCATAAAGCAATAAATATCAACATGAAAGCTTGATGCAAAATGGACGTATCAACTCCCCCAAGCTTAGACCACGCTTGTCTTCAAGCGAAAACCAAGTTCCATAAACATGTCCACATGTTTAGGGAGGAAGGTGTCGATAAAACATAATACAGATATGAGGGCATCATGATCACAGATAGAACAACAATACATCATAAAGATTCTTAAGGGAAAGAAACAATTCCTTCACAAAGCAAAATATGAAGCAAAAACCTTACCGACAAGTAACCAACAACAGTCCAAAGTCATTGAAGCAATTGCAATTTATCATAACATGAGAAAGAGTCAAATAAGAGCTTATAAGGCAAACCCACATACTCAATCATCTCTTTTGTTTTCAACAATTGTTTCAACTCACATGGTACTCATGGTGTCAAAGTTTCAGCTGGACACACAAGAAGATAGGGGCTTATAGTTTTTCCTCCCAATGATTTACCTCAAGGGTAAAGTCAACTATAATAAAGGATAAGTACTCAACTCCAAGTTGATACATGATTATACATCTTTCCCAAGCATGTGACAGTAGCCAAGACAAAGGCAAGAATAGGGAATTGGTGAAGATCACCATGACTCTTACAAGGGAAAAAAAAGTAAAGGTACACGATAGGCCCTTCGCAGAGGGAAGCAGAGGTTGTCATGCACTTTTGAGGTTGGAATGCGTGTCCTCTTAGTGCGGAGGAACGTCACTTTATATTGCCTCCTGTGATAAAGAACTTCATTATGCAGTCTGTCTCTTTTATGTCTTCCTCATCACAGGTTCGTACAAAACTTGTTTTCCACACACTAATAGATCATACATATTAGAGAGCAATTTTTATTGCTTGCACCGATGACAACTTACTTGAAGGATCTCTCATGGAAAAACTGGGTTGAAGGTTTATGGATGCACAAGTAGTATCTCTACTTGGTGCGGGGGTTTTGGCTAAAATGAGGTGGAAGCAATCGTCACATGCTAAGGGATCTCTAATCGTATAACATTGTTTGGAACCAAGCAAACACAATTCATTATGTTGTCTTCCTTGTCCAACATCTACTCCTAAGCATGTAATAGTTTGGTGAGTGCTCACAATTGTAAAAAGTGTCTAACATGATATATTTATATGTGAACCTCTCTTTCCTTATTACTTCTTATTAATTGCAACAATGACTGAGGTCTATGTTGATTTAATCTCAACAAGTTTCAATCATCATACCTGTCATATGTGAAGCTATCACTTCCCATAAGATCATCTCATGATCTTTCATGCTATCGTTCTTTTCATACTTTTGATCATGACACAAAGCAAATCCCTTGACTAAGATACATACATCGGGGGAGAGAAAAAGCAAAAGACTCAAACTAAACACTAAAGACTTATTCCTCTAAAAAAGAAGTAAAAACTGAAAAGGAAAGAACTGAAACAAAGGTAAAAGCAAAAGATATAAAGGTGATACGATACGAGGGCAACTCCCCCAAGCTTGGCAGAAGCCAAGGGGATTGCACATACCAATGCTTAGTTGTCTTCCTTTGGTGGTGATGGTGGTGGAGTTGTTGAAGCAGTCTTGATCTTGTCTAATTTCCACTTGAGCAAAAAGTTCTGCTCCCTTAGGTCGTCATTTTCCTCCTCAAGTTTCAACACTCTATGGCAAAGCTCCTGCTTACTCTCCTGCAAGAAACGAGAGGGGATAAATATGGTCTTAGGCTTCCTCCTAGAGTTGGGGAGGCTTGATTTCTTGAACTCCACATGTGTGTTTGCAGGTTGAGATAGAGGAGCCTCCTCTTCATCGGAACTCGTTTGTTCCTTCCCCTTGGGCTCATAGTCCTCTTCCTGATCAGTGGTCCAACCATATGGTTCCAAGTACCCATAGACCTTGGGGTTAGTAAGGTAGTCAGCCACATAGCTCTCCCCTCTGAATTCTGAGAAGACATCTTGACCTAAATCTGCGGCAGAAACAGGCTCGAAACGAAAACAGAGGAAAACTGCGCGATATGGAGATCAAAACCTTCGGGCGAATATATATTGATTTTTTCTGTACCAGAAGGAGTGCTCCGCAATAAAACAGAGTCCGGAAGGCACACGAGGTGCCCACAAGCCCCCTAGCAGCCACCAGGGGGGTGGCGGCTTCCAAGCTTGTGGCCGCCTCGTGCGCTCTTCGGACTGCTTTTTATTTTTCTAATTTTCCAAAAATTCCAAAACGGAGGAAATTTCCTATTGGAAAAGAATCGGAGTCCAATTTCTTACCGAAACAGATACCTCTTCATTTTCAGGGTCTGAAACAGGCTGATAAACATCCCTTATGTACTCCTCTGGAGTTATGATATTGATGATATTGGTCTCAACATTTATGGGAGTACCAGATATGTAATGCTTGATTCTTTGCCCATTAACCACTCTAGGAAAATTTCCTTCCGTGTTATTGATTTTGATGGCACCGGAACGATATTCTTCCTCGATAACGTAAGGACCTTCCCATTTAGAGAGAAGCTTGTCTGCGAAGAATCTCAAACGAGAATTGTATAGCAGGACATAATCACCTACATTGAACTCTCGTTTCCGTATTCGTTTGTCGTGCCATCTCTTAACCTTTTCCTTGAACAACTTGTCATTCTCATATGCCTGGGCCCTCCATTCATCTAACGAGCTGATATCAAACAACCGCCTCTCACCGGCAAGTTTGAAATCGAAGTTGAGCTCTTTGATTGCCCAATAAGCTTTGTGTTCCAGCTCAAGAGGTAAATGACATGCCTTACTTTAAACCATTTTATACGGCGACATGACCATGGGATTCTTATAAGCAGTTCTATAAGCCCATAGTGCATCGTCAAGTTTGCTAGACCAATTCTTTCGAGATCTATTTATGGTCTTTTGTAGGATCAATTTGATCTCCCTATTACTCAACTCCACTTGACAACTAGACTGAGGATGATAAGGAGATGCAACTCTATGGTTGACATCATACTTAGCGAGCATCTTGTGGAAAACACCATGAATGAAGTTTGAACCGCCATCAGTCATCAAATATCTAGGGACTCCAAATCTTGGGAAAATGACTTCTTTAAGCATCTTAATAGAGGTGTGGTGATCAGCATTTTTAGTGGGATAGCTTCTACCCAATTAGTAACGTAATCCACAGCAACTAAGATGTGAGTGTACCCATTGGAACTCGGGAAGGGTCCCATATAATCAAAGCCCCAGACATCGAATGGTTCAATGAAAAGTGAATAGTTCATAGGCATTTCCTGACGCTTACTGATGTTCCCTATTCTTTGGAATTCGTCACAGGACAAGAAAAACTTACGGGCATCCTTGAAGAGAGTGGGCCAATAGAAACCTGATTGCAATACCTTATGAGCAGTTCTATCTCTAGCGTGGTGTCCTCTGTAGGCTTCGAAATGACACTTCTGCAAGATCTGTCCCTGTTCATGTTCAGGCACACAACGTCTAATAACACCATGTACTCCTTCCTTATAAAGGTGAGGATCAACCCAAAAGTAGTGTCTCAAATCAAAGAAGAAATTCTTCTTTTGCTGATAGGTGAAACTGGGTGGTATGTATTTGGCTACGATATAATTTGCATAATCAACATACCACGGTTAACTATGTGAAGTGCGGATGACATTTAATTCCTCATCAGGAAAGCTGTCATCAATAGGTCGTGGGTCATCAAGGACATTCTCTAGCCTAGACAAGTTATCTTCTACAGGGTTATCCGCACCCCTTCGATCAACGACGTGCAAATCAAATTCCTGTAGCAGGAGAACCCATCTAATCAGCCTAGGCTTAGCGTCCATCTTCACCATAAGGTACTTAATAGAAGCATGATCAGAGTGAATAGTGACTTTGGAATCAACTATATAAGATCTGAACTTTTCACATGCAAATACGACTGCTAAAAACTCCTTTTCCGTAGTGGCATAGTTTCTTTGGGCACTGTCTAGAGTTTTACTAGCGTAGTGAATAACATTCAACTTCTTGTCAACTCTTTGTCCTAGAACAGCACCAACAGCATAATCACTAGCGTCGCACATTATTTCGAAGGGCAAGTTCTAGTCAGGTGGTTGAACAATAGGTGCGGTTATCAAAGCCTTCTTAAGTATTTTGAAAGCTTCCTCACAATCCTCATCAAAAACAAAAGGAACAACCTTCTGCAAGAGGTTGGTAAGAGGCCTAGAAATCTTAGAGAAGTCTTTAATGAACCTACTATAGGAACCAGCATGACCTAGGAAACTTCGTATACCTCTGATATCTATGGGGCAAGGCATTTTCTCAATTGCATCAACCTTATCCTTATCAACTTCAATGCATCTTTCAGAGATTTTGTGTCCTAAGACGATGCCTTCATGAACCATAACGTGGCATTTCTCCCAATTCAAGACGAGGTTGGTATGTTCGCATCTTATAAGACTCGATCAAGGTTGCTGAGGCAATCATCAAAGGAAGACCCATAAACAGAGAAGTCATCCATGAAAACCTCGACAATCTTTTCACAAAAGTCAGAGAATATAGCCATCATACATCTTTGAAAGGTGGCAGGTGCATTGCATAAGCCAAAAGGCATACGTCTATAAGCAAAGGTACCGAAGGGGCAGGTGAAAGTGGTTTTCTCCTGATCAGATTGTGCAACAGGTATTTGCGAGAAACCATAATAACCGTCTAGAAAGCAGAAGTGTGTGTGTTTGGATAGCCTTTCTAGCATTTGGTCGATAAACGACAAAGGATAATGATCTTTCCTGGTTGCCTTGTTCAGTTTCTGGAAGTCTATGACCATCCTATAGCCAGTGATAATCCTTTGTTGGATTAGTTCATCCTTATCATTAGGAACGATAGTGATACCTCCCTTCTTAGGTACGCAATGTACTGGACTTACCCAATCACTATGAGCAACAGGATAAATGGTTCCTGCTTCTAGAAGCTTTAATATTTCTTTTCTAACGACCTCTTTCATCTTAGGATTTAATCTCCTTTGATGATCAGCAACTGGTTTAAAATCAGGATCGGTTTTATTCTTGTGCTGACATAGAGTGGGACTAATATCCTTAAGATCATCAAGAGTATATCCAATAGCAGCATGGTGCTTCCTTAGAGTTCTTAGTAACTTCTTCTGTTCATGCTCTGAGAGGAGAGCACTAATAATAACAGGATATATCTCCTTCTCATCAAGATAGGCATACTTAAGAGTATCAGGCAACTGTTTAAGCTCGAACACAGGATCACCCTTCGGTGGGGGAGGATCCCCAAGTAGTTCAACAGGCAGATTATTCTTGAGAATAGGATATTGTTCTAAGAAAATTTTATCTATCTCATCTCTCTCCTCCATATGCATATCATTTTCATGCTCAAGCAGATATTGCTCTAAAGGATCCGTAGGAGGTACGACAATAGAGGCAAGAGCTATGATTTCATCCCTACCAGACGACTCTTTTTCATGGGGTTGTCTTCCAAACTTGGAGAAGTTAAATTCATGAGACACACCCTCGAAACTAACAATGACGGTCTGCTTAATGCAATCAATGTGAGCATTGACAGTGTTGAGAAAGGGTCTACCAAATATGATGGGACAAAAGCTATCTTGTGCAGTACCAAGGACGAGGAAATCAGTAGGATACTTCGTCTTACCACACAGGACTTTTACGCCTCTCACAATTCCCAGAGAGCAGATAGTGTGTCTATTAGCTAGCGTAATGGTGACATCAATGGGTTCTAGCTCAGCAGGTGCAATCTCATCTTTGATTTCATCATATAGGGAACAGGGTATTGCACTAACACTAGCTCCCAAATCACATAAACCATGGTAACAGTGATCTCCTATCTTGACAGAAATAACGGGCAGACCAACTACAGGTATGTATTTGTCTTTCGCGTGAGGTTTAGCAATTCTAGCGGAGTCCTCATAGAATTTGATAACATGCCCGTCTACGTCTTTGGCTAGGAGATCTTTGATAATAGCAACACTAGGTTCAACTCTAATCTCCTCAGGGGGTGCAAGTGGTCTAATGTAACCCCTACGTATCACAGTTGGAGTTTTAGAATAATCCTTTATCCTAGCAGGGTATGGTGGTTTCTCAGTGTACGCACAAGGAACAACAGGATCACTAAAAGCAATGACTTTCTCCTCAACTAGATTGGTTTTGACTATGTTGCTTTCTACAGGAGGATGATACTTAAACCACTTCTCTTTGGGAAGATCAACATGAGCAGCAAAAGATTCACATAGAGAAGCTACTATCTCAGAGTCAAGTCCATACTTAGCGCTAAAATCTCTAAAAGTGTTTGTCTCAACAAAAGATTTAACGAATCAAACTTGAAATTCATACCTGACTCCTTACCTTCCTCCAGATCCCAATCTTCAGAGTTACGTTTGATTCTCTCCAATAAATTCCAATTGTGGTCAATATCCTTCTTCATGAAAGAACCGGTACTAGAAGTCTCAAGCATGGTACGATCTTCATGAGAAAGCCGAGCATAAAAGTTTTGAGTGATAATTTCTCTGGAGAGCTCATGATTGGTGCATGAATATAGCATTGATTTAAGCCTCCCCAAGCTTGAGCTATGCTTTCCCTGTCACGAGGCCGATAGTTATAAATACAATTCCTATCACGATGTCCTAAATGCATAGGACAAAACTGATGAAATTCCAATTTCAACCGATTGTAGTCCCATGATCCAGTATCATCACATATCCTATACCATATCAACGCATTATCCTTCAAAGATAAAGGAAAGAATTTCTTATTTACTTCATCCTCGGGCAAACCTGCAAGCTTAAATAAACCACAAACTTCATCTACATAGATCAGATGCAAGTCTGGATGTAAAGATCCATCTCCTGTAAAAGGATTAGCCAGCAGTTTCTCAAGCATACCCGAAGGAATTTCATAAAAGATATTTTCAGTAGGTACCTCAGGTTGAGGAACAACTCCTCGTGCTTCCGTTCGTGGTGAAGATACCCCGAAAAATCTCCTCAAAGGAACAGTTTCCATAGTGACAAGTGACAATAAATTTCAGCACAGTATATAAATGTTTCCTTACCAATTTCCACTTACCAAAGGCGCTTCACTCCCCGGCAACGGCGCCAGAAAAGAGTCTTGATGACCCACAAGTATAGGGGATCAATCGTAGTCCTTTCGATAAGTAAGAGTGTCGAACCCAACGAGGAGCAGAAGGCACTGATAAACGGTTTTCAGCAAGGTAATAACTGCAAGCACTGAAATTAGCGGCAACAAGTGATGGTGTAGTGAGGTGAAACGTAGCAAGCGAAAAGTAACAAGTAACAAGTAGTAGCAATGGTGAAGCAAGTGTCCCAATCCCTTTTGTAGCAAGGGACAAGCCTGAACCAAGTCTTATAGGAGGAAAAACGCTCCGAGGACACACGGGAATTTCTGTCATGCTAGTTTCATCATGTTCATATGATTCGCCTTCGTTACTTCGATAGTTTGATATGTGGGTGGAGCGGCGCTTGGGTACTGCCCTTACATGGACAAGCATCCCACTTATGATTAACCCCTCTTGCAGGCATCTGCAACTACGAAAGAAGAATTAAGACAACGTCTAACCATAGCATTAAACTAGTGGATCCAAATCAGCCCCTTACGAAGCAACGCATAGACTGGGGTTTAAGCTTCTGTCACTCCAGCAACCCATCATCTACATACTACTCCCCAATGCCTTCCTCTAGGCCCAAGTATGGTGAAGTGTTATGTAGTCGATGTTCACATAACACCACTAGAGAAAAAGACAACATACAACATATGAAAATACCGAACTAATATCAAATTCACATGACTGTTATCAGCATGACTTATCCCATGTCCTCAGGAACAAAAGTAACTACTCACAAAGAATAATCATAATCATGATCAGAGGTGTAATGAATAGCATGAAGGATCTGAACATAAACTCTTCCACCAAGTAATCCAACTAGCATCAACTACAAAGAGTAATCAACACTACTAGTAACCTTACAAGTACCAATCGGAGTCGTGAGACGGAGATTGGTTACAAGAGATGAACTAGGGATTGGAGAGGAGATGGTGCTGATGAAGATGTTGATGAAGATGCCTCCCCTCCGACGAGAGGAGTGTTGGTGATGATGATGGTGACGATTTCCCCCTCCGGGAGGGAAGTTTCCCCGGCAGGATCGTCCTGCCGGAGCTCTAGATTGGATCTGCTCAAGTTCCGCCTCGTGGCGGCGGCGAAACCACGAAAAAATCTCCCGATTGATTTTTTCTGGAACGAAACCCTTCATATAGCAAAAGAGGGGGGCCAGTGGGCCGTCAGGGAGCCCACAAGCTTGCTAGCCACCACAAGGGGGGGGGGGTGGCGGCTACCAGGCTTGTGGCACCCTAGTAGCTCCCGTGTGTTACTTCTTTCGCCCAGTATTTTTTATATAATCCCAAAAAATTCCACGTAAATTTTCAGGGCATTTGGAGTTGTGCACAATAGTGGACTAAGATTTGCTCCTTTTCAAGTCCAGAATTCCGGCTGCCTGAATTCTCCCTCTTCAAATAAACCTTGCAAAATAAGAGATAAAAGGCATAAATATGGTACCACAAAGTAATATAACAGCCCATAAAGCAATAAATATCAACATGAAACCATGATGCAAAATGGACGTATCAACACTCTTACTTATCGAAAGGACTAGATAGATCCCCTACACTTGTGGGTCTTCAAGACTCTTTTCTAGCGCCGTTGCCGGGGAGTGAAGGGCCTTTGGTAAGTTTAATTTGGTAAGTAAACATTTATATAGTGTGCTGAAATTTATTGTCACTTGTCACTATGGAAACTAATCCTTTGAGGAGCTTGTTCGGTGTATCTTCACCTCGAACGGAAGCACAAGGAGTTACTCCTCAACCTGCTTTACCTACTGAAAAAATGTGTTACGAAATTCCTTCGGGTATGCTAGAGAAACTGTTGGCTAATCCTTTTACATGAGACGGAACATCACATCCAGACTTGCATCTAATCTATGTAGATGAAGTTTGTGGTTTATTTAAGCTTGCAGGTTTGCCCGAGGATGAGGTCAAGAAGAAGGTATTTCCCTTATATTTGAGGGATAAAGCATTGACATGGTATAGGCTATGTGATGATACCGGATCATGGAACTACAACCGATTGAAATTGCAATTTCACCAAAAGTTTTATCCTATGCATTTGGTACATCGTGATCGGAATTATATCTATAACTTTTGGCCTCGTGATAGAGAAAGTATCGCTCAAGCTTGGGGTAGGATTAAGTCAATGTTATATTCATGCCCCAACCATGAGCTCTCGAGAGAAATTATTATTCAGAACTTTTATGCTCGGCTTTCTCATGACAATCGCACCATGCTTGACACTTCTTGTACCAGTTCATTTATGAAGAGAGATATTGACTTCAAATGGAATTTATTGGAAAGAAATTAACGCAACTCTGAATATTGGGAGTTTGATGAAGGTAAGGTGTCAGGTATGAATCTTATGTTCGATTGCGTTAAATCCTTTGTTGAAACAAATACTTTTTGTGATTTTAGCGCTAAACATGGACTTGACTCTGAGATAGTAGCTTCATTATGTGAATCATTTGCTGCTCATATTAATCTCCCTAGAGAGAAGTGGTTTAAATATCATCCTCCCTTAGAAGTCAATGTGGTTAAACCCAATCTAGTTGAAGAGAAAGTCATTGCTTATAATGATCATATTGTTCCTAGTGCTTACATTCAGAAACCACCTTTCCCTGCTAGAATAAAGGATCATTCTAAAGCTTCAACTGTGATACGTAGGGGCTACATTAGAACATATACACCCCGTGAGAAAATTAGAGTTGAACCTAGCATTGTTATTATCAAAGATCTCCTGTCCGACAATGTTGATGGCCATGATATTCACTTCTGTGAAGATGCTGCTAGAATAGCTAAACCTCATGCTAGAGACAAACATAGGCCTGTTGTTGGCACACCTGTTGTTTCTGTTAAGATAGGAGATCATTGTTATCATGGTTTATGTGACGTGGGTGCTAGTTTTAGTGCAATACCTCAATCTTTGTATGATGAAATTAAAGATGAGATTGCCTATTGATGTCACTATTCAGCTTGCCAATAGAGATACTATCTGCCCTTTGGGAATTGTTAGAGATGTTGAAGTCTTGTGTGGTAAAACTAAGTATCCTGTTGATTTTCTCGTTCTTGCTACCACACAAGATAGCTTTTATCCCATCATATTTGGCAGACCCTTCCTCAATACTGCCAATGCTCATATTGACTGTGAGAAGCAAACTTTCACTACTGGCTTTGAAGGTGTGTCACATGAGTTCAATTTCTCCAAGTTTGGTAGACAACCTCATGAAAAAGAATTGTCTAGTAAGGATAAAATTATTGCCCTAGATTCTATTGTTGTGCCTCCTGCTGATCCTTCAGAGCAATACTTGGTTGAGCATGAAAATGATATACATATGGATGAAAGGAATGGGATAGATAGAGTTATCTTTAAACAAAATCCTATCCTTAAGAATAACTTGCATGTTGAGCTATTTGGAGATCCACCCCCACCAAAGGGTGATCCTGTGTTTGAGCTTAAACAGTTACCTGATACTCTTAAGTATGCTTATCTTGATGAAAAAGAGATATATCATGTTATTATTAGTGCTAGCCTTTCAGAGCATGAAGAAAAGAAATTGTTGAAAACTCTCAGGAAGCACGGTGCTGCTATTGGATATACTCTTGATGATCTTAAGGGCATTAGCGCCACTCTACGCCAGCACAAAATTAAAACCGATCCTGATTCCAAACCAGTTGCCGATCATCAACGGAGATTAAATCCTAAGATGAAAGAGGTAGTAAGAAAACAAATACTAAAGCTCCTGGAAGCAGGTATTATCTATCCTGTTGCTCATAGTGATTGGGTAAGTCCGGTGCATTGTGTCCCTAAGAAGGGAGGTATTACCGTTATCCCAAATGATAAAGATGAATTGATCCCACAGAGGATTATTACTGGCTATAGGATGGTGATTGATTTTAGGAAATTGAATAAGGCCACTAGGAAAGATCATTACCCTTTGCCTTTTATTGACCAAATGCTAGAAAGATTGTCTAAACACACACACTTCTGCTTTCTAGATGGTTATTATGGTTTCTACCAAATACCTGTTGCACAATCTGATCAGGAGAAAACCACTTTTACCTGCCCTTTCGGTACCTTTCCTTACAGACATATGCCTTTTGGCTTATGTAATCCACCTGCCACCTTTCAAAGATGTATGATGGCTATATTCTCGGACTTTTGTGAAAAGATTATTGAGGTTTTCATGGATGATTTCTCCGTTTACGGGTCTTCTTTTGATGATTGCCTCAACAACCTTGATCGATTTTTGTAGAGATGTAAAGATACCAACATTGTCTTGAATTGGGAGAAGTGCCACTTTATGGTTAATGAAGGCATCGTCTTAGGACATAAAATTTCTGAAAGAGGTAATGAAGTCGATAAGGCTAAGGTTGATGTGATCGCGAAAATGCCATGCCCTACAGACATTAAAGGTATAAGAAGTTTCCTTGGTCATGCTGGTTTCTATAGAAGGTTCATTAAGGACTTTTCTAAGATTTCTAGGCCTCTTACCAACTCTTGCAAAAGGATATTCCTTTTGTTTTTGATGATGATTATGAGGAAGCCTTCAAAATACTTAAGAAGGCCTTGATAACTGCACCTATTGTTCAACCACCTGATTGGAACTTACCTTTTGAAATTATGTGTGATGCTAGTGACTATGATGTTGGTGTTGTTCTAGGACAAAGAGTTGATAAGAAGTTGAATGTTATTCACTATGCTAGTAAAACTCTAGACAGTGCCCAAATAACTATGCTACTGCTGAAAAGGAATTTTTAGCAGTCGTGTTTGCATGTGAAAAGTTCAGATCTTACATTGTTGATTCCAAGGTTACTATTCACACTGATCATGCTGCTATTAAGTATCTCATGGAAAAGAAAGATGCTAAACCTAGACTTATCAGATGGGTTCTCTTGCTACAAGAATTTGATTTGCATGTTGTTGATAGGAAGGGTGCTGAGAACCCCGTAGCGGATAAATTTTCTAGGTTGGAGAATGTTCTTGATGACCCACAACCTATTGATGATAGCTTTCCTAATGAGCAATTGAATGTCATCAATGCTTCACGTAGTACACCTTGGTATGCTGATTATGCAAACTATATTGCTGCCAAATATATACCACCTAGTTTCACATACCAACAGAAGAAGAAATTATTCTTTGATTTGAGACATTACTTTTGGGATGATCCTCACCTCTATAAGGAAGGAGTAGATGGTGTTATTAGACGTTGTGTACCTGAGCATGAACAGGGACAGATCCTACAGAAGTGTCACTCCGAGGCTTACAGAGATAGAACTACACACAAGGTATTGCAATCCAGTTTCTATTGGCCTACTCTCTTCAAGGATGCCCGTAAGTTTGTCTTGTCTTGTGACAAATGTCAAAGAATAGGTAATATTAGTAAACGTCAGGAAATGCCTATGAATTATTCACTTGTCATTGAACCATTTCATGTTTGGGGTATTGGTTATATGGGACCTTTTCCAAAGTCCAACGGGTATACTCATATCCTAGTTGTTGTTGATTACGTTACTAAATGGGTAGAAGCTATCCCAAGTAGTAGTGCTGATCACAACACCTCTATTAGGATGCCTAAAGAAGTTATTTTCCCTAGATTTGGAGTCCCTAGATATTTAATGACTGATGGTGGTTCACATTTTATTCATGGTGCTTTCTGTAAAATGCTTGCTACGTATGATGTCAACCACAGAATTGCATCTCCCTATCATCCTCAGTCCAGTGGTCAAGTAGAGCTAAGTAATAGAGAGATTAAACTAATTCTGCAAAAGACTGTTAATAGGTCTAGAAAGAATTGGTCTCAAAAGCTTGATGATGCACCGTGGGCTTATAGAACTGCTTATAAGAATCGCATGGGCATGTCTCCGTACAAAATGGTTTACGGTAAAGCATGTCATTTACCTCTTGAGCTAGAAAATAAGGCATATTGGGCAATCAAATAGCTCAACTTTGATTTCAAACTTGCTCGTGAGAAGAGGTTATTTGATATTAGCTCACCTGATGAATGGAGAACTCAGGCATATGAAAATGCCAAGTTGTTCAAAGAAAAGGTTAAGAGATGGCATGATAAAAGGATACAAAAACGTGAGTTCAATGTACGTGATTATGTCTTGCTATACAATTCTCGTTTAAGATTTTTTGCAGGCAAGCTTCTCTCTAAATTGGAAGGTCCTTACATTCTTGAGGAAGTATATCATTCCGGTGCCATCAAGATCAACAACACGGAAGGTAATTTTCCGAGAGTGGTAAATGGGCAAAGAATCAAACATTATATCTCAGGTACTCCCATAAATGTTAAAAGCAATATTATTAATACCATAACTCCGGAGGAGTACATAAGAGATATTTATCAGCCTGTTTCAGACTCCAAAAACGAAGAGGTATGTGATTCAGTAAGTAAACCGACTCCAAAACTTTTCCAGTAGAAATTTTTCTCCGTTTTTGAATTTTTAGAAAAATAGAAAAATTAAAGTAGTCTAGAAAGCGCACGAGGAGGCAACAAGCCTACCAGGCGCGACCTACCCCCCTAGCCGCGCCTGGTTGGCTTGTGGGCACCTCGTGTGTCTCCCGGACTCTGTTTTCTTGCAGAGTACCCCTTTTGGTAGGGAAAAATTCATTATATATTCTCCCGAAAGGTCTGACCCTCGTATCACGCAAATATCCTCTGTTTTCGTTTCGAGCTACTGTGCAGACAGATCTAGAACGCTATGGCGTCCCCAAAAGTTCCGGAGGACAAGTTCTTCGAGAAGGTCATCAATCCCTACCTCGCAGGCGTGCTGTAACACCCTCAATCTATTGAGATGCACGAGGGGGTGCTGCACATCCGTGATGTTGAGGGGCCCAAGAGGACCGGAAGCATGGAGGGGAGGCTCGAAGCAATGGAGCAGCAAGTCTTCAAGTGCCAAGGGATGGTGTAACACGGACTCAATGCCAACCACATGATGATCACGGAGTTCACCAACAAGCACAAGATCGATGCCAATGACATCGGGAAGCACCTCTCCAGGATCTATGACAGAATTGATCACTGATACGTCTCCAACGTATCTATAATTTTTAATGGTTTCATGCTATTATCTTGTCAAACTTTGGATGTTTTGCATGCCATTTATATATTTTTTGGGACTAACTTATTGACTTAGTGCCAAGTGCCAGTTCCTATTTTTTCCATGTTTTTGACCCCTTTCAGAGTAGATTTTGAAACGGAGTCCAAACGTAAGAAAATCCACGAAAATATTTTTTCCGTACCGGAAGAAGATCGGGAAGCTTGGGAGCCAAGGCAGGGGAGCCTCAGGGGCCCCACAAGCCTCCACCCCGCGGCCAGGGGGGTAGGCCGCGGCCCATAGGCTTGTGGGCCCCCTGGGCGCCCTCTGCCCTAGGGGTTGCGCCTATATATTCCATAAAAATCCCAAAAAAATCAGGAGATCATCGAAATCACTTTTCCGCCGCCGCAAGCTTCTGTCTCCGCAAGATCCCATCTGGGGCATGTTCTGGTGCCCTGTCGGAGGGTGGATTCGGACACGGAGGGCTTCTTCATCAATACCATGACCTCTCCGATGATGCGTGGGTAGTTCACCATAGACCTATGGGTCCATAGCTAGTAACTAGATGGCTTCTTCTCTCTCTTGGATCTTCAATACAAAGTTCTCCATGATCTTCATGGATATCTATCCGATGTAATCTTCTTTTGCGATGTGTTTGTCGAGATTCGATGAATTGTGGATTTATGATCAGATTATCTATGAATCTTATTTGAGTTTCTTATGATCTCTCTTATGCATGATTTCATATCCTTGTAATTCTCTTCGAGTTGTGGGTTTTGTCTGGCCAACTAGATCTATGATTCTTGCAATGGGAGAAGTGCTTGGTGTTGGGTTCATACCGTGCGGTGACCTCACCCAGTGACAGAAGGGGTAGCGAGGCACGCATCGTGTCGTTGCCATCAAGGGTAAAAAGATGGGGTTTTCATCATTGGTTTGAGATCATCCCTCTACATCATGTCATCTTGCTTAAGGTGTTACTCTGTTCGTCATGAACTCAATACACTAGATGCATGCTGGATAGCGGTCGATGTGTGGAGTAATAGTAGTAGATGCAGAAAGTATCGGCCTACTTGTCTCGGACATGATGCCTATATGTATGATCATTGCCTTAGATATCGTCATGACTTTGCGCGGTTCTATCAATTGCTCGACAGTAATTTGTTCACCCACCGTGATATTTGCTATTTTGCGAGAAGCCTCTAGTGAACACTATGGCCCCCGGGTCTACTCCACACCATATTTTCAGCCTTACACTTTTTACTTCGTTGCACTTTCCACCTTCAGATCTCACTTTGCAAACAATCTTGAAGGGATTGACAACCCCTTTGAAGCGTTGGGTGCAAGCTCTTTTGTGTTTGCGCAGGTACTCTGGACTTGACGAGACCCTCCTTCTGGATCGAAACCTTGGTTCTCAAACTGAGGGAAATACTTACTGCTCCTGTGCTGCATCACCCTTTCCTCTTCAAGGGAAAAACCAACGCAAGCCCAGTCTCCGTCAACGTGTTAATTTTTGGCACTGTTGTTTGAGAAGTAGCAGAAGGATTTTTGGCGCCGTTGCCGGGGAGGAAGATCAAGTCAAGAACTCATCCAAGTAGGTGTCGCAAACTCATCTCTTGCATTTACTTTGTTTGCCAGTTGCCTCTCGTTTTCCTCTCCCCCACTTCACAATTTGCCTTTTTCGTTTGCCTTTTTTTCGTTTGCCTTTTTCATTCGCCCTTTTCTCTCGCGTGCTTTCTGTTGCTTGTGTGCTTTGTGCCTTCAATATGCTTGCATCTACCCTTGCTGAAAATCTAGTGATATCGATCCTCACCCACTTGCCAATCTCTTTAAGAGATCCAATTATGTTGATCCAATTGCTAGTGAGTTGAGTGCACTTGACCTTCTCTATGGAGTTTTGCTTGAGATACGTGAATCTAAAAATCGCGATGAAGAAATTCATGAAGTGATTCACGAGGGCTCCTTGAATGAAAAGCATGATTGCAATGGTTTCACTTTAAATTCTATTAGTGACAATCATGCTAAAAATATGCAAAACCCTATGCATGGAGATGCTAGTTTTGCTATGTCCACTACTTGTTGCAATGATATTTGTAATAATATTGAAAGTGGGTTTGGAGAAGTCATGACTTTAGTTGATGATAATCCCACTATTTTTCAAGAGCGTCAACTTTGCATGCATGTGGATCATGAAAATAATATCCTTTGTGATAGCTATTTTGTTGAATTTGATTATGATCCCACATGTAATTGCTATGAGAGAGGAAAATATTGTGGTAGAAACTTTCATGTTACCAAATTACCTCTCGTTATGTGGAGATTGCTATTGTATGTTCCTTCTTCCTTGCATATGGAAACTATTGGTTGTCTTGACAATCTGTTTTCCTATAAAATGCCTATGCATAGGAAGTATGTTAGACTTAGATGTGATTTTCACATGTTTCATGATGCTCTCTTCGTGTCCAATTGCTATCTTTTATGTGAGTATCATTAAAATCCTTATGCCTAGCTAAGGGCGTTAAACAATAGCGCTTGTTGGGCGGCAACCCAATGAACTTATCTTTTTCTTTCTATTTTGTTGCGTCCACACCATCATAATTCTGTTGTGATTGTGTTTTTTGTGTTTCCTTTTGTGTTTGAGCCAAGCAAAACCTTTATGACTAGTCTTGGTAATGGTTGTTTTATCCTGCTGGAAAAATACATAAACTTTTCGCTCACGAGATGAATTTTCATTTTTATTCAGAAAGAGCTTTTGAGTTGATTCTTTTTGCTGCTGGTTGATATTCATTTTTCCCAGGACTTCGTAATTTTTCAGATTTTTTGAGGTGCCAGAAGTATACGAAGTATACAGATTGCTACAGACTGGTCTGGTTTTGATAGATTCTGTTTTTGTTGAGTTGGTTGCTTGTTTTGATGAAACTATGGTTAGTATCGGGGGGTACTAGCCATGGAAAAGTGAGAATACAGTAGCCCAACACCAATATAGATAGAATTCAAGTTTTCTATAGTACCAAAAGAAGTGGTAGTTTGTTTTCTTGTGCTAATGTTATCACGAGTTCCTGTTTAAGTTTTGTGTTGTGAAGTTTTCAAGTTTTGGGTGATGTTCTCATGGACAATGAGATAAGGAGTGGAAAGAGCTCAAGCTTGGGTATGCCCAAGGCATCCCAAGCCAAATTCAAGGACGCCAAAAAGCCTAAGCTTGGGGATGCCCCAGGAAGGCATCCCCTCTTTTGTCTTCAATCCATCGATAACATTACTTGGAGCTATATTTTTATTCACCACATGATATGTGTTTTGCTTGGAGCGTCTTGTATCATAGGAGTCTTTTCTTTTTGTTGTGTCACAATAATCCTTTCTATAGACCTTTTTGAGAGAGAGAGACATGCACTCATCGTGATTTTGCTAGAATGCTCATAGTGCTTCACTTATATCTTTTGAGCTAGATACTTTTGCTCTAGTGCTTCACTTATATCTTTTAGAGCACGGCGGTGCGTGATTTTGTAGTTGGCTTATTCTATGAAAGTAGTACCAAATGTGATAGGTATCCAAATAGGATGCAAAAACCTCCATCTTCATGTGCATTGCGTAGAAAGAGAAGTTTTGATTCCTCTCAATTCATTTTGAGACGTGGATTTGGTAATATTAAGAGCTATGTTATTAGGGTGTTGTGAATCTAGAAATACTTGTATTGAAGTTAGTGATTCCCGTAGCATGCACGTATGGTGAACCGCTATGTTAGGAAGCGGAGCATAATTGATCTATTGATTATCATCATTTGTGTTGAGGTCGGGATCGCGCGATGGTTAACACCTACCAACCCTTCCCCTAGGAGTATGCGTTTAGCACTTTGTTTCGATTACTAATAAAAACTTTCGCAATAAGTATGTGAGTTCTTCATGACTAATGTGAGTCAATGGTATAGATGCACTTTCACCTTCCACCATTGCTAGCCTCTCTAGTGCCGTGGAATTTTCACCGGTGCACAAACCCACCATATGCCTTCCTCAAAAAAGCCACCATACCTACCTAATATGGCATTTTCATAGCCATTCCGAGATATATTGCCATGCAACTCCCACCATTCCGTCTCATGACTTGTGCCGTCACTCTCATATTGCCATTGCATGATCGTAAGATAGCTAGCGAGATGTTTTCAACGTCATATGCCATGCTAGAACGTTGCACATCTCGGTACACTGCCGGAGGCATTTCCTATATAGTCATCATCATTTTGAGCTTTGAAGCTGTGAGTAAATAAAAGTGTGATGATCATCATTATTAGAGCATTGTCCCATGCGAGGACATAAAAAAAAGAGGCCAAAGAGCCCAAAAACAACAAAAAAATAGAAAAGAAAAGAAAAGAAAAAAAGAGGCCTAAGAGCCCAAATGAAAAAAGAGATAAAAAGTGAGAAGGGACAATGCTACTATCTTTTTCCACACTTGTGCTTCATAATAGCACCATGTTCTTCATGATTGAGAGCTTCTTGCTTCGTCACCACCATATGCTAGTGGGAATCTTCATTATGTAACTTGGCTTGTATATTCTAATGATGGGCTTCCTCAAAATTGCCCTAGGTCTTCGTGAGCAAGTAAGTTGGATGCACACCCACTAGTTTTCCTTTTGAGCTTTCACATACTTATAGCTCTAGTGTATCTCTTGTATGGCAATCCCTACTCATTCACATTGATATCTATTAATGGGCATCTCCATAGCCCTTTGATATGCCGAGTCAATGTGACCATCTCCTCCTTTTTGTCTCACAACCACCAGCACACTCTATTCCACTTATAGTGTTTTATCCATGGCTCACGCTCATGTATTGCATGATAGTTATATAAAGTTTGAGAAAGTAAGAGTGCGAAAACAATTACTTGGCCAATACCGGGGTTGTGCTTGATTTACATTAGTTGTGTGAGGATGATGGAGCATAGCCAGACTATATGATTTTGTAGGGATAACTTTCCTTGGCCTTGTTATTTTGAAAGTTCATGATTACCTTGCTAGTTTGCTTGAAGTATTATTGTCTTCATGTCAATAGCAAACTATTGTTTTGAATCTTACAGATCTGAACATTCATGTCACGTGAAAGAAGTTGCAAAGGACAACTATGCAAGGTAGAATTCCACATCAAAAATTCGTTGTTTATCACTTCCCTACTCGAGGACGAGCAGGAGTTAAGCTTGGGGATGCTTGATACGTCTCCAACGTATCTATAATTTTTATGGTTTCATGCTATTATCTTGTCAAACTTTGGATGTTTTGCATGCCTTTTATAATTTTTGGGACTAATTATTGACTCAGTGCCAAGTGCCAGTTCCTGTTTTTTCCATGTTTTTGACCCCTTTCAGAGGAGATTTTGAAACGGAGTCCAAATGGAAGAAAATCACCAAAAGATTTTTTCCATACCGGAAGAAGATCGGGAAGCTTGGGAGCCAAGGCAGGGGAGCCTCACGGGCCCCACAAGCCCCCACCCCGCGGCCAGGGGGTAGGCCACGGCCCACAAGCGTGTGGCCCCCCTGGGCGCCCTCTGCCCTAGGGGTTGCGCCTATATATTCCCTAAAAATCCCAAAAAAATCAGGATATCATCAAAATCACTTTTCTGCCGCCGCTAGCTTCTGTCTCCGCAAGATCCCATCTGGGGCACATTCTGGTGCCCTGCCGGAGGGGGATTCGGACACGGAGGGCTTCTTCATCAACACCATGACCTCTCCGATGATGCGTCAGTAGTTCACCATAGACCTACGGGTCCATAACTAGTAACTAGATGGCTTCTTCTCTCTCTTGGATCTTCAATACAAAGTTCTCCATGATCTTCATGGATATCTATCTGATGTAATCTTCTTTTGCGGTGTGTTTGTCGAGATCCGATGAATTGTGGATTTATGATCAGATTATCTATGAATCTTATTTGAGTTTCTTCTGATCTCTCTTATGCATGATTTCATATCCTTGCAATTCTCTTCGAGTTGTGGGTTTTGTCTGGCCAACTAGATCTATGATTCTTGCAATGGGAGAATTGCTTGGTTTTGGGTTCATACCGTGCGGTGACCTCACCCAGTGACAGAAGGGGTAGCGAGGCACCCATCGTGTTGTTGCCATCAAGGGTAAAAAGATGGGGTTTTCATCATTGGTTTGAGATCATCCCTCTACATCATGTCATCTTGCTTAAGGCCTTACTCTATTCGTCTTGAACTCAATACACCAGATGCATGTTGGATAGCGGTCGATGTGTGGAGTAATAGTAGTAGATGCAGAAATTATCGGTCTACTTGTCTCAGACGTGATGCCTATATGTATGATCATTGCCTTAGATGTCGTCATGACTTTGCACGGTTCTATTAATTGCTCGACAGTTATTTGTTCACCCACCATGATATTTGCTATTTTGAGAGAAGCCTCTAGTGAACACTATGGCCCCGGGGTCTACTCCACACCATATTTTCAGCCTTACACTTTTTACTTCGTTGCACTTTCCGCCTTCAGATCTCACTTCTGCAAACAATCTTGAAGGGATTGACAACCCCTTTGAAGCGTTGGGTGCAAGCTCTTTTGTGTTTGCACAGGTACTCTGGGCTTGACGAGACCCTCCTTCTGGATCGATACCTGGGTTCTCAAACTGAGGGAAATACTTACTGCTCATGTGCTGCATCACCCTTTCCTTTTCAAGGGAAAAACCAATGCAAGCCCAGTCTACGTCAACGTGTCAATTTCTGGCACTGTTGTGTCAGAAGTAGGAATCACCTCCAAGCCCAGATTTACGACCTGCAAAGCCAAAACTGTGAGTATGAGTATAGATTTAAATCAATACGATTGGCTGCAGATTTGAGAATTTCGGAGACTCGACCATCTTTCCATGATGGAGCACCTATGCCTTGGAAGACGAAGGATCAAACCCAGGTTGCAACAACTCCACCACCATCACCTTCGAAGGAAGACAATTAAGCATGGGTATGGGCAATCCCCTTGGTTTCTGCCAAGCTTGGGGGAGTTGCCCCGGTATAGTATCACCATCACATCTTTTTCCTTTACCCTTTTTCTTAGCTCGATCCTTTTTGGTTATATCTTTCTCTAGTAGAATAAAGTTCTTAGTATGGTCTAGGCTTGAGTTTTGCTGTGCGTCACCCCCAATGTATTCGAGCTCGTGATTCATATAATAAAGAGTGTATTAGTTAAGGGCCTTGCCTCATGCCATGATATAAAGAATAATAAGAGAACAAAAGCATGAAAAATCATGTAATGATCTTATGGGAAGTGATGGCTTCACATATAAAAAGAATGATGATTGAAACTTGTTGTGGGTGGACAAACGTAGACCTTGGTCATTGTTGCAATTGATAGGAAGTAATAAAGAAGGAGAGGTTCACATATAAATATATCATCTTTGACACCGTCTATGATTGTGGACACTCATTAAACTATTACATGCTTAGAAGTAGATGTTGGACAAGGAATTCAACATAATGAATTATGTTTGCTTTGTTCCGAACAATGTTGTATGACTAGAGGTCCCTTAGCATGTGACGCTTGCTTCCTCCTCATATTAGCCAAAACTTCCGCACTAAGTAGAGATACTACTTGTGCATCCATAAACCTTCAACCCAGTTTTGCCATGAGAGTCCACCATACCTACCTATGGATTGAGGAAGATCCTTCAAGTAAGTTGTCATTGGTGCAATCAATAAAAATTGCTCCCTAAATATGTATGATCTATTAGTGTATGGAAAATAAGCTTTGTACAAACCTGTGATGAGGAAGACATAGAAGCAACAGACTGCGTAATAAAGTTCTTTATCACAGGAGGGAATATAAATTGCAATTGCTTCAATGACTAAAGGCTATTGGTTGTTAATTCTCAATAAGTTTCTTGACCCATACTTTACTTTGTGAAGGAATCGTCACTTTAGCATAAGAGTTTATATGATGCTATTGCTATTCTAATTATGATCATGATGCTTGCATGTCCGTATTTTGTTTTATCGATACCTCTATCTTTAAACATGTGGGCATATTTATTGATCTCGGCTTTCTCTTGAGGACAAGCGAGGTCTAAGTTTGGGGGGGTTGATACGTCCATTTTGCATCATGCTTTTATGTTTATATTTATCGCTTTATGGGCTGTTATTACACTTCACGGTACAATACTTATGCCTTTTCTCTCTTATTTTATAAGGTTTACATGAAGAGGGAGAATGCCGGCAGCTGGTATTCTGGTCTGAAAAAGGAGCTAGTTTGAGATACCTATTCTGTGCAACTCCAAAAGCCGTCAAAATCTACGAGGAATTATTTTGAATTTTATAAAAAATATTGTGCGGAAGAAGTACCGGAGGGAAGCCACCAGGAGGCCACAAGCCTGCCAGGCTCGGCCTACCCCCCTGGCCGCGCCTGGGTGGCTTGTGGCCCCCTGTTGCCCCTCCTTCTCCCATCTTTTGCTATAAGGAGGGTTTCATTCCAGAAAAAAAAATCAAGAGGAGGCTTTCGGGAGGAGACGCCGCCGCCACGAGGCGGAACTGGAGCAGAACCAATCTAGAGCTCCGGCAGGGCCGTCCTGCCGGGGAAACTTCCCTCCTGGAGGGGGAAATCGTCGCCATCGTCATCACCAACACTCCTCTCATCGGAGGGGACTCATCACCATCAACATCTTCATCAGCACCATCTCGTCTCCAAACCCTAGTTCATCTCTTGTAACCAATCTCCATCTCGCGACTCCGATTAGTACTTGTAAGGTTGCTAGTAGTGTTAATTACTCTTTGTAGTTGATGCTAGTTGGATTAATCGGTGGAAGATCGTTCAGATCTCTAATGCTATTCAATACCTCTCTGGTCATGAACATAATTATGCTTTGTGAGTAATCACTTTTGTACCTGAGGACATGGGATAAGTCTTGCTATAAGTAGTCATGTGAATTTGGTATTCGTTCGATATTTTGATGAGTTTTATGTTGTTTTTCCTCTAGTGGTGTTATGTGAACATCGACTACATAACACTTCACCATTATTTGGGCCTAGAGGAAGGCATTGGGAAGTACTAAGTAGATGATGGGTTGTTAGAGTGACAAAAGCTTAAACCCTAGTTTATGCGTTGCTTCGTAAGGGGCTGATTTGGATCCACTAGTTTAATGCTATGTTTAGACTTTATCTTAATTATTCTTTCGTAGTTGCGGATGCTTGCGAGAGGGATTAATCATAAGTGGGATGTTTGTCCAAGTAAGGGCAGCACCCAAGCACCGGTCCACCCACATATCAAACTATCAAAGTAGCGAGCATGATAAAAACTTGCTTGACAGAAATTCCCATGTGTCCTCGGGAGCGCTTTACCTCATATAAGAGTTTGTCCAGGCTTGTCCCTTTGTACAAAAGGGATTGGGCCACTTTTCTGCACCTTTGTTACTATTCTTACTTGCTACTTGCTACGAACTATCTTATCGCACAACTATCTTTTACCGATAATTTCAGTGCCTCCAGAGAATACCTTGCTGAAAACCACTTGTCAGTTCCTTCTGCTCCTCGTTGGGTTCGACACTCTTACTTATTGAAAGGACTACGATAGATCCCCTACACTTGTGGGTCATCAAGGCATGCAGAGTTTTTGTTAGGGACCACATCCCTATCACCACTCGAGAATGGATTAAGCCAAGGGAGGAAGGAGTCTCATATGTCGGCACAACAGCCAAAGAAAACCTTTGGAGAAAGCTCATGCTTCATTTCACCCTGCCGGCGCCAGAGGTGGATCCAGATGAGGAGGATCCAAATGAGGAATAAATGAATAGGCGAAAAGAGGCCCTAGAGAAAAAAGTCAAGGAGTGGGCTCTTAAGAAGATGACCTATCTATTCAGGGGCTTTAAAAAAAGATTGCACTAGGACTTTATCTTGAAAGATAAGACTCCAGATTTCGATCACGGCTATGAGAAGATTAAAGACTAATGGGCCAAATTTGTGGCGTACAATAAATCGGAGGACGCCTTGAAAAAGTGTGCAACAAATAATATGAATGCAGGTAAGAATAAGTACCACCATATTATGGGGCCTCGTGGCTACGGAGGTAAGATGGCTAAGTGGGAAGAACTTGAGGCATCATTTCTGGACAAAAATATCACTCCAGAGCCCTTAAGATGGCTCAAACGGGCAATAAATTGTTTTATGGGCATGGGGGCTTGTTGGACGCAGAAGGGAAGGCAATATATAACCAAAGACACAAAGATAATCCCCTACCCATCGAGGAGATTAGACGTACACTACAGGATGTTGAAGAGGGATGATTCTTACCCGATAGAGAGAACGACGAGCTCACACACGCCCTTGGGAATAAGGAACACAAAGGGCAAGCACGAGGCTTACTAGGCTCCCGCCGTGGATTCTTGCGTTCTCCAGGAAAGGAAGAGATTTCCCGTTAGAAGCCATTAGAGGAGAAAGGAAAAGGAGGAACCTGATAAAGCGGCTGAGGCAGACCAACTGCATAATCTAGAAGAAGCAGTAAAGCGGTTGCAGCAGGATCAAATCGACAAACAATAAGGTAGCGGCCAATCTTAGCGGCTCATGATAGAAGCTGCATCGAATCAGAAAAGCATTGTCGCTTCCACACAGTTCCAGGATGAGGGTGATGATGCACTGACGACGGGTCCTCCTCGTTGCTACCTAGTGGATGATATCACAGAGAGCACACCTTGTGATCTAAAGGTCAAACTTGATAACTTAAAGTTGACGGTGGCGTTCGGCATGGCCATACCAATTGGACATAATCCAACTTGGCATTGCTCTCCGGTTCCATAAGGGTACGCTGTTGTCGCGGTGGATGAAGTGATGACAGATTATGAGGAGCTGAAGCTCGACCACCCTGCAGGTGAAGATAGGGATTTGACTCAACTTGGAGAAGTCAAGAAACAAACCGTTGTTTGGCCAAAGGAGGACATCTTGCTTCCAAATTGGACGCTAAGGACACCGACTCCTCATAGAAGCAATCCTTCTTCGCCTCCAGCTCACCAATCTCCAGCGCAACCGTCATCTTTGCCGCCTTACCAATCTCCAGTACAACCTTCGTCTTCGCCGCCTCACCAGTCTCCAGCGCAGCCTTCTCCACCGCCGCATGAGCCGTCTCCACCGCCCCGTCAGCCGTCTCCATCCATTCAGGATCAAAGCAAAAAGGGAAACGTACCCCCGCTAATAGTGGCGGCAGAAAGGGGATCCAATCACCAAAACGTAAGTTGTCGCCCCTCCAAAAGTACCTCATAAGAATATGGAGAAGAGACATTGGGAATATACTGGAGAGGACACTATTAAGAGGGCAGACGCCCAGCATGAACAGTGGAAGGCTCAAGTGGCTAACAAGAAGAAAGCGAAAGAGCAAGAGTTCCCGGACACCCCAGAAGAACACGCCGCGTGCGTGAAAATGCTGAAAAACCTTGCAGATCCCCCGCCACCGTTGCCAACAGACTATGAATGCTCTATTATCAAGTCGGCTGATGCAAAATAGCAGCGGTTGAAGAGTAGTATGTCCAGCGGGAAATCAGTTGCCCAGCTCGGACAACAGAGAAACCAATCGTGCCCCCCGCTCAAAGCGTATTCCGATACAAATGTGTGCTCGAGCGGAGCTGCGGTCCAGCAGAGGAATGATGAAACAGCTGACATCGATCCGGATTTTCTTGCACAATACGGAGAAGCGGCCAAGGCTCAAGGCATGTCTATTGATGAGTACTTAAACTATTTGGAGGTATTAACTGACATAGCATACACGTACCGGTACGGGGCTCCTCTCGTCAAACCTGAGTTAGTCAAGGAGCTACCAACAAAAATGCAAAGATTGCATGACTGGTACATGCAAGCATGTGTTCAATAGGCAAACTGGATATACCTTGAATTTGAAAACGAGCATTTCGGGCATGGAGATGGCGTCGTAATGATTGAATTCGACGAATTATTTCAATTATACCAACAAGACGCCCTCGACAAATCTATCATCAGTGCCTATTGTTTGTAAGTATTATTAATTTATGTCATTAAGTCTTACTCAGCTCATTCTTTCATGTATAATCTTACTCATCACTATATTAATTTTGCAGAATGAAGATTCTCGAATACAAAAGAGGTCAAATCTATGACATTGGGTTCATTGACCCATATTTCATTCATCACCAAAGTCTCGCAACGAGTCCCCGCGATAGAGAGAATAACTTGGTACAAGGGTTTTCCGGTACCAAAAGGGAAATACTATTTCCTTACATCTTCATGTGAGTATTACTACACACATTCTATTTTCGCTTACTCGATGTTATTATAAGTGTATAATTGACTCATTATGTGTGCGCATGTTCCACTTTATTTTGTTAATCATTGTACCTGACAAGGGAGAAGTAATAGTCATGGACCCGAAACGCACATCCCTCGATGAATGGACGAATATGCAGGAATGCCTCCAGAGGTAATTTCAATCATTATGGCACTATATCGGCAACTTCTCGTTCATTTCCTGGTAGCAAGGAATTAATATAGAACTCCTTTATTCATTTCCTTTTCTTGGCAAGCCTAGGAAACGGTTCACCGCCAAGGCTCGTGGTGATTGGAAGTGAGAGCTTACATTTAAACAAATAGATGTAAGTAACTACTAGCTAGATCCGCGCATCTCTTTATTCTAGTTTCAATACCATTATAATTCTTGACTATGTTCTTGATTGAACTCTCTTCTCGTAAAGTGTTTGAGGCAGGAACATGGGAACAATTGATGTGGATACTATGTTTCTGAGTTCATTCGCCAGACGATCCATGAGAAGGGGGAAAACCGGGACATAAAAAAAATCAAAGTACGATAAACAATACTCACAGCTTTATTTTATTACCATGAATTGTGTTCGGTTTCATTGATATATATATTGACCCATTCTTTAAAATAGATAGAATGGTTGCGGGACGGTCTTCTACCACAGGAACGTGTACGAGAAATTCAAGAGGAAATTGTCGGATTCTTAGATGCAGAGGTCCTAGGTGTGAAGGGAGAAAATTATTGCCCGTTGATGAGAATGGTATGAAATGTTATAGTGGAAAAGAGACATATGTGCATATGTGTAACTCGTCTCCACATTTTGTAATATGTTCGACAAAGCACGACGGGTGAGATGGTGTAATATATTGGTGACGCTGATGTGCAATATAGTTATTCTTTTATTGTTGTGTACGTACCATCCAATTTAATGCAAAATAAGAATAAAAAAGTGCCCAAAACAAATAAATGGGAAAATTGGGTGCAGAAAAATAGCCCCATTCAATTTAGTGCAAAACCCTAAACCTTAAAAATTGCTCAAAAAACAGCGAAGAAATAGCCCTGGTTTGTAATACGAACCGAGACTAATACACCTCCTCCCCCTCGCTCCCAACCCCCGCCACGTGGAAGGTCTTTAGCCCTGGTTTGGGACCGAACCCCCGAACCGGGGCTAGCATTAGTCCCGGTTGATTAGTCCCGGTTCGTGAACCGGGACTAATGGCCGAATCGAACCGGGGCTAAGGGCCCTTTTTCTACTAGTGTAGGAGGGGTGTGCTGGGGTGGGAGGACAACATCTCTCCCAACAGTCCATCGGGGATGCGCTTCCCTTTCCACCTTTCCTTGAAACCTCCTTCGTGGCCATCCTCGGCGCGAGAGTATTCAACATCGTGCCGGTGCACTTCTATAACAATCCGCTCATACTTCTTTTCGCAAAGGATTTATCATTCGTTGCTTTTGTGTTTGTCCCCTTCTCAACGGAAGAGCTTCTCTCCCTGACATGCAACCTGGGTTTACTCAGTTGGGACGGTGAGAGGACACCACCGCCTACTGCACTTATATTACCTTGCCGATAGCATAATGTATACGTGTAACTCTGTCTCTAATTTTTTCTGACCGTCCGATCTGAAAAATCATTTATAATTTTCTATTGGTTCCATTGTTACGTGTAATTTTTCGTAATTTTATTTTCGTCACACCTTGTAACTCCTATTTTTTACCGTCGGGTTAGTGTGGATGGACGGCATGTAAACTCGCCGATCACCGTAACACGTGTATACTAACAATCTATCTAAGATCTAACTGACATATACACATGTGCACTTTATATTCATACTCAGATTGAGCGAACTAGTTCTGGAATTATGGTAGAATAAGAATGTGCGTTGATCCAATCTTATTCTTGGCCACTTTGTTCTGCACCTTATGGGATGGCTAATGCAATATTATTACCTTTGTTGTATATGTAATTATTTTATCCTTCTATAAGAGGGTCACATTTTCTTATTTTTTCCTCACATGCTCATGTATTTTTATGCAATGGAAAAGATAACAATTTCCTTATTCCAGTATTCCAGTATTACAGGGCGCCATCAATGTTCTGGTAATCAATATTTCTGTAAACCAATACTTGTGCTCCAGGGACCGACACTTGACCTATCAACCATCCGTCCTTGATCGTGGACACGGCTACTCGAGTAGCTTCCACTCTGCAGAGGGTGTACTCTTTATCCACAACAAACGGGTTCCAATAGTTAGTAGGACTAATCCCGCGGACGATACTTTAGAAGGAAACACTCAGAACTAGCACATACCCATTTTTCCCGCGTGAATACCAGCCTCACCCGGGCTATGCTACCACGGAAAAACCATAAGAAGGGAAGTCAAAAATCCTCGACTCGCATGGGATCAAAGTTCTACCGCGCGCTGCAAGGGTGTGCTCTCCCTCTCGGTCCTAGACCGGAAACACCCACGCCCCGTGACCAGATGACTGGATTTATTCCAGGGCCATGGAGACCATCATCATGGCCCATCTACTTGGTGTGTGACTGATAATAGGTTCACGACCTAGTACAATGCATTCCCTTTCGGAAAGAACTATGGCATCACGAAATGAAAGGTGACACACCGACAAGACTCTATCTAGGTCGATACTGGAGTTATTCAATTTCATCTTACTACGATCATGCATCCGGCATGACCATGCCACAACCTATCACGTCCCACGTGACTAGGCTGTCCACGGCCACTCATAACCACATCGGTCATCATTTTCACTTACAGAGTTATATTAAGTAATATGTAATGCGTTAGTTACTGCAGTAGATGATCAAAAAAAAATCAGCAAACATCACATGAAGTGTTCAAACATGCTTGCCTGGTTCGACAAAGTCGGCATCGAGCTCGATAAAGTTGATGTAACACCCAAGATTTTCTAACTTTTATTTTCTGGATTTCCTTGGAATTTTTTATTTTTGACTTGACAAGAACTTTGAAGTTTTCTTGCTAATCTCCATAAGAGAAAACTTTTGAGCTTCTTCTCCACCAAACAAATTCAGAAATTTCCTCTTGGCCTTTCTCATAAATGAAATGGTTAAAAGAATATTCCTTTTATTCTTATATTGGATTCCTTTTATTCTTGATTTGGATTTTTCCATGAGCCTATTTATTAATTCTTCAAAAAGAATTAATCACCATTCTATTTTTAAATATTTTACTCCTCTCCTAGCCCTAAGCTTGTTTTTGAATGTTTTTCCAAAGATTTAGAAGGGATGGATCACCCCAATTATTTTATTATTAAAATGGGTATTTTTGTAATCAGTTTGAGCTCCAAGAGTTTTTCAAATGAACCTCCTTTTTCTTTTGGAATGTTGACCCCAAACTTTGGCAATTTGTATTCCTTAGTATCCTCAATCTATTCCAGCAAAAACTATAGGTCCTCAAGTTTGAGAAATTCAAATTTGGTTTGACTGAAGTTTGACCCCAAAAACCCATTTTCGATTCAAACCTGCTTAAACTCCACCAAAAATTCTGAATTTTTTTGCAGCATCTTTTCTTCCAATGAGAGTGCTCCCCTCAAAAATTCAGGATCAAATTCTTTTTCTAGCTATGCTTCTGTTTTTGTCGAGCACCTCTCCTGCACCCTGACTTAAACTGTCTAAATTATATTGAGACCAAACTTCAGAAAGAGCGCAACTCCCTCCCCCTTCGCAAATCTCAGTAGTAGCAGCGCAATTGCTATTGCTCCTGTGCCTTAATCCCATCCGCAGCGTCGCCCGTAGCTTGGCCTCTTCCCCTCGTCGGTAGCTCACCGACAGAGCCGGCCAAAGCTCTGGCAGCGGCTCTGCAGCAGCCGCAATAGCTCCATGCTTTCATGCCACGCCGCCCGGCACCGCTCCTTTCTTCTGCTGCCGCCGCGTGCCCCTCCTCGTCAGTGTGTTCCCCGAAGGCCGTCGCCACGCATCGTGCAGCTCAGAACACGGGTTATGCAGCCGCAGTGCGCAATAATGGTTGCGTCGTCACCGCATTGCCACGTTCGATGACCAACCGCTCTGTGGTCAAAAATGGAACCCCAGTGGTGATTAGGTTCAATCCTAGCCATCAAACCTCCTGCCCAAGCTCCTGCATCGCTGGAATCGCTCACCGGAGTTAATGTCGTAGCTCGTCTCGCGACGCCTATAAAAAGAGCTCTCCTCGAGTACTTCTGACCTCGCCCAACTCTTCCCCATTCTCCATCTCAACCTCTTGGAACCAGCCGATCCAGGATGGGGTCCTCGAGGGGCCTACTTCCCCAGCTCCGGCCGCCCCGATCTGCTTCGGGATTAGGCCACTCCCGTGCAGTGTAAGTAGAGGTAGGACCCCCTAAGGCTTTCGTTTGTATCCAGGAGCTCCTCCCCTGCTTACCCCGAGCTCAATTTCATCGCAGAGGTTGTGTGTTGTCGATCTCCTCGCGTCACCGGAGTTGGTACCGCAGAAGATCTACTGTCGTCGACATGAGGCTTCCCCCGCAGTCCAATCACCCTCCATCAGTCAGGCGAGTCAACGGTGAGTGCACCCTTACCCCCAGCTGGCTCTCCTCTCCCTCCTAGCATCGCCGGCGATCTCCGGAAGCTTCTGGCGCCGGTGGAGCATTCAAACCTGATAGGGGACCCCTTCCGTCAGTGCCTATCTCTTCATCCGAAGCGTTTCAATGGAAACGTATTTGGCCAGTAGCCGTTTTCCTTTCGGGGAAACGTCTTTCCCTTCGGGTGTTTTGACTAAATCTAAGTCCAGCCCCTGTTTCTATTAAAACTGATTACAGAATGGTCCCTGATAATGTTTTGGCTATAACTTTTGATCGATAACTTATTTTTCAGTGATTCTTCTTGCAAATTGTTCCTGGTAATGCCTAGTTTATTTCAAGATTTTTCTAAAAATATTTGAAGACCAGTAGATAGGAAGTACCACTTATACTCTTGTTTGATCTATACTGTAGATTCTGACACTGAAATTCCCAACGTTAACTACACCGAGTTTGATCCCGACTACGTGGAACCAGGCAAGCATGTTTGTTACTTTTGGTTTGCTGTTTGCTAACTTAACTCATATTTACTACTCATCACCTTGAATATTTCATATGTTATACATATTCAACCATAATAAAAATATGATGATGGCAAGTGATAGTTATGAATGGTTGTGGAATAGCCTATCAGGCGGGACGTAATAGGTTATGGCCTTGTCATGGCTTGAGCACAATGGTGCTGGTATAAATTTGGTAAACTCCAGTATCAACCTAGAACGAGTCTTGTTCGTGTCATACTTCTTATCGTACTACCACAGTTTCGTGGATAATGGGTTCGGTATAGTCAGTTGTAGACCTATTATCGGTCACACACCAAGTAGAGGGGCCGGTATGAAGGTATCCATGGCCCTGGAATAAATCCAATCATCCGGCCAGGGGGCATGGGTGTTTCCGGTCTGGTACCGGAAGGGAAGGCACTCCCCGTGAGCGCGGGATATAAATATTGTTGATCCCATGCTAGTCGAGGTCGGAGCCTCCCCGTCTTATGGTTTTCAGCATAGTCCGGGTTAATCTGGGCTTCGCGGAGGTAAAGTGGGTGTGTGCTGATTCTGTGTCCACTTCTAAAATACCGTACGCGGAAGTAGTCATAATGACTATTGAAAACCGCGCACTATGGGTAAAGAGTACACCCTCTGTAGAGTCAAAACTATTCGAGTGGCCGTGTCCCCGGTCAAGGATGTGGTTTGACGAGTCAAGTGTCGGTCCTAGAGTTGGTCCTTGGAGTATAAGTGATATTAAGAGTAATGGATGTGGTGAACCATATGATGATGTGGGACATTATCATATCATGTTTTATTACTCTGGACTAACCCTTATAATTTTATCTGTTGGATATCCTTAGGACGGTTCTACCTCCTGGATATTCAATATATTATTCTTATAAGCCCTTTATGTGGTGTCGCTGAGACGCCCGACTGTGGCATTGTTTTTATTATTGTTATAAGCCCTTTATGTGGTGTCGCTGAGACGCCCGACTGTGGCATTGTTTTTACTATTCTTATAAGCCCTTTATGTGGTGTCGCTGAGACGCCCGACTATGGCATTGTTTTTATTATTCTCATAAGCCCTTTATGTGGTGTCGCTGAGACGGCTGACTGAGGCATTGTTTTTTTATTATTCTTATAAGCCCTTTATGTGGTGTCGCTAAGACACCCGACTGCGGCACGTTATTTTTTTATGCCCTTACTATGGTGTCGCAGAGACACCCGTTCGAGGCTTATTATTTATTTCATTTATGTTATGCCTTGTGTGTGGTGTCGCTGAGACGCCCGACGATGGTTTATTTTATTTTTCCGTTACGGATATCTCGGTAGGACTACCGCCTGATTTATCCTATAACTTAATTACTTTCTCCACTTATATTGTGGATATAACTTGACTTTAACCATGCATAATAAAATCAACTGCATGCATCTCATCTTTTGTGCAAACTGTTTGCGAGTACTTCTTGTTGTACTTACTGGCTTGTTGTTGTGGACAGATATGGATGAAGGAGACCTCATGGATGAAGAGTTCGATAGCGAGTCCGATGTCTAGAGGAGTCCCAGTCAGTCTTGCGATCCTGGAGTCCGTCGCTGTTTTATTCCACCGCTTCCGCCACCTTGAATAAATTGTTGAGCTTCACTGCGAGGCTTAACGCGTAGTAGTGCTCGTCATGTCACATTACTCTGATGTGACGTGCCCCCTTTGTTTTCGCGAGCAGTAGAGTCGCCCTAAGACCACTGTAACATTTCCTTCTATCCTAAGACTTAGATATGTTGTAATAACTTGTAGAGCGACCCTCACTTTACTTGTATAATATTGAGTACTACTGGTTTTCTGCATCAAGTTGAGTCTGTTAGTGGGGAATATTTTCTTCACTATGGACGCGAATGACTGATTTCCAATTAAATCATTTATTTGGTATCAGAGCCTCGCTGACTGTAGGAAACCCCTAGGTACGATCGCTGACCGGATTAGTCATTTTATTGCCTCCTTGTGTTAGCAATTTTCCGTTAGTCAACATATATTTATGTTTTGACTATATGATTTTTTTGTTTTGTAGAAGGTTGGCAACGGTTGCCCATCGCAGGTGTTCGCCAACGAGCCAACGGGATTTTTGCGACTGCTTTCAGTCATTGTAAAGATCGCTATTGGACGGATGATCCGCACCGAGTACACGTTTTACCGCCACAAGATCAGCGACTCCCTGACTATGCATCAGGCGTTGGTGCATTTTATTGGTGGTCGACCAGAGTATCGTCACCTTCGTTTCGTTGGGAGAGCCATGCCTACAGAGAGGCAGGCTATTCAGATGGTAGCCAGGGAGGCGATTGCTCGTCTTCGGGACACTCTTCCAGCAATGGAGACTCGTCCTTATTGTTATCTTCCATGCCACGTTCTGTACACCAGCCACTATGCATTCGCATGCCCAGAGGAGAGGTAGATGATGCTCTTGGGATGCTCGTGCAGTATGTCCAAGCCCTGGAGTCAACTTTTGATGGCTTAGTGGGTGACTTGCTGGCTGCTCGCATGGAGCACCTTACTCGTCCTCACCATAGGACTGAGCTCCTTCGTCCAGCACAGCCTAGGTCATGCCAGTCTTCTTCTGCCTCATGCACACCGCCAGCACACCTCTGCCACCACCTGCCTACCATTGAGGAGTTTCATCAAGTTATTGCTCCTGCCCCCATTAGAGCTGCTATGCCTGTCAGTCATGTGCACGCCTCGCCGTCTCGCGCAGTCCGCTTAGAGACAATGGAGGAGGAAGTGAACTCCCCGGCTCCTCATCTCGGACTTTCTCTGGGTCAGCCGATCCAGGTTCCTTCCGACTCCGGCTAAAGATGGTGAAGCAGGTCACTAGTGCGCCTGTATTATATGGATGATGTTGTGCTCCTAGACCGAAGGGAAGTAGTGTGTTGCATCATGTAGGAAAGGAGAAGTGCAATAGCTTAAATTACAAGTCAGGCATACTAGAGTAAAACCCGAGTGGTATGTATAATTATGATCGATGTAAGATGTACCGTGGTCCTTCTCCGAACATGACGATTATGTTATGAAAAATCTTGTAGTGTTTCCTTGGAAAATGTTTCTGAATTCCTTTCGTCCGAATTTCATTTTCTTATTGGTTTTTGCAACATTAACCCGGCTTTGAGAAAATGAGCCGACCGTGGACACGCTCCATGCCAAGGGACATTGGAGAAAATCAGTCCACTAAGATAGGGAAGAACTTCACTCAAGGCCAGTCTAGCCAACATGAAAGCAACCCAACACTCTTAGAAGTCTGTCGTTTATATGAGCAGAGCCAACAACAACATCATGAAATGATGAATCAACTAATGAACATGGGAAATCAGCGTGGTCTGCATCCACAACACTCCTGACTGGCTGAGCTACAAAAGACACGACCACGAAAATTTCACATATAGACAAACCAATGGAAGCAGACAATTGGCTACGTGACATTGAGAGAAATATGACAATTGCACAATGTTCGGATCATGAGAAATTATTGTACGCTCCCCACTATTTAACTGGAGCCGCATCCTCATGGTGGGAAAACATCCTCCGCGTGCATCTAGATGTGAACAGTATCACATGGGCTGAATTTAAAGAAAGTTTCCATGGAGCACACATACCCAATAGTGTTATGAAAATAAAGAAGAAAGAATTCGAACACCTGAAGCAACGGAGTTCCAGCGTGATGGAGTACCTGGATCAGTATAATCAACTGTCTCGATATGCAAGTGAAGACTAAAAGACTGTGGAAAGAAGGATGGTGAAGTTCCTGGATGGACTTGCTCCAGCATTAAAGTGCCAACTGGTCGTCCACACGTTTACAGATTTTAAGACACTGGTAGACAAGGCCATTATGCTGGAAGTTGAACGTCGCAGCCTGGATGATATCCCCAAACGCCGTCGTAATAACTCTACCCAGTACACAACACCAGGCACAAGACAGAGGACTCAAAGACTCAAGCTCCGCGTACCTCAGCACAGACCACTAGATTCAACGACAAATCTTACATGAGGAACACATATTTTACTCCCCGTACCAGTATCACTTGTTTTGCATGTGGAGAAACAGGACACTACGCTCGGCAATGCCCAAAGGCCGGAAATGGTGCAGCCAAGACCAACACTTCCAACTACGACTCAGCACGAAAGCACAACTATTTCAACCCCAATAACAATCACAGTAAGGGTCACGTGAATCTTGTCGCGAAATAAGACGCCATGAACCCACCTTATATTGTACTCGGTATGTTTCCTGTCAACAAAATTCCTGCCCTGGTTTTGTTTGATTCTGGAGCTGTCCACTCGTTCATTTTGAAAAGATTTGTTTCGAAACACAACCTTTCAACCCTCCTCTTGGAAAACTCAATGACTATCAAGTCCCCGGGAGTAGAGCAGACTACTCAAGAATATTGCAAGAATGTTACCTTGGGAATGGAGTGGTTAAACACCAACAAGGGATTCATTGACTGCTTTAATCGGACGGTCATCCTCACTCATCACCAAGGTAAAAAGGTAATTGTCGCAACCCTACGAAAAGAAAAATCAAGCAAAGCAAGGTTAAACCAAATAGAAGTCAGTGAATTGAAAGATGTTCCAGTAGTATGTGAATTTCCAGATGTATTTCCTGATTTGCTACCAGGTATGCCGCTAGACCGAGAAATAGAATTTGTCATCGAGCTTGCACCCGGTACAATCCCAATATATAAGAAACCGTACCGCATGGCACCAACTGAGTTAGTCGAGCTTAAGAAACAGATAAAGGAACTATTGGACAAAGGATACAACAGACCTAGCTCTTCACCTTGGGGATCACCAATACTTTTTGCTAAGAAGAGAGATGGAACGCTAAGGCTATGCATTGATTATCGAGCAATCAACATAGGCTCTATCAAAAACAAGTACCCACTACCCAGAATAAAGGATTTGTTCGATCAATTAGCTCAGGCTAAGGTATTTTCAAAAATGGACTTGAGATTAGGATATCATCAGCTCAAGATCCGCCCAGAAGACATTCCAAGGACAACCTTTACCTCAAGATACAGATTGTACGAGTTTACAGTAATGCCTTTCAGGCTAACCAATGCACCACCTTACTTCGTGCATATGATGAATAAAGTATTCATGAAATATATGGATAAGTTTGTCCTAGTCTTCATCGATGACATACTTGTCTACACCAAAAATCCCGAAGAGCATGCGGAACACCTAAGGATTGTGTTGGGAGAACTCCGCAAGCATCAGCTATACGCAAAATTCAGCAAGTGCGAATTTTGGCTTAAACAGGTCGGATTTTTGGGATACGTGATGACACAAGAAGGCATAGCCGTGGATCCAGAAAAGGTCAAGTCCATAAGCAAATGGCCGCAGCCAGCTAATGTGACAGACATCCGGAGTTTCTTCGGATTAGTAGGATATTACCGGAGGTTCATTGAAAACTTTTCTACTATTACGCGACCTATGACCCAGTTACTCAAGAAAGAAAATAAATTTGAATGGACCGAAGCTTGTGAGAAAAGTTTCCAAGAATTGAAGAAAAGGTTGACTACAACCCCAGTACTAATTGTGCCTGACTTAAACAAGGATTTTGAAATATACTGTGATGCCTCCAGAAAAGGCCTCAGATGCGTACTCATGCAAGAAAGGAAGGTGGTAGCTTATGCCTCACGACAACTCTGACGTCACGAAGAGAACTACCCTACTCACGATTTGGAGTTGGCCGCTGGGATTCATGCTCTCAAGTAATGGAGACACTTTCTTCTTGGTAATCATTGTGAAATATACACGGATCGGAAGAGCCTCAAGTATATTTTCACACAACTGGATCTCAACCTACGACAACGACGATGGTTGGAATTAGTTAAAGATTATGACGTGGGCATTCATTACCACCCGGGTAAGGCTAACGTAGTAGCATATGCTCTCAGCCATAACCCCGCCTCAGGCAAGAAACCCATGCCAAAGATGAGACGTGAGCTTGCAAAAGAGCTCGCTCTGCTAAACCTGCTCCTCGTTCCAGAAGGTACAGTGGCACAACTTGAACTACAACCCACCTTGGACGGGAATATCAAGGAATCTTAGAAAGGTCACCCCAGCATTGAGGGCATAAAGAAAAAGATGGACCTCGGGAAGGCCCCCAAGTTTATTATAGATGAGCAAGGAACTCTGTGGTACAGACACCGACTATGCGTACCCAATCAAGAAAACCTCAAAACTCAAATCATGGAGGAAGCCCACAACTTGCCCTATTCAATTCACCCCGGAGGCACAAAGATGTTCAAAGACCTCCAGGAAAAATATTGGTGGCACGGAATGAAGAGAGATATTGCCTCCATCATCCCTCGTTGTGACTCATGTCAACGAATCAAGGAAGAACATCAGCAGCCAGTAGGGCTACTAAAACCTATGAAGGTACCCGAATGGAAATGGGATGAGGTAGGAATGGATTTTATTGTCGGACTACCCCGGTCCCGACACGGACATGATGCTATATGGGTGATTACTGATAGACTCACAAAAGTGGCTCACTTCATACCAGTCAAGACCACATACTCCACCCAGAAGCTAGCAATACTATACCTCGCCCGCATTGTGTGTGTACATGGAGTTCCCAAGACTATGTATCCGATAGAGGCACCCAGTTTACCTCAAGATTTGGGGATTATCTGCAACAAGCCTTGGGAACACAGCTAGTGTTCAGCACAGCCTATCACCCTCAGAGGGAGGACAAACCGAACGTATAAACCCGATCCTTGAAGACATGCTCAGGGCTTGTGTACTCACAAATGGGAACAGTTGGGAAGACAGTTTGCCCTTCGCCGAGTTTTCTTACAACAACAGTTATCAAGCAAGTTTGGAGATGTTGCCTTTCGAAGCTTTGTAGGGAGGCGATGTCGTACCCCTCTAAATTGGTCAGAGACCAGAGATAGCCGCATCTTCGGACCACAGTTTCTCCAGGAGGCCGAGGACAAGGTGAAAGTCATAAGAGAGAAACTTAAGACAACACAAAGCCGTCAGAAAAGCTACTACGATCAAAAACACCGAGATGTCGGTTTTGACCCCAATGATTATGTATATCTTAAGGTATCACCCATGAGAGGACTGCAGAGATTCAAAGTCAAAGGCAAACTTGCACCTCGCTTCATCGGACCGTTCCGCATAATTGCTCGTAAAGGGCAAGTTGCCTATCAGTTGGACCTACCAGCCAAATTGTCAGACGTACATGATGTGTTCCACATCTCTCAGCTACGGAAGTGTGTGAGGAACCCTGAGCAACAAGTAGCTCATCACAGCATAGAAGTATAACCATACTTATCCTATCAGGAACACCCCCGTGAGGATATTAGAGGAATCAGAAAGAAGGACTCGACAGAAGGTCACCAAGCTATTCAGGGTAAAGTGGACAACCACTCAGAGGATGAGGCCACATGGTAAAGAGAGGATTACTTGTAGAAAGAACAACCTCAGCTTCTTGAGGAATGGCTTAAACCTTGGGGACAAGATTTTTCTTAAGGGGTAGGTGTTGTAACACCCAAGATTTTCCAACTTTTATTTTCTGGATTTCCTTGGAATTTTTCATTTTTGACTTGACAAGAACTTTGAAGTTTTCTTGCTAATCTCGATGAGAGAAAACTTTTGAGCTTCTTCTCCACCAAACAAATTCAGAAATATCCTCTTGGCCTTTCTCATAAGTGAAATGGTTGAAACAATAATCCTTTTATTCTTAAATTGGATTCCTTTTATTCTTGATTTGGATTTTTCCATGAGGCTATGTATTAATTCTTCGAAAAAATTAATCACCATTCTGTTTTTAAACATTTTTACTCCTCTCCTAGCCCTAAGCTTGTTTTTGAATGTTTTTCCAAAGATTTAGAAGGGATGGATCACCCCAATTAAATTTATTATTAAAATGGCCATTTGTGTAATCAGTTTGAGCTCTAAGAATTTTTCAAAGGAACCTCCTTTTTCCTTTGGAATCTTGACCCCAAACCCTGGAAGTTTGTAGTCCTTAGTATCCACAATTCCAGCAAAAACTTTAGGTCCTAGAGTTTGAGAAATTAAAATTTGGTTTGACTGAAGTTTGACCCCAGAAACCCATTTTTGTTTCAAACCTGCCTTAAACTCCACAAAAAATTCTGATTTTTTTTGCAGCATCTTTTCTTCCAATGAGAGCGCTGCCCTCAAAAATTCAGCATGAAATTCTTTTTCTAGCTATGCTTTTCTTTCTGTCGAGCACCTCTCCTGCACCCTGACTTAAGCTGTCTAAATTAAATTCAAACCAAACTTCAGAGAGAGCTCAACTCCCTCCCCCCTTAGGAGTGCAATTGTTGTTGCTCCTATGCCTTGATCCCATCCGCAGCGTCGCCCGCAGCTTGGCCTCCTCCACTCGTCGGTAGCTCACCGACAGAGCCGACGAAAGCTCTGGCAGCGGCTCTGCAGCAGCCGCAGCAGCTCCCTGCTTCGATCCCGCGCCGCCCGACACCTCCCCTTGCTCGTGTTGCCGCTGCGTGCCCCTCCTCATCAGTGTGCTCCGTGAAGGCCATCGCCACATAGCGTGTAGCTTAGAGCACGGGTTCTGGAGCCACAATGCGCAGCAATGGTCGCGTCGTCGCCGCGTTGCCACGGTCGATGACCAACCGCTCTCTGGTCAAAAATGGAATGCTAGTGGTGATTAGGTTCGATCCTAGCCACCTAACCTCCTGCCTAAGCTCCTACATCACCAGAATCGCTCGCCGGAGTTAATGACGTAGCTCGTCTCGCGGTGCCTATAAATAGAGCTCTGCTCCAGTGCTTCTGACCTTTCTTAGCTCTTCCCCATTCTCCATCTCCACCTCTAGGAACAAGCCGATCTAGGAAGAGGTCCTCAAGGAGCCTTCTTCCCCAGCTCCGGCCGCCCCGATCCGCTTCAAGATCCGGCCACTCCCGTGTAGTGTAAGTAGAGGTAGGACCCCCTGAGGCTTTGGTTTGCATCCCGGAGCTCCTCCCCTGCTTACCCCGTGCTCAATTTCATCACAGACGCTCTCTATCATCGATCTCGTCGCGTCACCGGAGTTGCTGCCGTCGACGTGAGGCTTCCCCCGCAGTCCGATCCCCCTCCATCAGTTAGGTGAGTCAACGGTCAGTGCACCCGTACCACCAGCTGGCTCTCCTCTCCTTCCTAGCATCGTCGGTGATCGTCGGAAGCTTCTGGCGCCGGTGGAGCATTTGAACCTGACATGGGGACCCCCTCTGTCGGTGTCTCTCTCTTCATCCGAAGCGTTTCGATGTAAACGTATTCGACATGTAGCCGTTTTCCTTTCGGGGAAACATCTTTCCCTTCGGGAGTTTTGACTAAATCTAAGTCTAGCCCGTGTTTCTATTAAATCTAATTACAGAATAGTCCCTGATAATGTTTTGGCTATAACTTTTGATCCATAACTTAATTTTTCAGTGATTCTTTTTGCAAATTGTTCCTAGTAATTCCTAGTTTATTTTAAGATTTTTCTAAAAATATTTTAAGACCAATAGCTAGGCAGTACCACTTATACCCTTGTTTGATCTATACCGTAGATTCCGACACCGAAATTCCCGACGTCAACTGCACCGAGCTTGATCCTCACTACGTGCAACCAGGCAAGCCTGTTTGTTACTTTTGGTGTGCTGTTTGCTAACTTAGCTCATATTTACTACTCATCACCTTGCATATTTCATACCTGCTATACATAATCAACCATAATAAAAATATGATGATGGCAAGTGATAGTTATGAAGGGTTGCGGAATAGCCTAGTCACGCGGGACGTGATAGGTTATGGCCTTGTCATGGCTTGAGCACAATGGTGCTAGTATAAATTTGGTAAACTCCAGTATCGACCTAGATCGAGTCTTGCCGTGTCATACTTCTTATCGTGCTTTCACAGTTCCCTGGATAATGGGTTTGGTATACTCAGTTGTAGACCTATTATCGGTCACACACCAAGTAGAGGGGCCGGTATGAAGGTATCCATGGCCCTGGAATAAATCCAGTCATCCGGTCACGGCGCATGGGTGTTTCTAGTCTGGGACCGGAAGGGAGGGCACTCCCCGTGAGCGCGCGATATAAATAATTTGATCCCATGCTAGTCGAGGTCGGAGCCTCCTCGTCTTATGGTTTTACCTTGGCAGCGAAGTCCGGGTGAATCCGTGCTTTGCGGAGGTAAAGTGGGTGTGTGTTGTTTCTGAGTGTCCACTTCTAAAATACCGTACACGGAATTAGGCGTAATGACTATTGAAAACCGTGGGCTATGGGTAAAGAGTTCACCCTCTACAGAGTCGAAACTATTCGAGTAGTCGTGTCCCTGGTCAAGGACTGGTTTGACGAGACAAGTGTCGGTCCTAGAGTCGGTCCTTGGAGTATAAGTGATATTAAAAGTAATGGATGTGGTGAACCATATGATGATGTGGTACATTATCATATCATGTTTTATTACTCTGGACTAACCCTTATAATTTTATCTCTTGGATATCCTTGGGGCGGTTCTACCTCCTAGATATTCAATATATTATTCTTATAAGCCCTTTACGTGGTGTCATTGAGACGCCCGAGTGTGGCATTGTTTTTATCATTCTTATAAGCCATTTATGTGGGGTCGCTGAGATGTCCGACTGTGGCATTGTTTTTATTATTCTTATGAGCCCTTTATGTGGTGTCGTTGAGACGCCCGACTGTGGCATTGTTTTTATTATTCTTATAAGCCCTTTATGTGGTGACGCTGAGATGCCCGACTGAGGCATTGGTTTTTTTAATTCTTATAAGCCCTTTATGTGGTGTCGCTAAGACGCTCGACTATGGCACGTTATTTTATTTTATTTTATTTTTATGCCCTTACTCTGGTGTCGCAGAGACACTCGCTCGAGGCTTATTATTTATATCATTTATGTTATGCCCTGTGTGTGGTGTCTCTCAGACGCCCGACGGTGGTTTATTTTATTTTTCCGTTACAGATATCTTGGGAGGACTACCGCCTGATTTATCCTATAACTTAATTACTTTCCGAACTTATATTGTGGATATAACTTGACTCTAACCATGCATAATAAAATCAATTGCATGCATCTCATCTTTTGTGCAAACTGTTTGCGAGTGCTTCTCGGAGTACTCACTGGCTTGTTGTTGTGGACAGATATGGATGAAGGAGACCTCATGGATGAAGAGTTCGATAGAGATTCCGATGTCTAGAGGATTCCCAGTCAGTCTTGCGATCCTGGAGTCCGTCGCTGTTTTATTCCACCGCTTCCGCCACCTCGAATAAATTGTTGAACTTCACTGTGAGTCTTAACGCGTAGTAGTACTCGTCATGTCACATTACTCTGATGTGACATGCCCCCTTTATTTTCACGAGCAGTAGAGTCACCCTAAGACCACTGTAACATTTCCATCTATCCTAAGACTTGGATATGTTGTAATAACTTGTAGAGCGACCCTCGCTTTATTTGTATAATATTGAGTACTACTGGTTTTCTGCATCAAGTTGAGTCTGTTAGTGGGGAGTATTTTCTTCACTATGGACGCGAATGGCTGATTTCCAATTAAATCATTTATTTGGAAACCGGTCATGGCAGTTGACGTCGGCGCTTCCCTCGTCGGTATCTACATTACCCACATTGGTTCTAATATAAATACCATATTCCAAAATTGTCTTCAAATATATTTAAGTTACTATGACAATAAACTAGACGGCAAGAGAATTTTTTGCAAAAAGAATCACTGGAAAAGCCCTTGTAGTTTAAAAGCTATGATGAAAACAAGCCCGGGGACTATTCTGTAATGAAACATAAATCTTCCACGGGGTAGACTGAAAAGGAGCAAAGCGCCCAGTTGAAAATACGTGAATCTGAAGAGAAAGCGCATTATGGAGAAGTGCGCTTTTGAAAAATGATTCGATCAAACTAAAATCTTGACAGTGGGCCTCCACTGTCAGGTTTGAAGTCACCTCGTCGGCGGCAGAGGCTTGCGGTGTAGCCGATGGCGTCCTGTGATGGATTAAAGGGGAAAGAGCATGCAGGTGCACTCACCAGGAGTTTCCGCAGCTGATAGAGGTGGAGTCACACGCTGACGGGCACCACGTCGATGACATCTCCTAACTCCGGCTGTGGCACTTTCGGGTGCAGGTGAATCTCACCGGAGACGCCTGCAATCACCGAATCGATGAGCGGGTCAGATGATCCATTGCTCTAGGGGCTTGCTGGCAAAAAATTGGTTGCGGGGGTGCTCTTACTTGCCCGAATTTAGCCAGGACCCGCCTAATCCTGCGGCCAGAGGCCGGGAAGAGGACCTTTACGGCGCCCTTTGAGTCTGGGGCGAGGATCTGGAGTGGAGGAGGGTGAGTGGTGGTGCTATCAATACTCGTGAGGGTGTCTATTTATAGGTGGCCACGATGTGAGTCACCTGGAACCAACTCCGGCGACAAATTGCGGCGAGACAGAGGGGTTATCAGGTGCTCACATGGTCAGGTTAGCTCCTACGGCCTTCGGCTATTCCTTTTTGCTCATGAACACGAGCTAATGCGGGTAGGGATAGGCTATCAATTGAGGCAGCTCGTCACGGGTGCGTCGGCTGTAGAAGACTCGCTCTACACTGTCTAGAACATGGCGACAGGCATCGCGGCGAGCAGGTGTGGAGGACGGGCATGCGGAGCTTGCAGAGCGCTTGGGCGGTGCCGGGCAGTGCGGCTTGCAGCAATGGATGTTGGCGGCCGTGGCATCTATCGCTGGCGCTGCTGCGAAAGGTGGCGGGCTCAGTCCAGCAAACCAATGACGGGCGCAACTGTCCAAAGGATAGTGCGGCGAGGTGGATAGGCTCAGGGCACGGTGCACAAGACGCCAGGGCCTGCCAGTGACGAAATTGACGACAAACTACCACCTCTCTCGAATAGTGCCGACCACCTGTTCGACAGAATGAAACTCACACATGAAAAAAGATTAATGAGCTGAAAATTTACGGGTTGGCCTCTCATTGATCCGAGAGGCAGCCTGCAAAATTTCAGAATTTTTGGAAGTAGTTAAGTTAGGTTTTTAGCAGAAACATCAATTTTGGTTCAAACATTGGTAAAACCAAATTTGAAATGTTTAAACAAGATACCAAAATGATTTTGGTGAAATGAGTTGAGGGTACCCAGGGTTGCAATGGATAGGAATTTTAGGGTCAGCATGCAAAGGGAAATTATAGTTCCTTTGCAAATTTGTGTGTGGGGGGGGGAACTGATTACAAAAATTGCCTTTGGTTAATATAAAATAAGAAAGTTAGTTAAACTCCTCCAAATCTTTGACAAACCATTTTTAAAAGGTGTCTAGATGCTAGAGGAGGGTCATGGTTAAGTAATCAAAGAAAGGTGGAGAAAAAGTAAGTTTTAAGTGCAGCTAGTTAGTAAAACCTTGAGCATTCGTATCTTAGAAATTTTTAAAAGAATAATAAAAGCGGTTCTCCAAGTAATGACCTTTTGTGAAAAAAGAATCAAGTAAAACTATTTTCAAATGAGAGTTTCTATCAAGGAAAAACCAAAGGAATCTGGTTCAAGAAAGGATTTTCAACAAGATTCCAAAAAATATTTTATCAAAATTTTGGAAATCCACATAAAAATTAATAAAGATCAGAAAAATCCAAATTGAAATTTTGAGGGTGTTACACTTAGTTGAGGGAGAACCATTAAATGGTCATGCTTATTATGTGCGACACTGCTTATCTCAACAAGGGAAACTCTTGTGGCATCAAATTAATACTTACTGTCGCTATGCTTGGAATTTTTGTGAAATATATGATTGTACTTGTTGTTCTGAAGAAACTAAAAAACACCTTCGTTATCAATGTGTGTTTATTGATAGTGAAATATTATCTTCTTATGCCAAGGAGGCCTATTGTTATTATGATGACACGGCTATCCCCGATCTCTGACCAATTCAGTGGTGTACGACACCTTCGTCTGTACGAGGCTTCAAAAGGTGACATTTGCAGACTTGCCTGGTAGCTCTTGTTGTAAGAAAATTTGGTGTAGGGCAAAATTTCCTCCCAATTGTTCCCATATGTTAGTACACATGCCCCGAGCATGTCCTTTAGAATCTGCATCACATGCTCGGTCTGCCCTCCAGTTTGAGGGTGATATGCTGTGTTGAACACTAATGGCGTTCTCAAGGCTTGCTGTAAATAATCTCAAAACCTTGATGTAAACTGAGTGCCTCGATCGGTCACTATGGTCTTCGGGATCCCGTATAAGAACACAATGCGAGCAAGGTACAACTTGGCTAGCTTCTGAATGGAGTAAGTGGTCTTTACTAGAATGAAGTGAGCCACCTTGGTGCGTCGATCAATGATAACCCATATAACATCGTGTCTGTGTCGTGACTGGGGTGGTCCAAAAACAAAATCCATGCCGAGCTCATCCCACTTCCATTCAGGTACCTTCATAGGTTGTAATAATCATGTTGGCTTCTAGTTCTGTGCCTTGATTCACTCGCAAGAATCACATAATGCAATGAAACAAGCAATATCCCTCTTCATCCCGCGCCACCAATATTTTGTCTATAGATCCTTGTACATTTTTTTAGCTCCTGGATGGATCGAATATGACACATTGTGAGCCTCTACCAAAATTTTCACCTTGCGGTCCCCTCGGTCTGGTACGCATAGTTGTTCGTCGTACCATAATATCCCTTGTTCATCAATAATAAACTCGGGAGCCTTGCCTAGGCTCACCTTCCTTTCTATGCCTTCAATACTGGGGTGCTTGTTCTGAGCCTTCTTGATCTCCTCATATAGAGTGGGATGTACTTCCAATTGCACAACAGTACCATTCAGAACGAGAAGCAAGTTTAGTCGAGTGAACTCCTGAATGAACTCGGGGTCTTAAACTCTGTACAGTGCCATTTTCTGGAGTGGGGTTCCTGCCGAGAGCATGGGCTACTATGTTGGCTTTACCTAGATGGTAATTAATACCAACATTATAATCTTTAATTAATTATAACCAACGGCGCTTCCGAAGGTTGATGTCTGGCTGAGTGAAGATATACTTGAGGCTCTTGTGATTGGTGTGTATTTCACAATGATTTCCAAGTAGGAAATGTCTCCATTCCTTGAGAGCGTGTGTCATGGCGGCTAACTCCAAATCATGAGTGGGGAAATTTTCTTCATGTTCGTGTAATTGTCTTGAGGCATAAGCCACGACTTTTCCTTCTTGCATGAGTACACATCCGAGGCCTTTCCTTGAGGCATCACAGTATACTTCAAAATTCTTGTGTAGAGCACAGACGATTAACACTAGGGCAGTGGTCAGTCTCTTCTTCAACTGTTGGAAGGTATTCTCGCATGCTTTAGTCCATTCAAACATTTTATTCTTTTTGGGAAACTCGGTCATGAGCTTGGCAATGGTGGAGAAACCTTCAATGAACCTCTGATAGTATCCTACCATTCCGACGAAACTCCACGCATCTATCAGATGGGCTGGTTGCTGCCATCCATTTACGGCCTTGACCTTCTTAGGATCCACTATTATGCCTTATTCGGTAATTACATGGCCCAAAAATACGACTTCTTTTAGCCAAAATTCACATTTGCTGAATTTGGCGTATGACTGATGCTTAGGCAACTCACCTAATACAATCGTGAGGTGTTGCGCGTGCTCTTCGGGGGTTCTTGGAGTAGGCAAGTATGTCGTCGAGGAATACCACGACAAACTTATTCATGTACTTCATGAAGACCTTGTTCATTAGATGTACGAAATATGCCGGGGTATTTGTTAGTCCAAAAGGCATCACCGTAAACTCGTACAGTCCGTATCGGGATGTAAAAGCTGTTTTTGGAATATCTTCCGGGCATATCTTTAGGTGATGATACCCCGACTGCAAGTCAATCTTCGAGAAAAACTTTGCTTGTGCTAGTTGGTCGAATAAATCATTTATTCGGGGCAGAGGATAGTTGTTCTTGATGGTGGCCATGAGAGCTCGATAATCAATGCATAGTCTTAGTGTTTTGTCTCTCTTTTTGGCAAACAGCACTGGCGATCCCCATGGTGAGGAGCTGGGTCTGACGTACCCTTTATCCAACAGTTCCTTTATTTGTTTCTTCAGTTTGACCAATTTGGTTGGTGCCATATGATAAGGATTCTTTTATATCGGGGCTGTGTCGGGTGCAAGTTTAATGACGAACTCTATTTCTCGATCTGGTGGCACACCGGGTAGTTTTTTGGGAAACACGTCCATAAATTCACATACTACCGGAACATCCTTTAACTCATAATATCCATTTTTTAGTTGGGCCTGAGTTGGTTTGGTTCTTTCCAGGGTTGCAACTTTTACTCTTTTTCCCTGATGATGGGCGAGCGTTATAGTCCGGTTGAAGTAGTCAATAAATCCCTTGTTGGCAATCAACCAATCCATTACCAAAATGACATCAAGATTGTTGCTATCTATCATAATTAGATTTGTTGAGAATGTCACACCTTTAATCTCAATGGTAATACACTTGCCATAGTTTCATGTAACTAGCTATACTCCCGGGGACTTGATGGTCATCGAATTTTCTAAGGGGAGGATTGAAAAATTGTGCTTCAAGGCAAACTTTTCCGAAATGAACGAATGGGAAGCTCCACAATCGAACAAAACCGTGGCAGGAACTTTGTTGAGAGGGAACTTACCGAGCACTATCTCCGGCATGTTCATAGCATCCTCCTTTCCCACGTGATTCACATGATCTTTCCTGTGGTTATTGTTGGGGTAAAAGTTTCCGCGTCTTGGTGCCGAGTTATTAATGGAGTTGTTTGGCTCATGCACACCATTTCCTGTCTTTGGCACTACGTGGCGTAGTGTGCTGCTTCTCCGCAAGTGAAACAGTTTTGCCTCGCGGGGAGTGAAGTCCTTGTTCTTTGCATAAAAGGGGTGTTGGAGTTGTTGGTTGGGGTTGGAGCACGGGGGGTTGAACTCTTTGAGTTCTCAGTTTTGTGCCTGATGTTGTGGGTTTGTGTCGAGTTATTATGACGGTGCTTGCGAATGTCGAGGAGGCTGCTACATTCGGTCTCGAGCATAATGGCCTTGTCCACCAGTGTTTTGAAATCTGGGAAGGTGTGAACAACCAGTTGGCACTTCAATACTCGAGCGAGTCTATCAAGGAACTTTTCCATTTTCTTCTCTTCGCTTTTATAGTCATCACCAGCATAGCGCGACAGTTGGTTAAATTGATCCAGATATTCCATCATAGTGGAACTCGGTTTCTTGAGATCCTTGAACTCCCTTTTCTTGATCTTCATGATGCTATTGGGAGTTTGCGCCCCACAAAAGCTTTCTTTGAAATCAACCCACATGATGTTGTTCTCGTTTGGATGCACATGTAGGGCATTTTCCCATCATGAGGTTGCGGCTCCTGTTAGATAATGCGGTGCATAGAGTACCTTCTCGTAGTCGGAGCATTGGGAAATAGTAAGTTTTCGTTCAGTATCACGTAGCGAGTCACCGGATTCAACTAGCTTATCGGTGTGCGAGAAAGTCGGTGGACGGGTCTTCTATAACCCAATCAATCTGGAGTGTTGTTGGTGAGGTCCACGTTGATTCCCCATATTCATAAGCGGACTCATCATTTCTTGATGCGAGAATGTTGTTTCGCTGTCTTGTTGACTTGACTGCCCTTGAGTGAAGTTATTACCTGTCTCAGCAGACTGATTCTCTCCTTGTAGTCTCGGCATGGAGCGTGTCCAGGGAGGATTCATTTCTCAATTCTGGGTTAATGTTGCAATAACCAAATGAGAAATCCAAGTATAAGAGGAAACAAAAATTTCTCATCCACGGAAAAACACCAAATATGTTTTTCATAAAACAATTGTCATGTTTGGAGAAGGACTGCAGTACATATCCTACATCGTGCATAATTATACAATATATTACTCAAGCCGTACTCACACATGCGTGCCATGTTATTTAAGCTAGTGCATTTCTCCTGATCCTACATGATGCAACACAACTAATTCTCTTTGGTCTAAGAGCACACAATGATACATATCGTAAAAGAGTCCTTGCGCGCTGCTACAACATTTCTAGGTGGAGTTGGAAGGAACATGGATTGGTTAGCCTAGTGTATGTCCCAGACGAGGTCCCGGGGACTCAACTTCCTCCTGCACTGGCTCTAGGCGGACGACTCGAGGTGGCGAAGCACATACTAGGCTAGCAAGTAGGGCATTGCTGATGTGCGTAGGAGCAACGACTTGATTGAACTCCTCAAGTGTAGGAAGCTGGCGGCAAACTGTCACACCCTGTTTTCACTACCACTTTTTATGTAATTCAAAAAATCTGAGTTTATTACAAAAAATTCAAAACTAATGTTGTGAGTGCCATGAATGCCATTGTATGCTTGTATGCTTGATGATGTGAGATCACAAACCACATTTCTCATGACTTAATTATTTTCAAAACCCTTTTATTATTTCTGGTTAAAGTAAAACCCTGCTTTGGGATTGCACTACAAGTCCTTGATGGCAAGAAGTGTTCTTACCTAAAGTTGGTGATTCGATTCTAGCACCATTTTAGTGCACCAAAACCACCAAATAATTATTTTATGAATTGTTTTCTTTATTTATTTACATGTCCATTTCGGAGGCCAGAAATGGTATTCCCGTATGGAAAAATACTTTTTTGGATTAGAAAAATCTGAGAAAATTTGGAGATGATCAGACGGACATATGTTTTCCAAAAATAAGATTTTCAACCCCTATTTATATTATTATTATTTGAGTAAAACCCTGAAAACCCTTTGTGTCTGTTTTGACCTTTTGAAATATTTCCAAAGGAAATATTCTCAATAAATTCCTAGAAAATTCCAGTGGTATCCCTAAGCCATATTTGGTGCGCATATAAAATTTCACCTTGATACAAGATGATTAAGGGCACCAAATACTTGCAAAACCCCTTTTGTCCAGATTGAAGTTAGAGCAACTCTACATAACAAAGTTTGTCCAATGGAGTTGAAACTTTGCAGGAGTGCCAAATACCTCAAATGAGGGCTCCATACCAAAAATGGGATTTGTGGGACTTAATTTGCCCACACTCTGTTTGGAAGGAACATATCTGGTCATTTGGTGATGTTTTCAAGTTTACAAAGCTAAACTTGTCCAATGGAGGTCAAACTTGGTGAAGTCCCTTGTTTTAGCACCAAACCCAACCCTGTTAAGTTGCAGAGCCAGTGGTGAGGTGCAACCACCCCAAACCACTATCGAGCACCTTTTGACAGATGGGTAAAACCCCTCCTAACCTTAGCTAAACGCCAACCCTTTCTCCCAAACTCTCAGATTAGGTGGCCAGCATCAATGCCAAGCCGCAGTAAACTGGCCCCTCTCTGGTTCAAAGTAGAAATGCCAAAAACCCCAATCTAAGCTTCAGCTCAAGGTTGACAACACCTGTTTTTCTTGTCCGCCTTGACCAGCCGAAGCTCCCACGGGTCTCCAACGGCTAGGCATCTCTCAGACAGTGCCAAAACCACGTCCTGAGACCGTGGTTTCGACCCCAGCTCCTCTCTGCACCCCCATGCGCGCCATAGTGAACCACCGACGCTCCCGAGTCGGCTCACCGTCGCAGGCCTATTTTAGCCTCCCCCTCGCTCCAGCACCCCTCAAACCTCATCGCAGCAACCTCAGTCACCTCCCTAGCCACCCAGTAAGCCAGCAGAGCCCCGGTGCTCGAGATCGACCGAGGCCCCTCCGCCTCGGAGCTCTGGTCGATCTCCGGCTACACGTCAGGTCCTGCGTCCCTCTGCCCACCAAACAATTTCCCGTGACACCATGAATCTTTCCCCTCTCTTCCCCGAGCAAATCCGTGACCCTAGCCACCATCTCCACCTTCGCCCGAAACCCCTCCATCGCGGCTACCTCATCGCCGGTGAACCTGAGCCCCTTTGACGTTGCCTCGACCACCATCAGGTAGGCGACAACGAGATGGACCCATTCCCGTCGTCGTTAGGGTCCGGGGACGTCCGTAGCCACGCCGGCGTGCTCCTCCTCCTCCCTGGCCGGAGGTAGGAGACGACCCAGACAGGTGTGCCCCACTTGTCGGTGGCCCATCTCTCTCTCCCTCGCTGCTCGCAGCCACTGACCACACGGGCCCGCATGTCAGGTTCAAACCTGTCGGCGCGTGCACCTGGGCAGGCTAGCTGGCTGGACTTTGGGCTAGCCCAGTCCCACGCCAAGCCAAGCCAGGGGCTGTAGACCTTCTCTCTTATTTTTAAAACTTGATTTTCAATGATTTTTGTAAAAAGATTTAACTAGTGAAATAATATGATTTTTCCACTGTTATTTTTCTAAAAACATGTAGTATTTATCATAACCCTTAAAGTAATTTTTGCAACAACTATTCTATTTTATAATAATATAAAGGATTAAATTGGAATATTTTTTCTACTGCTAAGTTGATTGTAAAAATATTCCTTCACTAAAAATAGAAGCAAATATTTCTAAAATAAGAACCTGGATTTATCAGAAATAACCAACATTTTTAAAATGACTTTGTGATCTGTTTTGGTGTGAGCTACTTATTATTTTTACCTTTATACAACGATAGAAAACCCATGTGACGAAGGAGTCGGAGCGGAAGACCTCGAAGACCCCGGATACCTAGCTGACCAAGGCAAGCAACCCTTTGACCATGTCTGAGCATATGTTATGATCCATGCTAGTGTAAGCAAATATTTCCGTTGCATATGATCATAAGTACCGGTAAATCATTGAAGTGATCTTACCGATGGCTCCTCTGGATCACATGCATTGGTCTTGATCCTACCACCTATAAGGGTCATGCTAATATCATGTTGACAAGTAAAGTTAGAATAGTATTAGCATGAGCATGATGATGACATAAATCAAAGGTTTAAGAAAAACCCGTCGGGTGCCACTAATGCCTGATACGTCTCCAACGTATCTATAATTTTTGATGGTTTCATGCTATTATCTGGTCAAACTTTGGATGTTTTGCACGCCATTAATTTATTTTCTGGGACTAACTTATTAATCCAGTGCCAAGTGCCAATTCCTGTTTTTCCATGTTTTTGACCCCTTTCAGAGGAGGATTTTGAACGGAGTCCAAATGGAATAAAACTTCCGAAAAGATTATTTCCGGAACGGAAGAAGATCGGGAGACTTGAGAAGGGACCCCACAAGCCCTCATGGCGCGGCCAGGGGGGCCCGCGCCGTCCTGGCTTGTGGGCTCCCTGGGCCACGTCTGCCCTAGGGTTTGCGCCTATATATCCCCAAAAATTCCACAAAAAATCAGGAGAGCATCGTAATCACTTTTCCGCCACCGCAAGCTTCTGTCTCCGCAAGATCCCATCTGGGGCATGTCCTCGTGCCCTGCCGGAGGGGGGATTCGGACACAGAAGGCTACTCCATCAACACCATGACGTCTCCGATGATGCGTGAGTAGTTCACCATAGACCTACGGATCCATAGCTAGTAACTAGATGGCTTCTTCTCTCTCTTGGATCTTCAATACAAAGTTCTCCATGATCTTCATGGAGATCTATCCGATGTAATCTTCTTTTGCAGTGTGTTTGTCGAGATCCAATGAATTGTGAATTTATGATCAGATTATCTATGAATCTTATTTGAGTTTCTTCTGATCTCTCTTATGCATGATTTCATATCTTTGTAATTCTCTTCGAGTTGTGGGTTTTGTTTGGCCAACTAGATCTATGATTCTTGCAATGGGAGAAGTGCTTGGTTTTGGGTTCATACCGTGTGGTGACCTTACCCAGTGACAGAAGGGGTAGCGAGGCACGTATCGTGTTGTTGCCATCAAGGGTAAAAATATGGGGTTTTCATCATTGGTTTGAGATTATCGCTCTACATCATGTCATCTTGCTTAAAGCGTTACTCTGTTCGTCTTGAACGGAATACACTAGATGCATGCTGGATAGCAGTCGATGTGTGGAGTAATAGTAGTAGATGCAGAAAGTATCGGTCTACTTGTCTCGGACATGATGCCTTTATGCTAGATCATTGCCTTAGATATCGTCATAACTTTGCGCGGTTCTATCAATTTCTTGACAGTAATTTGTTCACCCACCGTGATATTTTCTATTTTGAGAGAAGCCTCTAGTGAACAATATGGCCCCCAGGGTCTACTCCACACCATATTTTCAGCCTTACACTTTTTACTTCGTTGCACTTTCTGCCTTCAGATATCACTTCTGCAAACAATCTTGAAGGGATTGACAACCCCTTTGAAGCGTTGGGTGCAAGTTTGTTTGTTTTTGCGTAGGTACTTTGTACTTGACGAGGCCCTCTTTCTGGATTGATACCTTGGTTCTCAAACTGAGGGAAATACTTACTGCTCCTGTGCTGCATCACCCTTTCCTCTTCATGGGAAAAACAAATGCAAATCAGAGAAGTAACAAGAAGAATTCCTAAGCGCCAGGGAAGGACTTTTGTTGCCGCAGCAGAAGAATTTCTGGCGCCTTTGCAGGGGAGGAAGATCAAGTCAAGAACTCATACAAGTAAGTGTCGCAAACTCATATCTTGCATTTACTTTGTTTGTCAGTTGCCTCTCGTTTTCCTCTACCCCACTTCACCAATTTGCCTTTTTCGTTCGCCCTTTTTCTCGCCCGCTTTTTGTTTGATTGTGTGCTTGCTTGGTTGCTGAAGTAACCATGAACGAAAACACCAAGCTTTGTGACGTCTCGAATACTAATAATAATGATTTTATTAGTACTCCGATTGCTCCCGCCACTAGTGCGGAGTCATACGAAATCAATTCCGCTTTGCTGAATCTTGTTATGAAAGAGCAATTCTCTAGCCTTCCTAGTGAAGATGCCGCATCCCATCTCAATACCTTCATTGAGCTTTGCGATATGCAAAATAAAAGAGATGTGGATAATGACGTGATTAAATTGAAGGTTTTTCCTTTCTCGTTGTGAGATCGTGCAAAAACTTGGTTTTCTTCTTTGCCCAAAAATAGTATCAATTCTTGGGATAAGTGCAAAGATGCTTATATATCCAAGTATTTTTCGCCGGCTAAGATCATCTCTCTCTGTAATGATATCATGAATTACAAGCAACTTGATCATGAACATGTTGCACAAGCTTGGGAGAGAATGAAATTAATGATTAGAAATTGCCCCGCTCATGGTAAGAAATTGCCCCGCTTTTGGGAGACAATGAAAGGTCACCTACTAGTAAGAAAGTATACGCTATAGAAGAAATTAACTCGTTGAGTGCTAAGTTGGATGAGTTAATGAATTTGGTTGCTAGTAGAAGTCCTCCTTTGGATCCTAATGATTTTCCTTTGTCTTCTTTGATTGAGAGTAGCAACGCTAGCTTGGACGTTAATTTTGTTGGTAGGAATAACTTTGGCAACAACAATGCTTTTAGAGGAAACTATGTTCCTAGGCCTTTTCCTAGTAACTCCTCTAATAATTTTGCCAACTCCTACAACAATACTCATGGAAATTACAATAGATTACCCTCCGATCTGGAGAGTAATATCAAAGAGTTCATCAACTCTCAAAAGATTTTCAATGCGTCCATAGAGGAAAAACTACTCAAAATTGACGACTTGGCTAAGAGCGTTGATAGGATTTCTTGTGATGTTGATGCTTTGAAAGTTAGATGTGCTCCTCCCAAAATCAACATGGATGAAACTTTGAAAGTTATGCGTGTTTCCATGATTGAGAGCCAAGAAAGAACTGCCCAAATTGGTGCTAGACATGAATGGCTTAAAAAGGCGTGTTCTCGTGATGAGAATCACGAAGATCTTAAAGTGCTTGGTGTGACTCCCATTGAATCTTTGTTTTGTTGTGTCAAACCTAATAATTATGGGGCTGGATATGAATCCACTTTGGTTGAAAAGTGCCCCAATGATTCGGAGTCCATCTATCTTGTTGCTAAAAGCGTTAAAAGTGGAGTAGAAGACGTTAAAACTTTGAGTAGTAATGAAGTTACTACCGTGGATTTCAAGGAATTCAATTATGATAGTTGCTCCTTGATTGAATGCATTTCTTTGATGCAATCCATGTCAAACTCTGCACACGCTTATAGCCAAAACAAAGCCTTTATCGATCATATCGTCGAAGCTAGGATAAAAGCTCTTGAAGAGAAACTTGAATTGGAAGTCTCTATCCCTAGAAAGCTTCATGATGAGTGGGAACCTACCATCAAAATCAAAATCAAAAACTATGAGTGCAATGCTTTGTGTGATTTGGGTGCTAGTGTTTCTGCGATTGCAAAGTCTTTATGTGATATTCTGGGTTTTAATGAGATTAAAGAGTGTTCTCTTAATTTGCATCTTGCTGATTCTACTATCAAGAAACCCATGGGAAGGATCAATGATGTTCTTATTATTGCAAATTGGAACTATGTACCCGTGGATTTCATTGTGCTTGACATTGATTGCAATCCTACATGCCCTATTATTCTTGGGAGACCTTTCCTAAGGATTATCGGTGCTATCATCGATATGAAGGAAGGGAATATTAGATTTCAATTTCCTTTAAGGAAGGGCATGGAACACTTTCCTAGAAAGAAAATAAGATTGCCTTATGAATCCATGATGAGGGCTACTTATGGTTTGAGCACCAAAGACGACGATACGTGAGTCTATCGCTACTATGCCTAGCTAAGGGCGTTAAACAATAGCGCTTGCTGGGAGGCAACCCAATGAATTTATCTTTTTATATCTATTTTGTTGCGTCCACACTTTCACAATTCTGTTGTGATTGTGTTTTTTGTGTTTCTTTTTGTGTTTGAGCCAAGCAAAATCTTTATGATTGGTCTTGGTAATGGTTGTTTGATCTTGTTGGAAAAAGACAGAAACTTTTCGCTCACGAGATGATTTTTCATTTTTATTCAGAAAGAGCTTATGATTTGATTCTTTTTTCTGCTGATTGATATGATTTTTCCCTAGACCGTCGTAATTGTTCAGATTTTTGGAGGTACCAGAGGTATACGAAGTATACAAATTGCTACACACTGGTTTGTTTTTGACAGATTCTGTTTTTATTGAGTTGGTTGCTTGTTTCGATGAAACTATGGTTACTATCGGGGGGTACTAGCCATGGAAAAGTGAGAATACAGTAGCTCATCAACAATATGGATGGAATTCAAGTTTGCTACAGTAACGAAAGAAGTGGTAGTTTGCTGTCTTGTACTATTGTTATCACAAGTTTTTGTTTATGTTTTGTGTTGTGAAGTTTTCAAGTTTTGGGTGACGTTCTCATGGACAAAGAGATAAGGAGTGGAAAGAGCTCAAGCTTGGGGATGCCCAAGGACCCCCAAGCCAAATTCAAGGACACCAAAAAGCCTAAGATTGGGGATGCCCCGGGAAGGCATCCCCTCTTTCGTCTTCAATCCATCGGTAACATTACTTGGAGCTATATTTTTATTCAACACATGATATGTGTTTTGCTTGGAGCGTCTTGTATCATAGGAGTTTTTTCTTTTTGTTGTGTCACAATCATCCTTGTTGCACACCTTTTGGAGAGAGAGAGAGATACGCACTCATCATGATTTTGCTATAATGCTCATAGTGCTTCACTTATATCTTTTGAGCTAGATACTTTTGCTCTAGTGCTTCACTTATATCCTTTGAGCTAGACACCTCTTGCTCTTGTGCTTCACTTATATCTTTAGAGCACGGCGGTGCTTGATTTGGTAGTTGTCTTATTCTATGAAAATAGTCCCATGTGCTAGGTACCCAAAGAGGATGCAAAAACTTCCATCTTCATGTGCATTGAGTAGAAAGAAAAGTTTCGATTCCTCTCAATTAGTTTTGAGACATGGATTCGGGAATATTAAAAGCTATGTCAATAGGGTGTCGTGAAACTAAAAATACTTGTGTTGAAGTTAGTGATTCCCGTAGCATGCACGTATGGTGAACCGCTATGTTAGGAAGCCGGAGCATAATTGATCTATTGATTGACATCCTTTGTGTTGAGGTCGGGGTCGCGCGATGGTTTACACCTACCAAGCATTCCCCTCGGAGTATGCGCTTAGCACTTTTGTTTCGATTACTAATAAAAACTTTCGCAACCAGTATGTGAGTTCTTTATGACTAATGTTGAGTCCATGGATTAGATGCACTTTCACCTTCCACCATTGCTAGCCTCTCTAGTGCCGCGCAATTCTTGCCGGTGCACAAACCCACCAAATTCCTTCCTCAAAACAGCCACCATACCTACCTACTATGGCATTTTCATAGCCATTCTGAGATATATTGCCATGCAACTACCACCGTTCCGTCTCATGACTTGTGCCGTCACTCTCATGTTGCCATTGCATGATCATACTAGATCGTTGCACATCCCGGTACACTGTCGGAGGCATTTCCTATGGAGTCATCATCATTGTGATTTTTGAGCTTTGAGTAACTAAAAGTGTGATGATCATCATTATTAGAGCATTGTCCCATGTGAGGAAAAAAAGAGGCCAAAGAGCCCAAAAACAAAAAAACAAAAAAAAAGAGAAAAGGGAAAACAGAAAAAATAGGCCTAAGATCCCAAATAAAAAAATGAGAGAAAAAGAGAGAAGGGACAATGCCACTATCTTTTTCCACACTTGTGCTTCATGTTAACACCATGTTCTTCATGATTGAGAGCTTCTTCCTTTGTCACTACCATATGCTAGTGGGAATCTTTGTTTTATAACTTGGCTTCTATATTCCAATGATGGGCTTCCTCAAAATTGCCCTAGGTCTTCATGATCAAGCAGGTTGGATGAACACCCACTAGTTTTCCTTTTGAGCTTTCACATACTTATAGCTCTATTGCATCTCTTGTATGTCAATCCCTACTCATTCACGTTGATATCTATTAATGGGCATCTCCATAGCCAATTGATACGCCGAGTCAATGTGACCATCTTCTCCTTTTTGTCTCACAACCACCACCACACTCTATTCCACCTATAGTGCTATATCCATGGTTCGCGCTCATGTATTGCGTGGTAGTTATAATTTTTTTGAGAAAGTAAGAGTGAGAAAACAATTACTTGGCTAATTCCAGGGTCGTGCATGATTTACATTAGTTGTGTGAGGATGATGGAGCATAGCCAGACTATATGATTTTGTAGGGATAACTTTCGTTGGCCTTGTTATTTTGAAAGTTCATGACTACTTTGCTAGTTTGCTTGAAGTATTACTGTTTTCATGTCAATAGCAAACTATTGTTTTGAATCTTACGGATCAGAACGTTCATGCCACATGAAAGAAGTTGCAAAGGACAACTATGCTAGGTAGCATTCCACATCAAAAATTCATTCCTTATCACTTCCCTACTCGAGGACGAGCAGGAGTTAAGCTTGGGGATGCTTGATACGTCTCCAACGTATCTATATTTTTTGATGGTTTCATGCTATTATCTTGTCAAACTTTGGATGTTTTGCATGCCTTTTATTTATTTTCTGGGACTAACTTATTAATCCAGTGCCAAGTACCAGTTCCTATTTTTTTCCATGTTTTTGACCACTTTCAGAGGAGGATTTTGAACGGAATCCAAACAGAATAGAACTTCCGAAAAGATTTTTTCCGGAACGGAAGAAGATCGCGATACTTGAGAACCAAAGCAGGGGGTTCTCAGGGACCCCACAAGCCCTCATGGCGCGGCCAGGGGGGCCCGCGCCGTCCAGGCTTTTGGGCTCCCTGGGCCACGTCTGCCCTGGGGTTTGCGCCTATATATCCCCAAAAATTCCACAAAAAATCAGGAGAGCATCGTAATCGTTTTTCCTCCGCCGCAAACTTCTGTCTCCGCAAGATCCCATCTGGGGTACGTCCTGGTGCCTTCCCGGAGGGGGGATTCGGACACGGAAGGCTTCTCCATCAACACCATGACCTCTCCGATGATGCGTGAGTAGTTCACCATAGACCTACAGGTCCAGAGCTAGTAACTAGATGGCTTCTTCTCTTTCTAGGATCTTCAATACAAAGTTCTCCATGATCTTCATGAATATCTATCTGATGCAATCTTCTTTTGCGGTGTGTTTGTCGAGATCCGATGAATTGTGGATTTATGATCAGATTATCTATGAATCTTAGTTGAGTTTCTTCTCATCTCTCTTATGCATGATTTCATATCCTTGTAATTCTCTTCGAGTTGTGGGCTTTGTTTGGCCAACTAGATCTATGATTCTTGCAATGGGAGAAGTGCTTGGTTTTGGGTTCATACCATGTGGTGACCTCACCCAGTGACAGAAGGGGTAGCGAGGCACGTATCGTGTTGTTGCCATCAAGGGTAAAAAGATGGGGTTTTCATAATTGGTTTGAGATTATCCCTCTACATCATGTCATCTTGCTTAAAGTGTTACTGTGTTCGTCATGAACTCAATTTACTAGATGCATGCTGGATAGCGGTCGATGTGTGGAGTAATAGTAGTAGATGAAGAAAGTATTGGTCTACTTGTCTCGGAGGTGATGCCTATATGCTAGATCATTGCCTTAAATATCTTCATGACTTTGCACGGTTCTATCAATTGCTCGACAGTAATTTGTTCACCCACCGTGATATTTGCTATTTTGAGAGAAGCCTCTAGTGAACACTATGGCCCCCAGGGTCTACTCGACACCATATTTTCAGCCGTACACTTTTTACTTCGTTGCACTTTCCGCCTTCAGATCTCACTTTTGCAAACAATCTTGAAGGGATTGACAACCCCTTTGAAGCATTGGGTGCAAGTTTGTTTGTTTATGCACAGGTACTTTGGACTTGACGAGGCCCTCCTTATGGATTGATACCTTGGTTCTCAAACTGAGGGAAATACTTACTCCTCCTGTGCTGCATCACCCTTTCCTCTTCAAGAGAAAAAACCAACGCTAATCAGAGAAGTAACAAGAAGAATTCCTAAGCGCCAGGGAAGGACTTCTGTTGCCGCAGCAATGCCCAAGGACAAGGTTGTCAAAATCACGATTCTCTTGTGCGATTCTACGACTTTACAATCCAAACAAATCCCTCTGATTCGACGATTTTGGTTCATGGAATCTATGTTTTTATGATCCTGATAGTGAAGATTCTACGATTGGTGATCCTCTCGTCGTGGCTCCGATCCGATTCAGAATCGCGATTCTGACAACCTTGCCCAAGGGTGATGATTATTTAGGTGGCCACTTTTGGTGAAGTGATGCACTGGATATTTGTGTGAGTATGGTTTCGGAAATGGGAATAGATTTATGATGTGTCGACCGTCCCAACCTTACATGTACGACCACGTTACCCCTTTATGAGACGGGGTATGTTTATTACTCTGGTCGGTGCTAGCAAAGAGCCACATTACTAGTGGTGGGACTGATGTGTGGTCACTCTTATGATGGGGTCGTGCCAGGTAGGGCGACTATGCAGTTTTTAGGTGTTCCAGGCACACCATTGGTCTCCGCATGGTTGATACTGTCCAGAGTTGGTGCTCGTAAGACGTACAACATGTTGGCTGGGTACCAATCGAGTGGACCTCTTTGGCTAGTATCAATTGGGGAAGGCACTGATCGGGTACTTACCTCGGGTATGTTATATACCGCGAGTCGTGGATGACACGGAAGTTTCCCGGACCTTGTGGGTCCAGCGTACTACCTCTACAGAGTGTAAAACTATTCGAATAGTTGTGTACACGGTCAATGACGGTTGGGTGGTGCTACTTAAACTACGTCCAGTCGTTTCCGCCTAAACCAAGTGTGTGTGTGTGTGTGTGTGAATATGGAGTTAATATGAAAGAGTTTATATGACCAAGTTTGGTGACTTGGCATATAGGGTGAACCCCGAGTGTTCAACCCTCGACAGCTATATTGATATCTGTAACCTGTTCTTCGAAGCAACATTTAGCTTATGTTGCATACACATGATCATGTTTATTACAACAAGTTGTTGTCCGCCAAAGATGCATATTATTGCTATTCTTCACTTGCATTGTTCATATCATGGGCTATTTGCGAGTACATTCAAAAGTACTCATTGGCTTGCCACTAGTTATATTATTGACCAGGCATGGAAGGACCGGAGTTTGGAGATGAGTATGTCTTTGGAGACCCCCCTGCGAACTAGGACGCTTCCCAGTCAGAATGCGTGTTGGTGTAGGCTAATGGCATAGGCACCCGCTTATCCCTAAGATTTCTGCTACTAGTTGTATCTGTGTTATTTGGCCTTATAGACCCTAACTTGTGAACTTGACCATTCGGTCGCGTGATGTAATAATTCGGTATTTGGATGTAAGACTCTTAATATTGAGTATATGTGTGTTCGGTGAGCATTGATCTCTGGGATCACTCAGCACAGTCATTCGGCGATCTCGACTCGTAAGTTGGAGTCCCCACACGAACTGGCTGGGCTGACGGAGTACATGAAGCTGATGAGGAATGGCATGACCGGGGTGGTGTGGGGCGTAGAAGCTTAGTCCCGTTAGGGGACGTGCGTGAGCCTCAATACGAGTAGCCACCAAGTCATCCACTAAGCCATCGAAGGCTGACTCCAGGGCCATGAGGTACTGCATCAGCATCCCAATGGCCTCATCATCCTCTCCTTTGTGGCAAGCAAAAGCATAGTGACTAATGTGTGGAATGCGGTACCGGAGGGTGTCCCGAAGATGGGCAATCGGCTCGGTCACAGCCATCTTCATAGCCTGCCTCTCCATAGGATGGCTCTCCCGACGAAGCAAAGAAGGCGGTTCTCAACTCAGCCACCAGTAAAATGCACCGAGGCCTGATGCATATTCATAGCGTCACTTATCTTGTGGCGGTAGAATATGTACTCGGTGTGATTCATCGGTCCAATCGCGATCCTGGCAATGACTAAGAGGAGTCGCAAGAATCCTACCGGCTCATTGGCTAAGACATGTGACGGACAACCGTTGCGAGCCATCTACACAGTAGACAAATTTTTTGAGATAGTCATATCATAAATATATGTTGACTACCAGAAAAATATCTGCGGTATGCAAAATACAAAAATAAAAACAACTAATGTTTATAGCGATCGCACCCAGTAGTTTCCCACAGTTAGCCTGGCTATGATACCAAGGTTGTGAGGACCGGTTTCCAAATAAATAATTTTATTGAAAATCATCCATGAATGTCACCAGTGTAGAAAATCATTCCCACTAATAGACCAATCTTGATACAGAAACCAGTAGTACTTAAAATTAAACAGGGTAGAGCGGAGGTCACTCTACAGTTTATTACAACACATCCATAATATCCTAAGGACAGATATATTACACTGGTCATGGAATAACTCTGCTGCTCGCAATAAAGTGGGCATGTCACATCAGAGTGAAGTGACATGTCATAAGTACTACTACGCGTCAAGCGTCAGATTGAGGCTTGATGATTTATTCGCGGTGGTGAAAGCGGTGAAATGATACAACGACAAACTCCATGATCGCATAACTGACTGGGACTCCTCTAGGCGTTGGACTCACTATCATACTCTTCGTCCATGAGGTCTCCTTCATCCATATCTCGCCACATCAAGAAGCAAGTGAGTAATTCAAAACGTACTCGCAAACAGTTTGCACAAATGATAAGATAAATTCAGCAATTTAATATGCGTGGTGAATTATCACAGTTATCATGATAAGAGAAATTAATAGCTGTTAGGTTAGAATAGATAAGTCGGACGATAGTCCTCCTAAAATATCCAAACGAAAATAAAATACACCGATTGAGTGTTTGAAGCGACGCCTCGAAAGGTTAACAAGCCAAATAAAGAACCACCGTCGGGCATCTAAGCGACACCACATACATGGTATAATAAATAACAAGCCACGGTTGGGCATCTTAGCGACGCCACAAAAATGGCATAATAAATAACAAGCCATAGTCGGGCATCTCAGCGACGCCACAGAAAGGGCATAATAAATAACAAGCCAAAGTCGGGCTTCCTAGCGACGCCACAAAAAGGGCATAATAAATAACAAGCCACAGTTGGGCATCTTAGCGGCGCCACAAAAAGGGCATAATAAATAAAAAGCCATAGTCGGGCATCTCAGCGATGCAACAGAAAGGGCATAATAAATAACAAAGGATTTCCGGGTGGTACGACCAACCTTCAGTATATTCCAAATAACCAAGTTTTCGTCAAGTTAATTTCCACATCACTGTGAGATGTCAATAATCAATATTTTTGTAAACCAACACTTGGTCTCAAGGGACTGACACAAAGACCGACACTTGAACTGTCAACCAACCGCCCTTGAGCGTGGACATGACTACTCGAATAACTTTGAATCTACAAAGGATGTACTCTTTATCCACAACCAACGGGTTCCAATAGTCACTAGGACTAATCCCGCATACGGTATTTTAGAAGCAAACACTGAGAACCAGCACACACCAATTCCCCCCCCTGCAAATACCATAAGACTCACACGGGCTACGCTGCCAGGGAAAAACCATAAGACACGGAGGCCAAGATCCTCGACTAGCATGTGATCAAATTTCTACCGTGCTCTACAAAGGAGTGCTCTCTCTCCGTCCCATACCAGAAACATCCATGCCCCTGACCGGATGACTGGCTTTATTCCAGGGCCATGGAGACCTTAAAGTTTGCCACCTCCTCAGTAATGAATGCCTCAGCCATCGATTCTTCAATTCTACGCTTATTTTTACATTTAGCTCGAAGGGTCTTCTGCGTCATCTCAGTTGCATAGCACCAAAGATCTTGCACGGGTCCACCCAATCTTGCCTCGGTCGGTAGATGTAAAATCAAATGCTGCATTCGATTAAAGAAGCCCGGTGGAAAGATCTTCTCTAACTTGCACAACAACTCCGGCGCAAACTCCTCCATGTCTTCTACCATGCCAGGCGACAATTCTTTCGCACAAAGAACACGGAAGAAATAGCTCAGCTCTGCCAGTACTAGCCATTCATCCTCAGGAATAAAGCCACGTAACATCATCGGCATTACCCGCTCAAGCCATATGTGCCAATCATGACTCTTGAGACCAATGTTTTTTAATTTTTCAAGACTCGCTCCCCTCTTTAGATTCGCTGCATACCCATCGGGCAACATCAAGTGCATTTTGACCCACAAGATAATTTCCCTCATAGCTGGCCTTCCAAGATTGAACCAGGCCTTTGACTTCGACCACTTCTGCTTTCCTTTGCCTTCTCGCATGTTTTGTAACGGTCTATGACATAGTGTCTCTTGATCGACTCTAGCCTTAGTATTATCCTTTGTCTTCCCATCTATGTCGAACAATGTACCAAAAATAGCCTCTCCGATATTCTTTTCAGTGTGCATCATGTCGATATTGTGTGGAAGAAGGAGGTCTTTTAAGTAAGGAAGATCCCAGAAGCATGGCTTGTGAGTCCAGGCGTGTTTTGAACTATACCCCTTGAAATACCCTGGATGCTCTAGATCAGGCTCGAGGGCATTTAACTGATCCAGGATCTGTTGGCCTGTCAACACAGGTGGTGCCAAGTTTTTGACTCTTTACCTTTGGTAAAGTTCTTCTTGTCTTTTCTGAACTAATGGCCAGGATCGAGGAACTGTCTATGCAAGTCAAAGCAAGAATACTTCCGACCCTCCTACAACCAATGAAACTGAAGAGCTGCCTTGCATTGGGGGCACGGGAACCTTCCATGCACACACCATCCAGAGAATAATGCATACGCCGGCAAGTCATGCATAGAGTACATGTACCACACATGCATTTTGAAGTTCTGTTTTCTAGCGGCATCGTATGTCTTGACCCCATTATCCCAAGCGTCTTCCAATTCATCCTTAAGCAGTTGCAGGTACACATTCATATTCTTCCCCGGATAATTGGGCCCTGGAATTATGAACGTCAGAAATATGTTATTTCTTTGCATAATCTGTCCGGGGGGGAGATTGAGTGGAATGACAAATACAGGCCAAAAACTATATTTGGTTGCCGTCATGCCGATGGGATTAAAACCATCCGGGGTGATGCAGACTCGAGGATTCCTTGGATCTGCCGCTTTATCCTGATGCAATCCATCGAAATGCTTCCACGCTTCCCCATCCGATGTGTGTACCACCATCTTATTCCCATCCACATCTAGTTCGGTTCTTTTGCACAATTTGTGCCATGTCATCTGTCTGGCTGTCTCTTTGACCATGAAAAGACGTTGAAGTCTTGGTACGATTGGCATATACCGAAGAACACTAACTGCGATTTTGGTCTGCCTCTTCTCACCCATACCGTTGTCTACCACAAGTTACCTGCAAGACTCGCAATTGCGACAATAGTCCAAGTGTGCATACTCCTTCCTAAATAAGACACATCCTTTCTCACATGCATCTATCTTCTCATAGGGCATCTTAAGTACACGAAATATTTTGTCTGACTGGTACAGGTTTGCAGGCATGACATGGCCTTTCGGTAGGAAGCGTCCAAATAGTGTAATCATCGCGTCGTAGCATTCTCTTCCCAAGTTGAACTAAGCCTTCAGAGCCATTACTTGTGCAATTGCATCCAACTGACAGAGCTCAGTGTGCTCATGGAGAGGACGTTTTGAAGACTCCAACATTTCATAAAAGGCCTTTGCAGATTCCTCCATCTCATCTTCCGAATCCCGAGCATCATCAAAGTCTTGCACCATGTCTTCGATCTCGGTACCATGATCGTCCGTGCGACGACGAACCACCTCAGATCTTGTGTGTTGTATAGACTCACCATGAAATGACCACACCGTATAATTAGGTTTAAAACCCCTCCTCTGCAGGTGTTTAATCATTACAGACTATGTCGTCTTTTTATAGTTGTCGCATCCAGGGTAGGGGCAATAGTTTCTTTCTTGGCCATTTGCAAATGCGGCTTTCACAAATTCCTTTGTTTTTACAAACCATTCTTTCGTCATCTCTTTCTGACTAGGGTGACCGGTATACATCCATGCACGATCACTCATCTTGCCTAGCTACTAAAGACAGAAGAAATATATTTATATATAATTTAGCATTTATATTCATCGGTTAATCAGGTTCGCCATTTTTATTACGTCCAGGGAACCTACACGCTAATAGGTAAAGATAGGTCCTAATCCCACCCGAGTATGTGTAGATTGGGTTCGTTTCCCCATGCTCTACTCTGGATCCAACGCAACATTTCGGTAGCACCTCGCCGCTATTCTCCTGATACACATCTCCGCAATAAAAACAGAGGATGTGCATCCAGAGAACAACAGGGAGGCACTGACAAAATTCCGCATCGGATCCAGAGCACAGCATACGGGAAAACGAACCCAATCTACACATACTCGGGCTGTCCATGGATAATGTTGGACAATTCGAAAGGATGGCGGTTATAAATATGCAAAGACATGCATATTTATAGATGTCGCCGTTTCGTACGGGAGACGCATACTGGTCACACATACTGATAAATTAATTTAATTACCTAAATCTATAAAGTTTCATGCGAAAACCGAGCCACAGTAAATGAAGGGGCGAGGAGGAGATGAAATTTGTACTGACCCACGAATGCAGGGGCGGAGCTCGTACAACGCACGGGGAGGTCTTCGCACAACAGACCTCACACCGACGAGACAACTATCACATGTAAATCCACCCGATCAACACAAATATTCTAATTATGTCATTTTAGAGGAAAACAAGTTAAGAATATAATATTCATGAGCTAAGCAAGATTTTTATGCCATTTTGTAGCTAAATGGGGTAATTATCTCATTGTTTGGGAAAATAAGGTAAGGAGAATAAGATAGAGGAGAAGAAAGAGGAGGAGGAGAAGAAGAAGAAGAAATCAAGAGGAAGGAGAAGGAGGAGGAGGAGAAGAAGGAGAAGGAGGAGAAGGTATTCTTCTTCTCTTCTTCTTTTCTTCTTCTCCTTCTTATTTTTGTCTTCTCCTCCTCCTCCTCTTCTTCTTCTTCTTCTTCTTCTCCACCTCCTCCTCCTCCTCCTCTTCTCCTCTTCTTCTCCACCTCCTCTTCTTCTTCTTCTTCCTATTCTTTCTATTAAGCTAACTAACTAACTAACCTAACTAACCAAGCTAACTAAACCTATCCCTAATCCAATATAGCACTAAACAACAAAAAAATAACAAAAACAGAATCTACCACTAAGTAACTAAAAAATAACAACAACTACTACAACAACTACAATAACAAGAACAACTACTAGAACAACAATAAAAAATCATGCCGGTAGTTATAATCTAATTCGAAAAAACTAAATACCAAACAATAAAAAATCAACTTCTTCTTCTTTTTTCTCTTCTTCTCCTTCTTATATTTTTCTTATTCTCTTCTTCTCTTCTTCTTCTCTTCTTCTTCTCTTCTTCTTTACTTCTTCTCCTTCTTATTTTCCCTAACTAACTAACCAAACAATAAAAAATCATCTAACTAACTAACCTAACGAATTTAACAAGCTACCAATAATTAACAAAACAAAATCTACCACTAAACTACTTACTAAATCTACCAACTAACTAAATCTACCACTAAAACTACTAACAAGAACAACTACAAAAACTACTAAAACTACTAACAAGAAAAACTACTAAAACTACTAACAAGAACAACTACTAAAACTACTACCACTAAAACTACTAACAAGAACAAAAATCATGCGGGTTGGGGGGGGGGGGGTGGGGTGTGGGGGCTCACCGGGAGGGGCGAGTGTGGCGGGCCGGGGGTGTTGGGGGTTGCGGGGCGACGCCAGGGGCACCAGGGGCGGCGGCGCGACGATGGTGGCGCAGCGGGGGCGGGGGCGAGGTGGGGCAACGGGGCGACGGTGGTGGTGGTTCAGGTGGGCGTCGGGGAGAGGTGGGGCAGCGGCGCCAGGGGGCTGTGGGACACTGGGGCAGCGACGAGGGCGGTGGGGTGGTGGCGGCGGGGGCGATAGGGGCGGCAGCGTGATGGGGGCGGCGGCGCGACGGTGGTGGCGGCGGTGGGCATCGGGGAGAGGAGTGGGAGAGAGAGGGGGCGGGGTGAGTTGTTACACAGTGTGGGTGAGACAGAGAGGGGCGGGGTTTAGGCAAAGAGCCGTTAACGGAGTTAGATCTTTGCCGTCTGCCTCCGGACTCTTTGTCGTCTGCTAGCAGACGACAAAGAAGGGACTTCAGTTTGACCTAACGTCTCCGCGGTCAGGTGGGCCCATGTACATGTTTGTCGTCTGCTGTGAGACTATTTGCCGTCTGCTAGCTTTGTCGTCTGCTTTGTGGAAGATGACGGCAAAGACACTCTTTGCCATCAGCTAGCAGAAGGCAAAAAACTGTGTTCCAGTAGTGACTCGTCGGAGCACGTCTCACGTGGTCCCCGCCGTCCTCCCGTAGCGCTGCCTCCCGCTGGTGCCCGTGCTCGCTGCTGGAGCGCTGCACCAGTCGCCGGCCTCCGGTCCTCCTCCGCCTCGGGATGTCGCCCCGGCCCGGATCCGGGCAGATCCGGCCGGCCCCGCCGACTACCGCGCGCTGCCCCGCCGGATCCACTACTCCCGCCGGCCAGCTGCCGTGGCTCGTGCTCGAGCACGGGAGGGAGTCGAGGCGTGCACCCGAGGCGGCCTCCCCACGACCCCGCCTGGGCCTCCTCGCCCCGCCTGGGCCTCCCCCGCATTGACCGCGCAACGGCCGAGCATCAGCTTCCCCGCGGCCCAGCTCCTCCCCAAGGCCCACTCCACCAGCTCCAACCGTCGAGCCAGGCCGGCCCAAGGTATCCAGCCCCGCCCGAGCCGCTTTTCCTCGCCCGTAGCGAGATTTAGATGTAATGCCATGTTCGGCCCGTTAGATTATTTAGTTTTTTTTCTTTGGAATTATTTAAATTCCAGAAAATAGACGTATATATAAACGCCCGTAACTTTTTAACCGTAAGTCGGATCGCGATGAATTAGATATGGTTTTTGTGTAGAATCTCGCTTAGAATACGATTTTGCAACTTGCATATTTGTTTGACGTAGTTTCGCGTGTCGAATGCCTAGAAACGCGTGCTGTCCTATTATGTTTTATTCCGTAGTTAATTCTCGTGCGTGTCCGGATTGCTCGAATGCCGTAGATAAAATGTTCATGTTTTAGGAACCCCTTTGCCATGTGTTTTAGAGTAGTCATTGGTATTTTTGCGTGTAGGATTCCGTAGCTAGTTTGCTATACCGTGTGTAGGACTTTGTCTCGCATTTACGTGTGGCGATATTTTTGTGTTGCAACCCCACATGTTTTATATGTTTTTGGGGTAGAAAAATCCATAGGATTTAACTGTGTATTTACTTTTAGCTTTTGAGCAAGTTAGTTCGTGTGATATTTTGCCATGTTGCCCTTTTGTTTATTTTGTGGGATTTATTCCGTGCGTGATATGATTAAGTTGTCAACTAGAGATTTGCCCTTGGATGTTTAGTGTAGCCCCTGGTAATTTTGGTTGCAATACAAATCCATGTTTAGGGGTGGTTTTCTTGCTCTCAAGTTGCTAGCAAATAGTGTTGTTTAGGGATGCTGAAATATTTCTAAGTCTGAGATCTGTTATATTTTGTTGCTCTCTTGGCATGAGTTTATCTTGTGATCTGTAGCTCTTTTGAGGTTGGTGAAATGGAGTTAGTTGTAGACTTTGGTATTCTATAGCATGTTGTAAATTTTCATTCCATTTGGAGTCCTGTAGCTTATGGTTTTGCTGCTGTCAATATGCCTTCAGATCAAAAACTGCAGTTTCAAAAACTGTTATTCTCACTAAGTCTGAAACTGTGTGTGAGAAGCCATTTTGAGACTTCTTTTCCTAGTGATCCATGCTTCCATGCTCGTTGTTGTTAGTTGTATGTTGTAGTGCATCTTGACCTCTATCATCTCATGCCTTGGTTGAGCATATTGGATTTGTGTAGCTCGTAGTTGTGGGGTGTAGAAAATGCTATGTGGTTGATTTTGGCAGATTGTAGTGATTTCTTGTTTAGCTCGTAGTTGTTGAACCGTTGCTCCGTTTTGATCGTGTCCCATATGAAACTTGCTTAGAACCTCGTATAGTTTCATATTTTCTTTCTGGTTGTATGTTTTGAAGTGCTCGTGACCGTCGTTGCACACATTTTGCATTCATGCCATCATATCTTGCGGTGTCTGTATCTTTTGATCCATAGCTGCGTTGGAGATGTTCTCTATGTGTAAATTGCTTGTAACGACGTGTAGAATCATGTGAACCTATCTGTTTTGCTGTTTAACAACTATTTAAACGTGTTAGTTCAGGTATGGACAGAATTGTAAATTAACATGTGAGGTCGTTTCGGAGATGCTATATGTCATTTCCGACCTCATTTAAAATGCCTAGATAGGTAGTTTAATTACGCTTCACCTCTTGCCTTGTGTAACCACATTCAATATTGTCGTGTACCTAATCGGGATAGAACTAAATAATTAGTATGTGGAGTTTCGTCAATATGCAACTCGTTGCATATTGAACTTCACTTAATGTGTAGTGTTTGATTGTCGTGAATTTCCATGCCATGTCTTGCATGTATTCACCGTCATGCATCATATGTGGATTGCATCTGTCGTGCATTTGCCGTGGTCAATATCGTGTGTTGATTCTTGTTTCCAGTTTCCTCCATCTCGATAGAGTTCCGCAAGCATGTCGGAATGTGAGCACCCGTTCGACAACATCAGTTCGTCTGCTTCACGGAGTCATTCTTCTTCCAAGCGGGATCTCAGGTAAGATGACCATTTCTCCAGATACCATTACTATCATTGCCATGCTAGTATTACTGTTTCTATCACTTATGTCTTGTTGCCTACCACATGTTAAATATCAGCCTCTCAACAATGCCATGAAAACCTTCAACCTGTTCAACCTAGAAAACCACTGATTGGCTATTTTACCACTTGCTTTACCTTGTGTTAGCGTTGCTAGTTGCAGGTGCAGTTGCTTCCATGTGAAAACATGGGTTCCTTGTTATATCACCCTATTAAATGCTATTTAGTTTAATGCACCTATATGCTTGGTAAAAGGTGGAAGGCTCGGCCTTTCTAGCCTGGTGTTTTGTTCCACCTTTGCCCCCTTAGTTTCGGCTACCGGTGTTATGTTCCATAATTGAGCGCTCCAAACATGATCGGGGTTGTTATGGGGACCCCCTTGATAATTCGTTTTAGATTAAAGCTGGTTTGGAAAGGCCCAACCATTGTTTCTACATTTGCCCAAAATAATAATTATGTTAATACTGAAATGCATAGGGAGTTAGCGCTACTCGAGGAGTAATTCTACATAATACAGGGGGGGCCGGTGCTGATGGTGTTGGTCCCAAAAGGGCAGCCTGCGGGGCCACCACGGGGCAACTCGAGGTTTGGCACTTGTAGCCTTTCCCATCTGGTCGTGTCATGAGAACGAGATACGCGGCTCCTATCGGGTTCGTCGACATGTCGTGCGGCCTTGCTGGATTAGTTTTACCTTTGACGAGATATGTTGTGCATCGGGATTCCGGTGATGCTTTGGGTAATCTCAGAGTTGAGGTTTTCCACTAAGGAGTCCGACAAGATTACGAGCTTCATGATCGAGGATTTCTATGCGGCTTATGGTAATTTGTGATGGACTAGTTGGAGCACCCTTGCAGGGTTAAATCTTTTTGGAAAGCCGTGCCCACGGTTATGTGGCAACGTGGAAACTTTGTTTAACACTGGTTCTAGATAACTTGAAGTTAACTTAATTAAAACATGCCAACTGACTGTGTACCCGTGACTGTCTCTTTCGTGAGTTCCTTCTCCGATCGAGGACACGGTGGGGTTATGTCTGACGTAGGTAGGTGTTGAGGATCATTCATTAGATCATCAGTAGTCGCGTCCGCTATGCGTAGATCATCCCGCTCTTTATTCTTGTACTCGTAAGTTTAGCGACCAAATATATCCTTAGCCGCTGCTGCAACCTCACCACTTAACCATGCCTCACCTATTAAGCTTTGCTAGTCTTGATACCATTGGAAATGAGATTGCTGAGTCCCCTGTGGCTCACAGATTACTACAACACCAGTTGCAGGTACAGGTAAAGTTTATTTGACGCGAGCGCGTTGATTTTTCAGTTGGAGTTGCTTCTTCTTCTTCTTCATCGATCTAGGATGGGTTCCAGGCCGGTAGCCTGGGATAGCAAGGATGGACGTCGTTCTTCTTTTCTCGTTTGTTTTCGTCCGTAGTCGGACACGGCTCTTCTTCATGATATTTATATATTGTACTACTGTGACTCTAATGTAGCTTGTGGCGGGTGTAAGCCAATTCTATGTATCTCATCTTTTCAGTGCATGTAATAGTAACGATATCCATTCTTGCGAAATGACGAGATGCGCTGCTATCCCTGACGAGGCCCTCGTGCCAAATTGAGGATAGGATCGCATCTTGGGCGTGACAGTGTGTGTCAGAATAGTGTTAGTAGTGGGTATTCCTGCTTGCAAAAAGCACACTTAGCCCATGATGTGACTAGCCAAAAACTTGTGAGGAATTGGCTTGTACATATTGGCCATAGTGTTGTGGCTATTCTTTGCTTCAGAATACACATCAACATCTTGATCTTCCTGCTTTGGGGCACCAACGATAGTGTCCCACTCATCAATTGTAGACTCCTACCTGTGACCATCAGTCATCCAGACCAAAGAACCATCTCCATAGAAATGACCAGTTGCGTAAAATTGCATGATCAACTCATCATTCCATGGGGTCATCTCCTTTCCAACAATATCTTCAATGTCCACTAACCTGAAATTTTCTCGAACATGGAGAAAGAAGTTTTCATTCTCCTTGATATATTCCCAGTCAACATACCTCATATCACTGACCGGAGGACTCTTGTCAAACAAGACAATCTCATAAAAATCTAGTTGTTCCTTGGTGTGAAACCTTGGATTAATAGCAGTTCTTCTTCTGACAGC